>NW_022987666.1:748191-1091345 GCF_902827165.1 Trematomus bernacchii | reverse complement strand
ACTTTGGTGAGAACCGGGCAAATTGGTCAAAATCCGTCAATGTGGGGGGTGAAACGGCTGTAAGCGAGCCCTGGGGGGGGCACCCGGGACCGGGCAGTGCCCCCGGAGAAGGAACCGGGTCAAACGGGCCAAAACAGGGAAAAAAATAAAAATAAAAAGAACCAGGCAAAAGGGGGGAAAATGGGAAAAAAGTGTCCGAAAATAGTGCCTCATGACCCCGCAGGAGTCCCCCGCGGACTCCCCTGACATTCCTCCATGGTCGAAATCATCCAACTCAACTTTGGTGAGAACCGGGAAAAGGGGTCAAAATGTAAAAATTGTACCCCAAAATAGTGCCTCATGACCCCGCAGGAGTCCCCCGCGGACTCCCCTGACATTCCTCCATGGTCGAAATCATCCAACTCAACTTTGGTGATAACCGGGCAAAGGGGTCAAAATGTAAAAATTATACCCCAAAATAGTGCCTCAAAATCGGGTAGAGTCACCTGCAAAGTGCCCTCGCATTCCTCCATGGCTCAAAATGTCGAACTTAAACTATTTGGAGAACCAGAGAAATGTAAAAAATACGCCCCAAAATAGTGCCTCAAAATCGGGTAGAGTCACCTGCAAAGTGCCCTCGCATTCCTCCATGGCTCAAAATGTCGAACTTAAACTATTTGGAGAACCAGAGAAATGTAAAAAATACGCCCCAAAATAGTGTCTCATAATCGGGTAGAGTCACCTGCAAAGTGCCCTCGCATTCCTCCATGTCAAACTTTAAGTATTGAGAGAACCAGGCTGGGGGGTCCTTGAGGCACAAAATTAGGCCCACTCAAAGTGCTTGGTGAGCGGATACATTCTTCCATGATTTGCAACAGCCGTTATTTTTCTGAGTGCACCCAAAAACTGGGTTTCCGATTTCGTGCAGACGGTAGTTTGAAAAGTATGGATGAATCTTTTTAACAGAGAAGTGGAAATGAAGCCCAGGGACTTTTTCCCCTTCTCCGTTGTACCAACCATCGGAGAAGGGGAAAAATCGGCCTGAAGCGCCAATAGTCTGGCCCCTTCTCCCGTTGGCACTCTGTCATTTTTTTGACAATTTTTCAAAACTTCATTTTTGATTATTTTAAGTTATAATTAAGCGTTTTCTTCAATTTTTTTTGCTTTCCACGGGTGGGGGCGCCTGGCAGGCCGCCTATGAGCACCCAAATTCGGCCTGGATCATCCAGGATTTGTGGGCTAAGCTCCATAAACTGACTAAATCACCCAGAGAGGTCACCTTTCTAGCCCAAATATATATAATACAAATACATTTAAATAGTAAAAGGTGCACTTGTGCTCTGCATTACCCGGAATTTTATTTTCATAGCCCCATGATAGTGATTAAAAATCATTTTCATGGGAAAAAGTGTTAAAACGCCTGATTAAATTATATGCAGGACCCCAGTGAGCTCCAGACTATGTGCATTGTGTTGGGGAACCATATAAATGATAGAATAAATGCATTTAAATGCAAAAATAATGATTTAAAATCATTTTAGGGGGACAATTGTGGAGAGGAGCCTGAAAATGACTCTGCAGCAGGCTGCCTATGAGCACCCAAATTCGGCCTTCTTCACGGAACCACGACCCCTTCTGTGGAGGGTATTCTCGTGCCCCTGGTGAGCACACAATGACCCAGGAAAGAGTCTTCAAAACACAGGTAAAACTGTGTTAAACAGTGGGGTAACATGTTTGAAATGACAGCACACTGCTGCTTGTTGGCAGCCTGACTCACTTGACTTGTCTCACACACACCCAGGGGGGGAGAAAGAGGACACATTGACCCAGGAAAGAGTCTTCAAAACACAGGTAAAACTGTGTTAAACAGTGGGGTAACATGTTTGAAATGACAGCACACTGCTGCTGGTTGGCAGCCTGACTCACTTGACTTGTCTCACACACACCCAGGGGGGGAGAAAGAGGACACATTGACCCAGGAAAGAGTCTTCAAAACACAGGTAAAACTGTGTTAAACAGTGAGGGTAACATGTTTGAAATGACAGCACACTGCTGCTGGTTGGCAGGCTGACTCACTTGACTTGTCTCACACACACCCAGGGGGGGGAGAAAGAGGACACATTGACCCAGGAAAGAGTCTTCAAAACACAGGTAAAACTGTGTTAAACAGTGGGGTAACATGTTTGAAATGACAGCACACTGCTGCTTGTTGGCAGGTAAACATTGTTTAATTGTTTAAGTGTTTTTAAATGTATGGAACAGTGTTTTGTCTCTTTCAAAACTCTCCCGTCATTGGCCGGATACATGGGGACGATTTTATATTCACTATGACCGTTACTATTCCAGTGAGACGAAGTACGTCCGGTGACAGGAGTGATCCCATGTTAATTTTGTCCAAAAACCAGAGCATTCCCTTATCCCTCTTAGGTGCCTTACAAACAATGGACGTCCACTCTCGGGAGCGTCGGAGTGGTGCGGTCACCCTAAGTGACAGACCTAAAGTATCCGGGATTCAGGCATCTTCCCTGGCTTGTACATTTTTGGTGATGCGCCCTGGAGGTATCAGACTATTTTAAACAACTTTTCCCCGCTTTTCAAACACTTATTCCGAGGTTTTAGCCAGTCATTTTGCACGAAATCATTTAACATTGACGGTCTCCTGAAAAAGCACATATTCTGTGCATTTTCAGGAGAGCGTCTATGTTAAATGATTTCGTGCAAAATGACTGTCTAAAACTCTCTTCCAGACATTTAAAAATACTTTCCCCGACCATTTAAACATTATTTCTGGCTTGTAAAGTGCAGTTATGCGCCCTGGAGATATTGCACTATTTACAAAATGTAGCACTCTGTTTATTTCACACCTCCAGGAGAGACCAGGGGGAAATCACCTCTCTCTGCCCCCTCACAGAGCCCCAAGGACGGACTAATTACCTCCAGCATGTCCCCATAACAGTGGGACTCTGTTTCTTTCACAGCTCCAGCAGAGACCAGGGGAAAATCACCTCTCTCTGCCCCCTCACAGAGCCCCAAGGACGGACTAATTACCTCCAGCATGGGCCCCTAACAGTGGGACTCTGCACCTCCAGCAGAGACCAGGGGGAAATCACCTCTTTTTGCCCGCTCACAGAGCACCGAAGGACGGACTAGAGACCTCCAGCACCAGTCCCTAACAGGGGGACTCTGTTTATTTCACACCTCCAGGGCGGAGACCGGGAAAATCACCTCTCTCTGCCCGCTCACAGAGCCCCAAGGACGGACTAATTACCTCCAGCATGGGCCCCTAACAGTGGGACTCTGCACCTCCAGCAGAGACCAGGGGGAAATCACCTCTCTCTGCCCCCTCACAGAGCCCCAAGGACGGACTAATTACCTCCAGCATGTCCCCATAACAGTGGGACTCTGTTTCTTTCACAGCTCCAGCAGAGACCAGGGGAAAATCACCTCTCTCTGCCCCCTCACAGAGCCCCAAGGACGGACTAATTACCTCCAGCATGTCCCCATAACAGTGGGACTCTGTTTCTTTCACAGCTCCAGCAGAGACCAGGGGGAAATCACCTCTCTCTGCCCGCTCACAGAGCCCCAAGGACGGACTAATTACCTCCAGCATGGGCCCCTAACAGTGGGACTCTGCACCTCCAGCAGAGACCAGGGGGAAATCACCTCTTTTTGCCCGCTCACAGAGCACCGAAGGACGGACTAGAGACCTCCAGCACCAGTCCCTAACAGGGGGACTCTGTTTATTTCACACCTCCAGGGCGGAGACCGGGAAAATCACCTCTCATTGCCCGCTCACAGAGCCCCGAAGGACGGACTAATTACCTCCAGCATGGGCCCCTAACAGTGGGACTCTGCACCTCCAGCAGAGACCAGGGGGAAATCACCTCTTTTTGCCCGCTCACAGAGCCCCAAGGACGGACTAATTACCTCCAGCATGGGCCCCTAACAGTGGGACCTCCATAACCTTGCACACCCTGAGTCCCCGGGCCCCCACAGTTAAGCACTCCCCCACGGACTAAACACAGGTATTCACACCCACCAGAACCTCGTGCCCCTGGTGACCTTACAAGGGGGTGGTTTTATGGTGCTTCTGTGTCCGCCCATCAGCATCCATATTGGGCCTTCTTCACGGCATCACCCCCCCTTCTGTGGAGGGTATTCTCGTGCCCCTGGTGACCTTACAAGGGGGTGGTTTTATGGTGCTTCTGTGTCCGCCCATCAGCATCCATATTGGGCCTTCTTCACGGCATCACCCCCCCTTCTGTGGAGGGTATTCTCGTGCCCCTGGTGACCTTACAAGGGGGTGGTTTTATGGTGCTTCTGTGTCCGCCCATCAGCATCCATATTGGGCCTTCTTCACGGCATCACCCCCCCTTCTGTGGAGGGTATTCTCGTGCCCCTGGTGACCTTACAAGGGGGTGGTTTTATGGTGCTTCTGTGTCCGCCCATCAGCATCCATATTCGGCTTTCTTCACGGCATCACCCCCCCTTCTGGGCTGGAGGTTCAAACACTTTAACTTTTGTTCACCCTCCTCTGGCTTACACCTCCTCCGCCAACACTTGAGCGCTCATCACAGGGTTCAGCACCAAGGAGAGTGCCTCCCCGGTGCTGATGGAAAGTGGCACTTTTTCTGCCCCTGGTAATCATCAAGGTTATTGTTTTTTTTTTTTTTTTATTTTATTTGAACAAAAAACACAGTTGACAGTACAGAGAGGCTAAAACATAAACTATTTACACGTACTACTGCTACTATAACAGTACTACTAAATTTCTTAACCTACGTTTTAAAGTGCAGTTATGCGCCCTGGAGGTGTTGCACTATTAACAAAATGTATGCCCAGGATTCTGGCACCTTTCCTGGCTTGTAAAGTGCAGTTATGCGCCCTGGAGATATTGTACTATTTACAAAATGTATACACAGGATTATAATAATAATTATATACACGGTATACATATTCACAATGTTTAGCGGGATTCAGGGGACCAAATTAGGCGTCTAATTCTCACGGTGCACCAGGGCAAACAGGTTGAGTCCACGGCCCCTGCCCCATCATCAGGAGTGTCAACCAGCCCCGGTCCCGACTTCATTGGCCTCTTTCCCTCCCGCTTCCGCTTCCGCTGCTGCTGCCGCTCCAATGACCCATCAGGTGAAGATGATAGAGTTGTACTGTTATAGCAGCCCTCTTCGGAGGTCTCCCCATCTGACAGCGGTAGACATCCTTCTGATGATGATGCAGCTGCTGCCGCATCTGATGACGCCCTGAACATGGAGCGGATTCTCAATGCCTCCTTTATACCTGGCGCATTCGCGTAGAACCGGTCCGCCGTGGTTACGTCGTGACACATAAACCTGGCGAGAATCGACCGGCTTTCTGGATCTTGGTGATGCTTGATATTGTCAGCCAGGGCAGTGCGCAGGATTGTGAAGGTGACGGCTGTTTCTAGCCCAGCATCAGCCCATGCCCTCTTCAAGTGAGCGTTCAGGTTCTTGGAGGCCCGATTCCCCCTTGTGAAAAGGAAGAATTCATTCTGAGGACCCAGCAATGCCTCTTTAATCCCCATCCACCGCATGACCCAGCTAAACTCCTCTACTGTAAGCGCCAGCTGTGCTTCGCCATATGTCTTGGCCGTCTTGTGATCCTGCACATGGATGATGTAGCCCTCAGCAGTTCCCCTTATGGCTGCCTCTAAGACCTCACTGTTTTTCATGTTTGCGTACACGCCCGTACGGTGGCCATACAGGAGGCTCCAATGGAGGGTGAGATAGCCATAGAGAAGCTTCTGGGTGGTTGAGGTCGGCGTGCCGGCCATCAGGTCGAGGAGCTCCGGGATGCGCTTCTCAGCGGCCGCCATGGCGGCGAGAAGCTCCGCCTGGCTCGGCAGACGATCCAGTTTGTTCCTCTTCACCTTAAACTGATGTAGAGTGACTGCCTTATTCAAGTGTTTCATGTTGGCTTTCACCTCTCTCATTATGTGGGTCATATCAGACTGGGTGAGCTTGCACCCCCGGGGCTTTGACTCAGACATGTACCCCATGAACTGGTGCACATTCTTCAGGAAGAACTCTGATGTTGTGACTGCCCGGCCCGGCTTTACAATATACTCGCTCCAGCCACGGATCATCTTCATGTTTCTTAGGAACAGCCAGTCTGACAGGCGGTTAACACCATGGGCCATGTATACTATGAAGTTCTTTATCCGGCTGATCTTCGACACAACATTGTCTTTCTGTTTTACTGTCGGAGCGACACCCAAACAGTGATCCAAGTATGTCTGAAGGTACGCCTCCATGCTTCTAGGCAACGTGATTTCACGCATGGTATTCCCCCGTCCACACCCAGTGGACCAGTAATTTGAGGGAGAGGGCAAGTCATTAGCCAGCTTAGAGGCACGGGTCTTCCGGCATACAGGGGTCTCGCTACCGGAGGCTACTGCAAACATGACAGTTTCCACCGGGGTCTTCACAGGGGTCTCGCTACCGGAGGCTACTGCAAACATGACAGTTTCCACCGGGGTCTTCACAGGGGTCTCGCTACCGGAGGCTACTGCAAACATGACAGTTTCCACCGGGGTCTTCACAGGGGTCTCGCTACCGGAGGCTACTGCAAACATGACAGTTTCCACCGGGGTCTTCACAGGGGTCTCGCTACCGGAGGCTACTGCAAACATGACAGTCTTCACCGGGGTCTTCACAGGGGTCTCGCTACTGGAGGCTACTGCAAACATGACAGTCTTCACCGGGCTCTTCTCAGGGGTCTCGCTACCGGAGGAAACTGGTAATATGACAGTCTTCACTGGGCTCTTCACAGGGTTCTTGACCGGTCTCTTTCCACCGGAGGCTACTGCAAGCATGACAGTCTTCATTGGGCTCTTCACAGGGTTCTTGACCGGTCTCTTCCCACCGGAGGCTACTGCAAGCATGACAGTCTTCACCGGGCTCCTCACAGGGGTCTCGCTACCGGAGGTTACTGGGGACTGCATGACAGTCTTCACCGGGCTCTTCACAGGGGTATTGCTGCCTGAGGCTACTGTGTTTATGCCGGAGGTATTTGGGATTGCCAGGCCCTTAAATCGTATACATTCGTCCTCTTCCTCAAGAACAGCAGCACTCTGCTTCCTGGGTTTTAGCTCCTTTTTCAGCCTGGAGCGCAGGGTCTTCACCTCATCATTGAGGGCATCCTTCTGAGCCCTCAATGCCACATTTTCCAGCATCACCTGCCTGCAGTCCTCGTTGTCACACTCGGTATGTGGGGAGAAGGGTGGAGGGTGCCCGGGGTATTCCTCCTCATTGTCTATATCCAATGATGTAGCCATTCCAATGATGGGGTTAGTCTCACGGAGGTCATGGAGCAACTGCAGTGCCACACTATGCTTCAGCCTTGCCATGACCTGATGTGCCTTATGTCGGGACAACTCAGGGTGGTCATGTTTTACATGACGGTCCAGTCTCTTCCCAGCGTACGAACACCCAGCGATGGGACAGGGTTTGGTCCGAACATTTATCCTTCCACTGGCTATTTTCAGGAGGATTCCCCTCTCCTCCAAGTTCCGCACTGCATGCTTGTGCTTAAGGTGTTTGTTCAATGCCAGATAGAAGAGTCTGCACACCGGGCATTCAGATGACATCCTTCCTGAAACACACATAATGATTTTGATCAAAATTATGTTATAGTTCTCCGTTTATATGCGTTAGCGTGAGCGGTGGTTGCGACACTGGGTCCGATGCATCAATTCATGGTGCATGGACGAAGGGAAGTATTGGGTTACCACCGGGTCAGATGGTCCCACTTCCGCACCAACGCGGGGCTGGTGATGGCAACATTGGGTCCGATGCATCAATACATGGTGCCCCGACCATGAGAGGGTTTGGGGTACCCCGGAACCAGGCACCACCCCAGCAGGAAACGGGTTGTATGGTCAAAGGAGGAAAGAGTGATAGAACCGGGGTAAAGCAAAGAAAGTGTCCGACAATAGTGACTTGTGAGGCGGCCAGAGAGTCTGTCATATCTCGGTCCTATCCTCCAGGCAACGCTGTGGCCAAAACTGGGCTAAAAACTAAAAAAACTAAAAAATATTTCATCCAGGGAAATTTGGGTGAAAATGAAAAAAAAGTACCCCAAAATAGTCCTTCATTAGCCAGCAGCAGTCCCCTGTCGACTCATGTGACATTCCTCCAGGGTTACATAGAACCAGGGTGTGGGCTCCGAGCCATCTCCGAGACATCTCTAGTCCGTGTTGATAATGGGGGAAATGTACCCCAAAATAGTCCTTCATTAGCCAGCAGCAGTCCCCTGTCGACTCATGTGACATTCCTCCAGGGTTACATAGAACCAGGGTGTGGGCTCCAAGCCATCTCCGAGACATCTCTAGTCCGTGTTGATAATGGGGGAAATGTACCCCAAAATAGTCCTTCATTAGCCAGCAGCAGTCCCCTGTCGACTCATGTGACATTCCTCCAGGGTTACATAGAACCAGGGTGTGGGCTCCGAGCCATCTCCGAGACATCTCTAGTCCGTGTTGATAATGGGGGAAATGTACCCCAAAATAGTGCATCATGACTCAGCAATCATCACACTCAACTTTGGTGAGAACCGGGCAAAGGGGTCAAAATCCGTCAATGTGGGGGGGTGAAACGGCTGTACGCGAGCCCTGGGGGGGGCACCCGGGACCGGGCAGTGCCCCCGGCAGAAGGAACCGGGTCAAACGGGCCAAAACAGGAAAAAAAATAAAAATAAAAAGAACCAGGCAAAAGGGGGGAAAATGGGAAAAAAGTGTCCGAAAATAGTGCCTCATGACCCCGCAGGAGTCCCCCGCGGACTCCCCTGACATTCCTCCATGGTCGAAATCATCCAACTCAACTTTGGTGAGAACCGGGAAAAGGGGTCAAAATGTAAAAATTGTACCCCAAAATAGTGCCTCATGACCCCGCAGGAGTCCCCCGCGGACTCCCCTGACATTCCTCCATGGTCGAAATCATCCAACTCAACTTTGGTGATAACCGGGCAAAGGGGTCAAAATGTAAAAATTATACCCCAAAATAGTGCCTCAAAATCGGGTAGAGTCACCTGCAAAGTGCCCTCGCATTCCTCCATGGCTCAAAATGTCGAACTTAAACTATTTGGAGAACCAGAGAAATGTAAAAAATACGCCCCAAAATAGTGCCTCAAAATCGGGTAGAGTCACCTGCAAAGTGCCCTCGCATTCCTCCATGGCTCAAAATGTCGAACTTAAACTATTTGGAGAACCAGAGAAATGTAAAAAATACGCCCCAAAATAGTGTCTCATAATCGGGTAGAGTCACCTGCAAAGTGCCCTCGCATTCCTCCATGTCAAACTTTAAGTATTGAGAGAACCAGGCTGGGGGGTCCTTGAGGCCACAAAATTAGGCCCACTCAAAGTGCTTGGTGAGCGGATACATTCTTCCATGATTTGCAACAGCCGTTATTTTTCTGAGTGCACCCAAAAACTGGGTTTCCGATTTCGTGCAGACGGTAGTTTGAAAAGTATGGATGAATCTTTTTAACAGAGAAGTGGAAATGAAGCCCAGGGACTTTTTCCCCTTCTCCGTTGTACCAACCATCGGAGAAGGGGAAAAATCGGCCTGAAGCGCCAATAGTCTGGCCCCTTCTCCCGTTGGCACTCTGTCATTTTTTTGACAATTTTTCAAAACTTCATTTTTGATTATTTTAAGTTATAATTAAGCGTTTTCTTCAATTTTTTTTGCTTTCCACGGGTGGGGGCGCCTGGCAGGCCGCCTATGAGCACCCAAATTCGGCCTGGATCATCCAGGATTTGTGGGCTAAGCTCCATAAACTGACTAAATCACCCAGAGAGGTCACCTTTCTAGCCCAAATATATATAATACAAATACATTTAAATAGTAAAAGGTGCACTTGTGCTCTGCATTACCCGGAATTTTATTTTCATAGCCCCATGATAGTGATTAAAAATCATTTTCATGGGAAAAAGTGTTAAAACGCCTGATTAAATTATATGCAGGACCCCAGTGAGCTCCAGACTATGTGCATTGTGTTGGGGAACCATATAAATGATAGAATAAATGCATTTAAATGCAAAAATAATGATTTTAAAATCATTTTAGGGGGACAATTGTGGAGAGGAGCCTGAAAATGACTCTGCAGCAGGCTGCCTATGAGCACCCAAATTCGGCCTTCTTCACGGAACCACGACCCCTTCTGTGGAGGGTATTCTCGTGCCCCTGGTGAGCACACAATGACCCAGGAAAGAGTCTTCAAAACACAGGTAAAACTGTGTTAAACAGTGGGGTAACATGTTTGAAATGACAGCACACTGCTGCTTGTTGGCAGGCTGACTCACTTGACTTGTCTCACACACACCCAGGGGGGGAGAAAGAGGACACATTGACCCAGGAAAGAGTCTTCAAAACACAGGTAAAACTGTGTTAAACAGTGGGGTAACATGTTTGAAATGACAGCACACTGCTGCTTGTTGGCAGCCTGACTCACTTGACTTGTCTCACACACACCCAGGGGGGGAGAAAGAGGACATGGAGCACATAATTGACCCAGGAAAGAGTCTTCAAAACACAGGTAAAACTGTGTTAAACAGTGGGGTAACATGTTTGAAATGACAGCACACTGCTGCTTGTTGGCAGGCCTGACTCACTTGACTTGTCTCACACACACCCAGGGGGGGAGAAAGAGGACACATTGACCCAGGAAAGAGTCTTCAAAACACAGGTAAAACTGTGTTAAACAGTGGGGTAACATGTTTGAAATGACAGCACACTGCTGCTGGTTGGCAGGCTGACTCACTTGACTTGTCTCACACACACCCAGGGGGGGAGAAAGAGGACACATTGACCCAGGAAAGAGTCTTCAAAACACAGGTAAAACTGTGTTAAACAGTGGGGTAACATGTTTGAAATGACAGCACACTGCTGCTTGTTGGCAGGTAAACATTGTTTAATTGTTTAAGTGTTTTTAAATGTATGGAACAGTGTTTTGTCTCTTTCAAAACTCTCCCGTCATTGGCCGGATACATGGGGACGATTTTATATTCACTATGACCGTTACTATTCCAGTGAGACGAAGTACGTCCGGTGACAGGAGTGATCCCATGTTAATTTTGTCCAAAAACCAGAGCATTCCCTTATCCGTTGTACCAACCATCGGAGAAGGGGAAAAATCGGCCTGAAGCGCCAATAGTCTGGCCCCTTCTCCCGTTGGCACTCTGTCATTTTTTTGACAATTTTTCAAAACTTCATTTTTGATTATTTTAAGTTATAATTAAGCGTTTTCTTCAATTTTTTTTGCTTTCCACGGGTGGGGGCGCCTGGCAGGCCGCCTATGAGCACCCAAATTCGGCCTGGATCATCCAGGATTTGTGGGCTAAGCTCCATAAACTGACTAAATCACCCAGAGAGGTCACCTTTCTAGCCCAAATATATATAATACAAATACATTTAAATAGTAAAAGGTGCACTTGTGCTCTGCATTACCCGGAATTTTATTTTCATAGCCCCATGATAGTGATTAAAAATCATTTTCATGGGAAAAAGTGTTAAAACGCCTGATTAAATTATATGCAGGACCCCAGTGAGCTCCAGACTATGTGCATTGTGTTGGGGAACCATATAAATGATAGAATAAATGCATTTAAATGCAAAAATAATGATTTTAAATCATTTTAGGGGGACAATTGTGGAGAGGAGCCTGAAAATGACTCTGCAGCAGGCTGCCTATGAGCACCCAAATTCGGCCTTCTTCACGGAACCACGACCCCTTCTGTGGAGGGTATTCTCGTGCCCCTGGTGAGCACACAATGACCCAGGAAAGAGTCTTCAAAACACAGGTAAAACGTGTGTTAAACAGTGGGGTAACATGTTTGAAATGACAGCACACTGCTGCTTGTTGGCAGCCTGACTCACTTGACTTGTCTCACACACACCCAGGGGGGGAGAAAGAGGACACAATGACCCAGGAAAGAGTCTTCAAAACACAGGTAAAACTGTGTTAAACAGTGGGGTAACATGTTTGAAATGACAGCACACTGCTGCTTGTTGGCAGCCTGACTCACTTGACTTGTCTCACACACACCCAGGGGGGGAGAAAGAGGACACATTGACCCAGGAAAGAGTCTTCAAAACACAGGTAAAACTGTGTTAAACAGTGGGGTAACATGTTTGAAATGACAGCACACTGCTGCTTGTTGGCAGCCTGACTCACTTGACTTGTCTCACACACACCCAGGGGGGGAGAAAGAGGACACATTGACCCAGGAAAGAGTCTTCAAAACACAGGTAAAACTGTGTTAAACAGTGGGGTAACATGTTTGAAATGACAGCACACTGCTGCTTGTTGGCAGGCTGACTCACTTGACTTGTCTCACACACACCCAGGGGGGGAGAAAGAGGACACATTGACCCAGGAAAGAGTCTTCAAAACACAGGTAAAACTGTGTTAAACAGTGGGGTAACATGTTTGAAATGACAGCACACTGCTGCTTGTTGGCAGGTAAACATTGTTTAATTGTTTAAGTGTTTTTAAATGTATGGAACAGTGTTTTGTCTCTTTCAAAACTCTCCCGTCATTGGCCGGATACATGGGGACGATTTTATATTCACTATGACCGTTACTATTCCAGTGAGACGAAGTACGTCCGGTGACGGGAGTGATCCCATGTTAATTTTGTCCAAAAACCAGAGCATTCCCTTATCCGTTGTACCAACCATCGGAGAAGGGGAAAAATCGGCCCGAAGCCCAGAACACTTGGCCCCTTCTCCCGTTGGCACTCTGTCATTTTTTTGACAATTTTTTTTGATTATTTTAAGATATAATTAAGCGTTTTCTTCACTTTTTTTTGCTTTCCACGGGTGGGGGCGCCTGGCAGGCCGCCTATGCGCACCCAAATTCGGCCTGGATCATCCAGGATTTGTGGGCTAAGCTCCATAAACTGAGTAAATCACCCAGAGAGGTCACCTTTCTAGCCTAAATATATATAATACAAATACATTTAAATAGTAAAAGGTGCACTTGTGCTCTGCATTACCCGGAATTTTATTTTCATAGCCCCATGATAGTGATTAAAAATCATTTTCATGGGAAAAAGTGTTAAAACGCCTGATTAAATTATATGCAGGACCCCAGTGAGCTCCAGACTATGTGCATTGTGTTGGGGAACCATATAAATGATAGAATAAATGCATTTAAATGCAAAAATAATGATTTTAAATCATTTTAGGGGGACAATTGTGGAGAGGAGCCTGAAAATGACTCTGCAGCAGGCCGCCTATGAGCACCCAAATTCGGCCTTCTTGACGGCACCACAACCCCTTCTGTGGAGGGTATTCTCGTGCCCCTGGTGACTCTACAAGGGGGGTGGTTTTTATGGTGCTTCGATGTCCGCCCATCAGCATCCATATTCGGCCTTCTTGACGGCACCACCACCCCTTCTGTGGAGGGTATTCTCGTGCCCCTGGTGACTCTACAAGGGGGGTGGTTTTTATGGTGCTTCGATGTCCGCCCATCAGCATCCATATTCGGCCTTCTTGACGGCACCACCACCCCTTCTGTGGAGGGTATTCTCGTGCCCCTGGTGACTCTACAAGGGGGGTGGTTTTTATGGTGCTTCGATGTCCGCTCATCAGCATCCATATTCGGCCTTCTTGACGGCACCACCACCCCTTCTGTGGAGGGTATTCTCGTGCCCCTGGTGACTCTACAAGGGGGGTGGTTTTTATGGTGCTTCGATGTCCGCCTATGAGCACCCAAATTCGGCCTGGATCATCCAGGATTTGTGGGCTAAGCTCCATAAACTGACTAAATCACCCAGAGAGGTCACCTTTCTAGCCCGCTCACAGAGCCCCCAAGGACGGACTAGAGACCTCCAGCAGCAGTCCCCAACAGTGGGACTCTGCACCTCCAGCAGAGACCAGGGGGAAATCCCCTCTCTCTGCCCGCTCACAGAGCCCCCAAGGACGGACTAGAGACCTCCAGCAGCAGTCCCCAACAGTGGGACTTCCATAACCTTGCACTCACTTCACTTGTCTCACACACACCCAGGGGGGTGAAAGAGGACACATTGGAGCACACATTGACCCAGCAGTAAGTGCTTGAAACGTGGGTAAAGGTGTGTTAAACTGTGGGGTAACATGTTTCAAATGACAGCACGGTGCTGCTTGTTGGCAGGCTGACTCAGTTCACTTGTCTCACACACACCCAGGGGGGGAAAGATAACACTTGTACCCAGGAATAAGTGTTTGAAAGGCGGGGAAAAGTTGTTTAAAATAGGCTGATACCTCCAGGACGCATAACATGGGTAAAAAGTGTGTTAAAAGGTCGGGGAACATGTTTCAAATGACAGCAGACTGGTGGTTGTTAGCAGGCTGGCTCAGTTCACTTGTCTCACACACACCCAGGGGGGGAAAGAGGACACATTGACCCAGGAGAAAGTGCTCAAAACGTGGGTAAAAGTGTGTTGAAAAGTGGGGGTACATGTTTCAAATGACAGCACACTGCTGCTTGTTGGCAGGCTGACTCAGTTCACTTGTCTCACACACACCCAGGGGGGGAAAGATAACACTTGTACCCAGGAATAAGTGTTTGAAAGGCGGGGAAAAGTTGTTTGAAATAGTATAATACCTCCAGGCCGCATAACTGCACTTTACAAGCCAGAAATAATGTTTAAATGGTCGGGGAAAGTATTTTTAAATGTCTGGAAGAGAGTTTTAGACAGTCATTTTGCACGAAATCATTTAACATTGACGCTCTCCTGAAAATGCACAGAATATGTGCATTTTCAGGAGAGCGTCAATGTTAAATGATATCGCGCAAAATGACTGACTAAAACCCCGGAATAAGTGTTTGAAAGGCGGGGAAAAGTTGTTTAAAATAGGCTGATACCTCCAGGACGCATAACATGGGTAAAAAGTGTGTTAAAAGGTCGGGGAACATGTTTCAAATGACAGCAGACTGGTGGTTGTTAGCAGGCTGGCTCAGTTCACTTGTCTCACACACACCCAGTGGGGGAAAGAGGACACATTGACCCAGGAGAAAGTGCTCAAAACGTGGGTAAAAGTGTGTTGAAAAGTGGGGGTACATGTTTCAAATGACAGCACACTGCTGCTTGTTGGTAGGCTGGCTCAGTTCACTTGTCTCACACACACCCAGGGGGGGCGAAAGAGGACACATTGACCCAGCAGTAAGTCCTCAAAACGTGGGTAAAGGTGTGTTAAACAGTGGGGTAACATGTTTCAAATGACAGCATGGTGCTGCTTGTTGGCAGGCTGACTCACTTAACTTGTCTCACACACACCCAGGGGGGGGCGAAAGAGGACACATTGACCCAGCAGTAAGTGCTCAAAACGTGGGTAAAGGTGTGTTAAACAGTGGGGTAACATGTTTCAAATGACAGCATGGTGCTGCTTGTTGGCAGGCTGACTCACTTAACTTGTCTCACACACACCCAGGGGGGGGCGAAAGAGGACACATTGACCCAGCAGTAAGTGCTCAAAACGTGGGTAAAGGTGTGTCGAACAGTGGGGTAACATGTTTCAAATGACAGCAGAATGATGCTTGTTGGCAGGCTGACTCAGTTCACTTGTCTCACACACACCCAGGGGGGGGGCGAAAGAGGACACATTGACCCAGCAGTAAGTGCTCAAAACGTGGGTAAAGGTGTGTTAAACAGTGGGGTAACATGTTTCAAATGACAGCATGGTGCTGCTTGTTGGCAGGCTGACTCAGTTCACTTGTCTCACACACACCCAGGGGGGGAAAGATAACACTTGTACCAAGGAATAAGTGTTTGAAAGGCGGGGAAAAGTTGTTTGAAATAGTATAATACCTCCAGGGCGCATAACTGCACTTTACAAGCCAGAAATAATGTTTAAATGGTCGGGGAAAGTATTTTTAAATGTCTGGAAGAGAGTTTTAGCCAGTCATTTTGCACGATATCATTTAACATTGACGCTCTCCTGAAAATGCACAGAATATGTGCATTTTCAGGAGAGCGTCAATGTTAAATGATATCGTGCAAAATGACTGACTAAAACCCCGGGAATAAGTGTTTGAAAGGCGGGGAAAAGTTGTTTAAAATAGTCTGATACCTCCAGGGCGCATCACCAAAAATGTACAAGCCAGGGAAGGTGCCTCAATCCTGGGTATACATTTTGTAAATAGTATAATACCTCCAGGGCGCATAACTGCACTTTACAAGCCAGAAATAATGTTTAAATGGTCGGGGAAAGTATTTTTAAATGTCTGGAAGAGAGTTTTAGCCAGTCATTTTGCACGATATCATTTAACATTGACGCTCTCCTGAAAATGCACAGAATATGTGCATTTTCAGGAGAGCGTCAATGTTAAATGATATCGTGCAAAATGACTGACTAAAACCCCGGGAATAAGTGTTTGAAAGGCGGGGAAAAGTTGTTTAAAATAGTCTGATACCTCCAGGGCGCATCACCAAAAATGTACAAGCCAGGGAAGGTGCCTCAATCCTGGGTATACATTTTGTAAATAGTATAATACCTCCAGGGCGCATAACTGCACTTTACAAGCCAGAAATATTGTTTAAATGGTCGGGGAAAGTATTTTTAAATGTCTGGAAGAGAGTTTTAGCCAGTCATTTTGAACGATATCGTTTAACATTGACGCTCTCCTGAAAATGCACAGAATATGTGCATTTTCAGGAGAGCGTCAATGTTAAATGATATCGTGCAAAATGACTGACTAAAACCCCGGAATAAGTGTTTGAAAGGCGGGGAAAAGTTGTTTAAAATAGTCTGATACCTCCAGGGCGCATCACCAAAAATGTACAAGCCAGGGAAGGTGCCTGAATCCCGGATACTTTAGGTCTGTCACTTAGGGTGACCGCACCACTCCGACGCTCCCGAGAGTGGACGTCCATTGTTTGTAAGGCACCTAAGACAGAATAGGGTAAACAATAAACTAACAGATATCACCATGAAACCCCCCCCCCTTCATTACGGACATTAACACAGTTATCTTTTACATTACAAGTTTTCTGACAAGTCATGTTTAAATATGTTCCTGAAGAGTTATGTAATGCTAACTTTTGAGGAGTTTGTTTACTTAAAGGAGAGGTCTTCAACAGGGGGTCCGCGGAGGTACTGCAGGCAGTCGCGAAATCTTTGGTTGATTAGACCATTTTTTATATTTCTTAAAAAAAAATTGAAATGTCTTTAAATGCACATTAACATGAATCCAACATATTGTAGCGAACGGAGAAATGGAGGCAGAAGACGTTATCTTTCAGTCAGCAATGCACGCATTCAGCTACACACAGTAGCTATCTCAAGCTAGGCGCCGGTTCACTCACAGCAGGAGACTACCCCGGACCTGTCCCACCAGGCCTCCTGTACACAAAGGGGAGGACCCGCCCCTATCGCTGCTGTGCCAATCACGAGGCTGCATGACACACGCTGGCTCTGTCAGGTTCCCCGTGATTGGCCGAGAGCCTATTCAGTCCCCAGTTTACTAAGGACCCAGACACAAGGACGCACGCTGCGATATTATTGAGAAGACCATACCTTTATATATACATAAAAATTGATCGTTTTGTAACTCGACCAAAAAGATCCAAAAGCACAAGAGAGATACCATCCACCTCAGAAACCACCAGTGAACATGCAAGTGGCGAGGCGAAACCTGCTGCTGATGTAGCAGCTAATAAGGGTAAGCGCAAACGAGAGAAGACCCGAAAATATGCAGATAATTATCTGAAGTTTGGTATTACCTTTAGGGAGACAGATGGCATTGAATTTCCAATGTGTGTCATTTGCTCTACTGATCTTTCAAATGAATCTATGAAGCCATCAAAGCTGCAGCGTCACTTGGAGACAACACACAGCCACTTAAAAGACAAACCTGTTGAATACTTCCAAGCTAGCCTCAAATCCCTCCAAGGTCAACAGATATTGATCAGAAAATCAGCCAAAGTTGGTGAGCTAGCTTTGAAATGCTCTTATCAAATTGCTCTTCGGATTGCCCAGAAGAAACAAATCTGTGAATTATTTTAATAGCTCAGTGTTGTATGCAAGATGTATGTTTATAAATGGCAGTGGCATGGCGACCCTGTACCTTGCACTTGTTTGAAGTTAAAACTTGAATCTGTGAATTATTTTAATAGCTCTGTGTTCCGTGCAAGATGTATGTTTATAAATGGCAGTGGCACGGCCACCCTGTACCTTGCACATGTTAAAAATAAAAACATGAATATATTAACCTGTGTATTATTTGAATAGCTTAGTATTGAATGTACAATAACAGAGTAGCTATGTTTATACACGGCACAAGGCCCCATTTAATATAAAACACAATTGTATGCCATACATATAGTAGGGGGGTCCCTGCTCCAGCTCTCCATCAGTTTGGGGGTCCCTGGCCTGAAAAACATTGAACTGTGTGTATGTGTGTGTGTGTGTGTGTGTGTGTGTGTGTGTGTGTGTGTGTGTGTGTGTGTGTGTGTGTGTGTGTGTGTGTGTGTGTGTGTGTGTGTGTGTGTGTGTGTGTGTGTGCGTGCGTGTGTGTGACAGACAAAGACAGTAAAACGTAATCCTTAATATGGATTTTGGATGTTTGAGTGGATTACAGAAAACATCATTAAGTCTCACTTTATTATTATTTATGTGAATTATTATAACGTGTTAGATCATATTATTTTGTATTACTCTGTATATTATATAACCATTTCTTATATTAAATGATGTGTTTGCTAACAGGCCAAAGTTTCTCTCCTCAGAGGACTAAGGAGAAACCTTTTTTGTTGAGCGCCTCGGACCAATTACTGAGATAATCACCTCAGCTACTCAGCAGCTCAGGTGAGTGTGTGTTGTGTTTGTGACAACAGAGCCCCCCCCCCCCCCCCCCCCCCCGCCCCTGAGACTCACTGTGACCACTGGGTCATAATTAGCTCTATGTACACTGGCTGTAGTCCGGAGAGGGGGGGGAGGGGCTCTATTGACCCTCATTACATCAGCTTCTGTGGACACGGCTGTGATCTGAACACATTGCATCATATTACTGAGAGGCCAACACACACACACACACACACACACACACACACACACACACACACACACACACACACACACACACACACACACACACACACACACACACACATCACTTTAGGTCATTTCTGATAACGATGTCACCACATCTTGACCTCTTTGACCTTAGAGTGTAAACGTTAAGGCTCTTTATTACTCATTTTGATGATATGTCAACTCATTTGGTTGGTTTATCATCATTAACTCACACACATGTTATCGTGGAAAGGTCAACTTGAAGTTTTAGGGATGTTTGAGATGACCACACTTGGAAATGCTGTGCAGTGTTACAGACTAACTTCAATACCAAACTGCTCCCACGGTGATCATCTGTACCAAACAGGAAGTGGACCCTTTTAAAGCTCAGAGCTTTTCCTTTCTGACCAAGCTCTGATTTGAATGAAACTACAAAACAAGAGGCATATAGAAAACTCTGCCTCGTGTTCCTCCTGTCTTTGGAACACCTTCTGGTCTCTTTAAGGGCCACAAATACATCGTTTCTCTATGTTTACCAAAAGCTCAGGAACATTCAAGAAGATATTCTGCAGATTCATTGACCATTTTTAATCGAGGGGGAGACCCTCATTACATCAGCATCTGTGGACACTGCTGTCATCTGAATACATTGCATCATGTTACTGAGAGGCACACACACACACACACACACACACACACACACACACACACACACACACACACACACACACACACACACACACACACACACACACACACACACACACACACACACACACACACACACACACACACACACACACACACACACACACACACACACACACACACACACACACCACCACTCTCAGTAACATGATGCAACGTTTGCATCCTAGCAGCAGACAGACCTAAAGTGTCCAGCTTCTTCAGAGTGGATCATTACAGGGGTGGCGGCTTCCTCTCATCATGTCAAAGCTCTCACTAACATGCTGAGTTACATACGTTGTTTTATTGTTAGTACCCACGTTGAATCTTAAAACGTAATTGTTGATGGTTGTTTCAGTTGTCTAACTATTGTAAAACACACTACTGACTATTGAATGCTTTCAAGGTTATCGTGCTGATCTGAACACAAGTATAAGATATGTGAATGTTCCTACAGCACACTTTCACGCATGGAATCAGTAAGTCAATAATTATTCTGTATGAGTGTATTTATATGTGCTGATGTACTGAGAGTGTTGAATTCATTGAATATGTTATTCTTATGCAAGCTTTTACAAGCATTGATTAACATAGTGTATATGCTATGGATTATTCTCACTTACAATAACCTTCAATGTGATGATACTATATGCTGGCTAGGGCAAGTTTAGCCTTTTTTTCTTCCTCTCCTTTCCTTTACCGGTTGATCTTTGAATGCATCTCTCTTTTTGCTTTAGGTGCAAACACAAACATTTTAAATGTGAGTGAAATACTGTTTAAATAACTGAGAAATGCCAGGATTGTGGTGCATGTAGTTTATGAGAAGGTCTTAGTTTGTGTACATCACTTCTTCAGTTACTTGGAATTTATATTTACTATTGTCAGGTCCAACTGTGAGCGTTTGCCATTCACATGCATGCAGGTTATTGGGTTTTTAGTATTGTATGTGTTGAATTAGGACATGTTGCATTTATATTCCCTCCTTTTTATCCAGATATAGAAAGTGAGTAAGTCTGTGAACTCCTGTTTGAATAACTGAGACATGCCAGATCTTTGCTGCATGTAGTGTATGTGGAGGTGAGATATTCCCAGCACAATATTGTCACGTACAACCCTAGGAGATTTTACAATTCACATGCATGCATGCAGGCTGATTTTGTATTCATATTAATATATTAATATTGAGTAACATATGTTGTTTTATTGTTAATACCTTGACACAGGTAGATAATCATACTGCATACATGTGTATACTGCTTCTGCATGCAAGTATTTGTGCACATATATGTATTTAACATAAGGAAAGAATATATTCTCACTTATATTTGACTTACTTCAAATTAGATTATATTGATTATTGTCTGCTTGTGACCTTTCCTTAAGTCTTGCATCTCCTTTCTATAACTCTTGTTCTGTCTATGAATGTGTTCTCTGTTTAGGCCAACTTGCAAACATGAAGGAGGCAATGTGTAAGAGTGTGAAATAATGTTTAAATCAATGCGAATTACCATCTTGGTGGTTCATGTATATTATGAGACTTTTTTCCTGCCCTTCATGTGTGTGCTTCTCTTCTCCAGCTACCTGAAGTTAAATTCAATATTGTCAAGTACAAGTGTTAGGAAGGTTGTAATTCACATGCAAGCAGGCTTATTGTGTTTTTGTATTACTGTAGGTGTTGAATTACGACATTTTCCTTTGAACATTTCCCTTATTGTGCATTTATATTCCCCCTTTCTTCGCAGATATAGAGAGCCTGAATAAGTCTGTGAACTACTGTATGTGGAGGTGAGATTTTCCCAGATGTTATATTTAACATGGTCACATACAACTGTTGGAGATTGCATGCAGGCTGATTTTGTATTAATATCTGAAATGTAGCTAACAACATCTCATTAACAGTTCCTGTATTGTTCCTCTCTTTGGAGCAGACATGACGAGCAACAGCAGCCTGAACCCTCCCTACTTTCAGTTGACTCTGTTTGCAGACTTTGGGCCCCTCAGATACCTGTTCTTCATCTTGTGTCTGTTCATCTATGTGACTATAGTCTCTGCTAACATGGCCATTATTCTGGCAGTGTTCCTGGAGAAGTCTCTGCATCAGCCCATGTATATGTTCATCAGCTGTCTGTGTTTAAACTCTCTGTTTGGCTCAGCTGGATTCTTCCCCAGGTTCCTGCAGGACATCCTCTCTGACTCTCATTTGGTCTCACGTCCATTCTGCTTTATTCAGGTGTATGTTATTTACACCTGTGTTTCCTGTGAGCTGACCATCCTCACCATCATGGCCTACGATAGATTCATTGCTATCTGTCAGCCCTTACACTATCACAGTAAAATGACCTTCAAATGGGTGCAGGTTCTTGTGCTCGTTGCTGTTTTCTACCCAGTGTGTATTATTGGCTTTGGCCTCTATCTTACTGTTAAATTACCGCTGTGTGGAAATAAACTGCACAGGATTTTCTGCTCTAACTGGCCTATGTTGCAGCTCTCCTGTGTGGACACCACTCCAAACAACATAACTGGTCAGTTTACCACAGTGACCGGCATCTTCATCCCCATGTTCTTCGTCCTGTACACATATCTACGGATTCTGCTGGTCTGCAGGAGGAGCTCGTCTGAATTCAGAGGAAAGGCGTTACAAACCTGCCTGCCTCACATCGTCTCCTTTTTGACCTACTCCATCTCTCTATTCTGCGAGTTGTATTTGACTCGATTTGAGGCTGATCAACTGAATCCAAGCATCACAGTTATTTTGTCTTTAGCGTATCTGATCATTCCCCCCCTCAATAACCCTATCGTTTATGGCCTGGGTCTGCCTCAAATCAAAGGAGTCGTGTTAAGATTTCTGAAGAAGGGTCCTGCTGCTGAAATATAAAAGGAATATGTTGACCATGTTAGATTGTGTTTCCTATCATAGTTATTTAAAGGGATATATGAATAGATAGAGATCAACATAAAGCACAACAACAATATTGTATATGCTTGATTTAACTCAGATTTGGCTTGAATTTCCCTCAAATGTTAAAATATTACTATTCTGTTAAATGTAATATATTTAAAGTTAGAACACATATTATGTGCTGCCTCTTCATGCATATTTAAGGTCAATATTAAAAAGTTTTTTTTTTTAACATATCCTCATAAAAAGTAGATTTGACAGGATTTGAGGTGTACTGTATGTTAGGCATTGTGATGTTACACCACTTACTGTTGTTATTGTGTTTTAATATTTTGTTGTGAATCATTCACCCTTTGTTACTATAATGAAAATGTAATGATGATGCAATATATTCAATAAACAACAGTCTACAGCCATGTGAGTCCCTGCTTTTTCACCTTTACTTAAATTAAATGCTATTGTTAGCCATTTGGAACATGTTAGTTTAACCTTTAAGCATGCTAACATTAGCATTTTGCATGATAGGTCCCCTTTAAGCATGCTGTCGGCTGTGCGTGGTGATGAAAAGCTGGTTCGAGGGGCCCCCAGTGAATGTTTGCCTAGGGCCCCCACCGACTCTAGAATCGGCACTGGAGGTGTGTACAGTAAAAGCAGTTGACAGAGAACCCCCCACCCCAACAACTGTTTGGTTCTGCTGCCATCTGCTGGTTCCTGCATGTTTCTGCAAATGTTGTGACCGATCTAATAATTAACCTGTTAAGCCCGAGAGACCCCGGTACCGGGGCACTGCCGCAACATCTTGCAGCAAACAGTGTCTGAGGGCATGTTCATTTAATAAACTATGAATGTTTTATATCCATGTAACGGGAAGAAACTCATCTAACTGATCTTTTTTTTTTCAAAAGAAAACCCACAATGCTAACACTGAGCCTCTGAATTAGCAACGAGCGAAAAATGCTAACACCTTACAGCACCGAAAATCACTCACAAAACCTTATTATTTATCTTTTCACCACATCCAGCACATCGATTCACATCGTGAGGTGACACAGAATCTATTGACACCGACATTACCACTGAATTATACGTATTTGCGACGTTATAAGCAAAAACGGACATCGAAACAGGTGACGCTAGGTAGCTAAAAATGCTAACATTTTTACCTTGGCTCTGTAGTCTCTCCAAAGTGGTCTTCAATGGCATTAAAACGATAAAAACGCGGCTCAAGTTAATCCATAGGTTAATCTAATGTGTCTGTGTCCCTTTGAAATGATTTCTGATAATCCATAAGCATTAAAACTGCTTTTCCGTTTCCAGATGTCAAAGCTAGAGATAGGTTCACTCTGATTGAAAATTACATGCGCGAAGCCTCCACCTTTTCTCTTCACAACGTGTGTGTGTGGGGGACTCCCCCTTCGATTCTATTGGCTCTAACGGTCAGAAAGAGGTGTCAACCATCAAAATCGAGCAAGGGGGGCCAGAGATATGGAAAATCCACCCAAATGACCCCAGAAGTGGTTTATTTTTGCTAAATCTCTCCAAAAAGGTCAAATGTCACTTGTTTTGCATCAATCTTGATACAGGGTACTTATTATATGTTGTACTTTGGATTCCAAAAGCTTTTAGTCTACTAACCCATCATCCAAGGGTAGTTTTCACTATAAGTAAAAAAAGAATTTTTGGATGGACACTATAATTTACAGTTTTTTACTATGTAAAATCTGAATTTTCTTTAAAATAAAAAACATCTATATTGATTCTGACTTTTCTACATCCAATTCACAGGTTTATCATTACTTTGAGAAAAAAGATTATTAATTTAACCCTTTTAGAAGGGAAGATATGGTCATTTGTTCTGGGAATGTCATTTTCGAGCCTGAGACCTGAAAAACAGGCTCAGGGCTTAACCTGTTAAGCACCAAGCCTGTTTTTCATGTTTCAGGCTCGAAAATGACATGCCCAAAACAAATGACTACAACTACAAAACCAGAACGCCGACACCTCCTCATCTCCACCGCTCCCATGCTTTATTTTGTGTTGCCATAAGTTAGTCTCTCTGCGTTTGTGCGCTGGGCGAATGCTAATGCTAATAATGCTAATGCGAGCAAATACAATGGCGGCTCTCCAAAACATTTCAGAGTTCTATTTCGTCCCTACTGACCGCCAGAGGCGGTGCTTTAGCACTGGATATATCCATCGCGCGCATGCGCAGCTCGAGTACCAATAACAACAAAGTCACCTGTGACCCACGTGACACCGTCTATAACAGCCGGTGTCGTCAGAGGATCTGTTCCTTTCATCTTCTCGCTGCGCGAGAGTACCGTGGCTGCATTCTTGCAGCCTACAGCGTTCAGGTTTGAACGTTTGATCTGAGGGATTTCTCTGCATACAGCTGGCCGCGTGCAGCTTCGCGACTGATAGTCGGAGCTACGGGTTGTTAACGCGTCCTCCAGGAGCTGTGGCCGGCTGTGCGCCGTGCAGAGCCTCGACGGACAGGTTCGTGTCAACTTGTGGTGATGGCTGTGTTCCCGCACCCTCTCCCAGCTAAGTTGTCCTGAACGCTGTCTTGTTATTGTCTGGCTACTTTCTGGTGATGACAGTGTTCCCGCTTCCTCTCCCATAAAGTTGCCCTGATGATGCTCTTTTGAAAGTTCTGCTTGTGGCGTTGTGCCCGAGCTATCTTTAGCATTTGAGTTTCCAGCTTTAGCTGCGTCTCTCATTTAATTAGTATGGAAAGCCCACAGTGCCATATTTTGCCTGTTTTTTGTTAGGTGCAGAGAGTAAGGTAAGTTCTGGCCAGAGTTACTACTGTAACTACAGTCCTAGGCCAGGCAACTACGGCATGGTTACTGCTGTAACCATGGCATATGGTTCTTGCGGGCTGTTCTATTCCTTAGAAGCTAATTATCTGGTCTTAACATTGGGTTTTGACTTGGTCTTGCTGGATTGTTAGCAGCAGCGGCTTGGCTAACACCTTGCATGTACTGTTAAGCTTCATTATTTATCTCAGCGACTGCAGTAGCGCTATATTGTTGTATTTACCGCTCCTAGTGCTAGTCTCCTAGCACTAGGATGGGTAGATGCGGAGAACAATCTTCACTGTGTGTGCTGTGTGCTCCGCATGTGTGCCCATTCACCGGCCACGGTTACTTTTGCCATAGTTACTACTGTAACTACGGTTCTAAGCCGTTTAAGTATTGGCCATAGTTACTACAGTAAATACGGTTCTAAGCCGTGTAAATACTGGCCATAGTTACTACTGTAACTACGGTTCTAAGCCGCGTAAGTACTGGCCATAGTTACTACTGTAACTACGGTTCTAAGCCGCGTAAGTACTGGCCATAGTTACTACTGTAACTACAGTTCTAAGCTGTGTAAATACTGTCCATAGTTACTACTGTAACTACGGTTCTAGGCCGTGTAGGCACTGGCCATGGTTACTACTGTAACTACAGCTCTGTGCTGTTCTCTTCTTTGGAAGCTAGTTATCTGGTCTTAAACATTTGTGTTTTTTGACTTGATTTCGCTTGATTGTTAGCAGCAGCCGCTTGATTAACGCCTTGCATGTACTGTTTAGCTTCATTATTTAACTCAGCTGGTGAAGGCATCGCCCCCGCTCCTGGTAGACGTGTACTTGATTCTAGCATGAGCCACCCGGCTAAGCTGTCCTGTTGAACTTCTTTATTTAATCCAGCTAGGTGAAGGCAGTGCTCTCGCTCCCCGCTCCCTCTGCTAGTAGCGTTGCACTTTCATTTACTCAGCTAGGTGAAGGCAGTGCTCTCGCTCCCCACTCCCTCTGCTAGTAATGCGGGTGTAGGACATTACACCCCTCTCGTGTTCGGCGAGTAGGAGCATTGCTCTACTTTTTCCGTTCAGCAGGTAACTGGTGAAGGCTGTGTTCTCGCACCCCGCTCCCGGTTACGCTGCATCTGGCATTCGTCTCGAACTTAACCAGTGAAGGCAGTGCTCTCGCCCCCGCTCCTGGTAGACGCTAAACTGCCTTGTTCGTTAATCCAGTTAGGTGAAGGCAGTGCTCTCGCTCCCGCTCCTTCTGCTGGTAATGTGGGTGTAGTTACATCCCTCTTTGTGTTCGGCGAGTAGGAGCATTGCTCTACTCTTTCTGTTCAGCGGGTAGCTGGTGAAGGCTGTGTTCCCGCACCCGCTCCCGGTTACGCTGCATCTGGCATTTGTCTCGTACTTAACCAGTGAAGGAAGTGCTCTCTCCCCCGCTCCTGGTAGACTCTAGACTGCCTTGTTTATTAATCCAGCTAGGTGAAGGCAGTGCTCTCGCTCCCGCTCCCTCTGCCGGTAACGTGGGTGTAATTACATCCCTCTTTCTGTTCGGCGAGTAGCAGCACCGCTCTACTCTTTCCGTTAAACAGGTAGCTGGTGCAGGCTGTGTTCCCGCACCCGCTCCCGGCTACGCTGCATCTGGCTACCCACAGAATGGCTCATTCATGTGGGCTAAGGTGGATCGGTTAGCTGCCATCATGGAGCAGACAAAGCCGCTCCTGTTGGCCCTTCAGCCAGGGGCCGGTGTGGGGGCTACTAGCTTGCCGCCTGGCCCGCCTTCGGTTGCCACACCTCTGCTTGAGGATTCCATGTTGCTAGCGGCTCCGGCTGAACCTCTTCTTGAAAGGGGGGGTCGGGGCCCCGCTCACCCCCGAAGAGGCTTCCCACTTCTCTGCTCAGAGCTCTTTGCAGGGCACGGAGGACGGCTCCATGGCGGCCATTATTCGTGGCGGCCCTGGTACGCTTGCAGCTTCAGGTTCCGCAGGCCGACCCAGGCTAGCGCCTTCTTCAGGCATAACCCTGCCCCTTTCACTCCCACTGTTCTTCCTTTAGAGGAGTACCTGAGGGAGCTCCATGCATGCTAGAGAGACACCAGGGCCCTCTCCCACTCTGCTGCCATGCAGGATCCGGCAAGGGTGGGGCTGGGTCGCTTGCCATCCATTGAGCCTGCCATCGCCTCCCCGATTCTGGCCCCGGATGCCAGGTGCCCTCGGCCTTAGTGCAGGGTCACAAACGAGCTGCTCTGTAAGGCCTACGATACAGCGGCACAGGAACTCCCTCTCCCATCTGATACTGGCTGTCTCTACCTCTCTGCAGCAGGCTCCGGCTGAGCCTTCTTTGCTGGGCCTCAGTGATGCATCACTGCAAGCCTTTGCCCTAATGCTAGGGAATTGGGACGAGTCATGTCCTTATGGTGCAGACTCGTCGCCAGGTTTGGCCTGCTTAGTCACCACTGTCGGAGACATGTCCTCCGTAGTGTGCCAGTCAAGCCAGGGGAGCTGTTTGGGGCAGCTGCCCTGTAAGCACTTGAGCGTGCTGCCCAAGCTAGGCAGACCAGGCAGCAGCTCTCGGGTCTTTATAGGCCTGTGCCCACTCCCAGCAGGCCCAGGGGCCCCTCTAGCAGCCGCACTCAGCCACCAGCTTACAGTGGTGGTCTGCGCAGGTCCCAGCGGACCACTCATCCGTTGTGCCCCCGGCTGCCGGCCTTCTAGGCGGCCTCGTGCCTCAGAGCCTTACCGGCCTCCCCCCAGCAGCAGCTCAGCTACTGGGCTGTCTGTACTTCCGGCCCTTGGGTGGTTTTCACCTTAACCCAGGGGTACGAACCGCAGTTCCGGCCCCTAGCCTTCGGCCGAGCCAAAATGACAGTCGTCAGCGATCCGGCAGATGCCCTAGCTCTAGCCCAAGGGTTGTCCGTCCTTCTGCCCAAGGAGGCAATCGAGCCAGTAGACCCTCTGCTTAGCCCAGGTGGTTCTACTCTGCGTACTTTCTCGTGAGCAAGAAAGTCGGCGGATTTCACCTGCTCTTGGACCTCAGAGGAATCGACAGATTCCTGGAGGTGCTGCCATTCCATATGCTGACCACAGCACATGCACAGGGGGAGTGGTTCGCAACCGTGGACTTTAGGGATTCCTAATTCCTCGTGGGCCGGGCAAGATGGTGCCCAAGGGCCGGAGGAACTGAATATAAGGCACCATCTTGCTGCCTCAGCCGTTGGGCCCTTAGGCCCGCTGTCGTTGCGCCCCATGCAGATGTGGCTGAACAGCCTTCTCTTGGATGCCAAGTGGCACAGGCACAGGAAAGTCAGAGCGTTGCAGCATTGTCTCCACTCTCTGTCACGCTGGAGGGGCAGGGCCTATCTCCTGATGGGCGTGCCCATGGGCGCCATCCCATCCCGCCAGGAGACCGTCACCATAGGTGCATGTCTCTCAGGGTGGGGTGCAGTGCGGCAGGGCAGGACCGCAGGTCAGTGGTTTGCCCAGGAGGGTGCACGCCATGTCAATGTGCTAGAGCTTCGGGCTGTGCAACTTGCACTCACGCACTTTCTACCCCAACTGAGGGGCAAGAATATGCGTGTTCCTTGGGACAGCAGGTACACTGTTGCCCAGACGGCAGTCCCTTCTAGATAGTGGACGTTCTCACTCCACTCTGAATTTATGTGGCTGCTATTTCTGCCCGACATGTTCGGGTCGACGGCGCCACGGCGGGGTGCCTCAGGTTGGTGTCCCTCTTCCTGAAGAGGGGCTTTACGGCAGCGTCCCCCTAGCACCCCGAGGGCTCCGGCTTGGGACCTGCCCCTGCTGCCGGATGCCCTATCATCTCCTCCCTTCGAGCCCCTGGCACAGGTGGGGCTTTGGTGGCTGCCCACGAAGGCAGCATTTCTGCTTGCCATGGCCTCAGGGAAGCAAGTTGGGGAGTTACATTTCCTCTCCATAAACGATACATGCCCGAGGTGGGACTCTCAGGTGTTGCCCTTGGCATTCCTGCCCAGGGTGCTTCCACAAACCCACTTCAATCAGCCTGCCCAGCTGGCACGCTTTGACATTCAGGAGAACGGCACGTCGAAGTTGCTGTGCCCTGTGGGTGCCCAAAGGGCGAATATCGAGGCTACTGCCTGTATACGGCAGTCGGAGCAACTCTTGTTTTTGCCATAGCGGCACTAAAGGAGGTGTGCCCTCTACCAGTGGCTGCCCCACTGGGTTGTCGATACCATCTCACATGCCTACGGGGCCAGTGGCCGCCCCCTGCCATCTGGCCTGAGATGCCACTCTGCAAGGAGCATCTCAACATCTTGGACTGCCCTGAGAGGGGCGCCCCTGGAGACCATCTGCGCAGCGGCGTCGCGGGCGTCTTCTGGCACATTCTCCAGTTGTTATCGGGTTAATGTCGCCACTCCCCATTCTTTGGGCGTAGTCCTTTTGCTGAGCTCATAACGCGGGAAGGCCGGCGCGGAGCTGTTTTATGTAAAAGCGAAGCAATTAAGCGCGCTCCGACTTCTTTCTTTTCTTTTAATCTAAAAATCGAAGTAAAGCATTTACAATTTCAAGAACTTTATCCCAAATTCAAGCACTTTTCAAACCTTGAAAACACCTCGTTCAATTTCAAGCATTTTCAAGGATTTCTAGCACCCGTACGAACCCTGTATATTAGATTACATCAAAACTGGATCCTCTTCAGGTCAGTTTCAGAAGCTTTCAGAACCTCGAATTGAGGTTGATTGCACCCAGGTGTGTGTTCCAAGATGGCAGCACGTTGATTTGTTTCTGTCTCTGTTAGTCTCATTCTCGTAGTTTTTTTGGCATTAACTACCTCTTGTGCATACTGACATTTTATAATTTTTATTTAGCTTTTTAGACCCGTTTTTAAATTGGTCTGCTGCGCTTTTAAAAACGTTTTAAAAGCTTTTAAAAACGTTTTAAAAGCTTTTAAAAGTTTTTGGGCTGTTTTGCGTCGTTTTGTGCCGGTGCCTCGCTGTGACTGGATTGTTTGCTCTCTGCCTGAGCTGTCTCTTTCGGACTCTGGATTGCTGTCTGTCCTGCCGTGCTGTCGGGGGCTGGTCGACCTGAGCTGCTGATCGACCTGAGCTGCTGATCGACCTGAGCTGCTGGGACCTGAGCTGCTGGGACCTGAACTGCGGATCCTGAATTGGGTGTGTTGCAGCACAATGTTGCCTAAAGCTACCCTTGTGTTCGCTTTTTTCCTGGGATTAATTGTCAGCCCGCATGTCGGCAAAACTGACGGATTGCCTCCCAGCGATGCCTCTGTTCACTTCGGACATTCGGATGGTGGAACCTCTGGAGCGCTGACTCCATCGGATAGTTTTTACCAAAAGCTGACGTTTCATGGCACGAAATGCGCTCTCCCGTATGCCCTTTTGACTCTGGACTCGCTAATATCGAAGGATCGGAGCAGCCCCGCCCCTCTGAGGAGTGACGCGTCCAGAGCCCATGTGAAAAAATCATCTCCCAGACTGTTAATATTGTTACTGCTATTACTCTATGGTAACGTTAACATTAACCCTGGTCCTGAGTGTTTCTCTGCTTCCTTGCATCATTTGCCAACTCTGAATGAGTTTAGCTGTAGGCAAGGATTGGGTTTTCTGCATGTTAATGCTAGAAGCCTAGTGCCCAAATTAGATGTTTTCAAGACCTGGTTTTTAGTTGCTAAGCCTGATATTGTTGTAGTTTCTGAAACCTGGTTAAAACCGTCTGTCACTGACACTGTTATTCACATTGATGGATATAATCAGTGGCGGAAGGCCCATAGGGGCGCTAGGGGCGCCGCCCCCCCTCTTCCCACATTAAAAATAAAAATAATAAAAAAAATTAAAAAATATATATTTAAAAAATATATCTTTAATTTTAATTTTTAATAAACAAGGTAAATATTATATAATTGGTATCAGTAAAATGTATAATCTACAATAAAATCTCGTTTAAAATTATGTTACGATGTCTAAAGTCACATGTTTCCTGCCAGGCCTTGCCCGTGTATCATTACTCCCTCTCGTCTGGGCGCTATGCACAGCGCCCAGACGAGAGGGCAGTAAGTGCAGCAGAAGCCAACTGTTGCTATCTTTAAACTATGCCGCCGAAACATAATTTCAGCCAATCAGCGTCGTCAAATCTGATGGTCACAGGGCTCCTACGTGAGCGCCCGGTGCAGTCTGTGAGTTGTTTGGACTCGTATCCAAGGAGACAAAACAGGAAGCTGTCATACATTCTGGAAGCTACCATTAGCAGCTAATGAAAACTCAGTTTTTGACATAAAGATGGAATTATGGATCATCAATCATTTTTTCAAAGTGACAGACACATTGGATTAACCTTCAGCTGCGTTTTTCTCATTTTTGATCAGAATTGTTATTCTGCAAAAGGTGAGCATATCTCCGTGTTTTGCTACCTAAAGCTACGTCGTGTGATGTCTGTATTTGCTTCCCCTGTCGCGAGTTCTGATCGCTCAGTGATGATACTTATATTTCTAGAATCTGGAATCTCAGCTTGTTAGCACAGTTTATGCTGTAGAAACTATGTCCAGGACAAGGTGTTTGGAAGTTTTGGAAGATTCATAGCTAATCACATTGAAGTTATGGAGGTATTGATCAGTCTTCTCATATTTTTAAGCCTCAAATTGTCCTCCCCCCCCCCCCCCCTCTAACATCACCAGAAGTCATAATTTAGGGGGTCTTTTCTCAAAAAAATGCCCCCTAGTATTGTTTGATCACCATTTCCACAGCCCCACCTAAAATATTTTCCACCAGCCGCCACTGGATATAATGTATTCAGAGCGGATCGTAAGGGCAGAGCTGGTGGTGTTGCAATATACACTGCTGAGAAACTACAGTGCTCTGTCCTTCACTCAATTTCAATTCCAAGGCAATTTGAGTTGCTAGCAGTCCAAATAACTATAGCAAATGCTCCTCTCACTGTTATTGGCTGTTATAGGCCTCCATCGGCCATCATGGATGCAACTACTAGCCTTACTGAATTGTTGTCTAACTTTTCTTCTGAAATCATTTTATTGGGTGATTTAAATTGGGACTGGTTAAGTGATAAATCTTCACAGTTTAAGCAGGTTTTGTGATTCTTTGAATTTAACTCAGCTTATTGATAGTCCCACGAGAATAAACCCTGCCAAACCCAATAACGATACCCTTATAGATGTCATTCTAACAAATGCAGCTCATAAGTTTGTGTCTGTTGGTGTTTTTCCTAATGATATCAGTGACCATTGCACTATCGCTTGAGTTAGGAGCACCAAGTTGCCCAAAGCCAAGGGCCTTATTGTGCTCAGGCGCTGCTTCAAACACTTCTCTGAGCAGGCTTTCCTACACAAACTGGCGGAGGTTAAATGGCACTTCACAGCGTTAATTCCATCTGTTAAGAAAGGGGGTGGAGTTGCTATTTTGTTCAATGATTCCATTCAAAGCAGGAAGACATCTTATGGGAACTTTGCTTCTTTTGAATATGTGGCCCTTCAGCTGAAATGCTCCTCTCGAGCTCTGTTCCTAAATATCTATAGACCACCCAAATACTGTGCAAGCTTTTTTGATGATTTTACTGAACTGCTGTCTATAGTGTGTATTGACTTTGACCGTCTAGTCATTGTTGGTGATTTTAACATCCATGTTGACAACCCCCAGGACAGAGGGGCTAAAGAACTGTTTTGTGTTCTTGATAACTATGGACTGACTCAGCATGTGGCGGAGCCCACGCACAATAAGGGGCACACTCTGGACTTAATTATCTCAAAGGGTCTGAATATCTCAAAAGTTGTGGTGACTGATGTTGCACTATCTGATCATTCCTGTGTTTTCTTTGAGAGCTCTATTTCTGTTCACAAAAATGTTCAGAAAGAGGTAACCACAAAGCGATATTTAACTGAAAATACTAGGGAAATGTTTACTCATAATGTTTCATCCACACTCTCCCCTGCTAACATCTCAGTAAATGAGCTAGTAGATCATTTTAATTCAAAAATTAAAAATGTTATAGATACCATTGCTCCAACTACGGTAAAGGAAGTGATTGGCAAGAAAATATCTCCATGGAGAAAGGCCATGACTGTGAGAACAGAAAAAAGAGAGTGTCGAAAAGCTGAACGTAGGTGGCGAAAAACAAATCTCCAGGTTCACTTTGAAATCTATAAAGAGAGACTTGGCCTTTATAATTTGGAATTGAAAAACGCACGACAGTCTTTCTTCTCTGACATCATTACCAAAAACAAAAACAACGCACGTGCCTTGTTTGCTACCGTCGACAGACTAACTAACCCCCCAGTGTCAGTAGCCTCTGAATTTCTATCCACCAGGGCGTGCAATGATTTTGCCTCCTTCTTCACTGACAAAATTCAGAAAATTAGACAAGCAGTCAGTGCCTCTGCATCAGGTACAGCAAATGTGTTGTCCCTGTGTCCACCTAATATCAATTCAAACACCATGACACAATTCCATCAGATTAATGGTAAAAACTTAGAGGACATTATTCAACTTCTGAAATCCTCCTCCTGCTGCCTTGATATTATTCCAACAGGATTTTGCAAAGATGTTTTCTCAGATCTACTTCTTATAGTAAACACATCTCTTCACTCAGGTATTTTTCCAGAGGCCCTGAAAACTGCAGTCATTAAACCGCTCTTAAAAAAGAATAATCTAGATGCTTCAGTAATTAACAATTACAGGCCAATATCAAACCTGCCATTTCTAGGTAAAATCTTTGAAAAAGTTGTATTTCAACAGTTGAGTAACTTCATGCATTTAAATAACTGTTTGGATGTGTTCCAGTCAGGATTTCGTCCAAACCACAGCACTGAGACTGCTCTTGTAAAGGTCTTCAATGACATCCACTTAAACACAGACAGTGGCAGAACTTCAGTGTTAGTATTATTAGATCTCAGTGCTGCGTTTGACACTGTTGACCACAACATATTACTAGACCGACTAGAAAACTGGGTGGGACTTTCGGCAACAGTTCTAAATTGGTTTGAGTCCTACTTAAAGGACAGAAAAAACTTTGTTTCTATAGGTAAATACACATCTGAGTTGACAAATATGACATGTGGGGTACCTCAAGGCTCCATCTTGGGGCCTCTTCTCTTTAACATCTACATGCTACCACTGGCTCAGATAATGAAAAACAACAAAATAAGTTACCATAGCTATGCGGATGACACACAAATTTACGTAACAATTTCACCAGGAGATTATGCTCCAATTCAAACACTGAGTAAGTGCATTGAACAAATCAATGACTGGATGTGTCAGAACTTTCTCCAATTAAACAAAAATAAAACTGAGGTAATGGTTTTTGGAGCCAAGGCAGCACGTATAAAAGTTAGCGCTGAGCTTCAGTCTGCAATGTTCAAAACAACAGATAAAGCCAGAAATCTAGGTGTAGTCATGAACTCTGACCTGAGTTTCAACAGTCACATTAAAACAGTTACTAAATCAGCCTACTATCACCTAAAGAACATATCTAGGATTAAAAGACTAATGTCACAGCAGGATTTGGAAAAACTTGTCCATGCTTTTATCTTCAGTAGACTGGACTACTGTAATGGTGTCTTTACAGGTCTCACTAAAAAATCTATTAGAAAGCTGCAGCTAATTCAGAACGCCGCTGCTCGAGTCCTCACTAACACTAAGAAAGTGGATCACATCACTCCTGTTCTGAAGTCTTTACACTGGCTTCCTGTGTGTCAAAGAATAGATTTCAAAATACTGCTGCTGGTTTATAAAGCTTTGAATGGTTTAGGCCCAAAATACATGTCTGACCTACTGCTAAATTATGAACCATCCAAAACTCTCAGGTCTTCAGGGACTGGTCAGCTTTCTGTCCCCAGAGTCAGAACTAAACATGGAGAAGCAGCATTCAGTTATTATGCTCCAAATATCTGGAACAAACTCCCAGAAACCTGCAGGTCCGCTGCAACTCTTACTACTTTTAAATCCAGGCTGAAGACTTTTCTTTTTGCCGCTGCTTTTAATTGAACTATTCACATCTTAAACTGCACTGTAACTTTTAACTTTTATCCATGTATTTTTTCTTTTAATGTTTATTTTATTATCTTTTCTTTTTAATGACTGATTTTAAATGCCATTTTCATAATGTCTTCCATTTTTGTAAAGCACTTTGAATTGCCTTGTGTTGAAAGGTGCTATATAAATAAACTTGCCTTGCCTTGCCTTGCCTTGTTGATGTTGCCGTCCAATTTTTTATTGATCACTTTTTATCGATTATTAATAGACATGCCCCCCTTAGAAAATTCCGAGTTAAGAATAGGAACACTCCATGGTTTACTAGAGAACTATCTGATCTCATTCATGATCGAAATAAGCAATGGTCCTTAGCTAGAAAGTCTAACACTAGTGATGGTCAGTGATTCTTTTATTTCAGATTCAGATGGTATGTCTAATACCTTTAATGCTCACTTCAAAAAGGCTGGTCACATTTTTGATGAGCAAAGTCATGACTCTCTAAATGGTCGTACTCACAGCCATAGTCAAGAGATGAACTCCCCTGTTTTTGATTTTGCTTATTTCTCGGTCTCTGAAGTCTTACAGGGTTTGCACTCGATTGATCTTAAAAAGTCTGCCGGGCCTGACGGCCTTGACCCGTTCTTTTTAAAAATTGCAGCTCAGATGATAGCACAACCAGTAACTGATATTTTCAATCTCTCCCTGTCCACTCACACACTGCCAGCTGTGTGGAAGCAAGCTCTGGTATCGCCCCTCTTGAAAGCTGGTGATCCCACGGAGTTGAATAACTATCGTCCTATCTCAAATCTTTCTGTGTTATCAAAGATTCTTGAGTCCCTTGTTTCTACTCCGCTAAAACTTTTTTTAAATTCACACAACATCCTTAACCCTATGCAATCTGGATTCAGATCAAAGCACAGTACTGTGACTGCCAGTCTGAAAGTCTTAGACGATATTAAGGCTGCTTTGGATAAGAAATCAGTTTGTGTTGCATTGTTTATTGACCTAGCCAAAGCATTTGACACTGTAGATCACCACATTATGTCTAATGTTATGTTGGTGTCTCGTTTCGGTCACAATGCCATTTGCTGGTTTCAGAGTTATCTAACCGACCGTACCCAATGCGTCAGGTTGGGTAGTACTGTCTCTGACCCTGTCACCTTGGAGAAGGGAGTTCCACAGGGCTCTATTTTGGGGCCCTTGCTCTTTTTATTATATGTAAACAATATTTGTAATCAGATGCAATTTTCTACCTATCATATGTATGCTGATGACACTATTGTATACTCGTGTGCTCCTTCTCTGGATATGGCCGTTTCCAATTTAAAATCAGATTGTATCACGCTGCAGCATGCGCTTCTTGATTCCAAACTGCTATTGAACAGTAAGAAAACCAAAGCAATGCTTTTTGCTCCCAAGTCAGCGTCCTCCTCTTGCCTCTCCATTGACACCCTTGATGGCGTTTCTGTTGAGTTTGTTGATACCTACAAATGTCTGGGCTTTTGGTTGGACAGTAATCTGAACTATAAACACCATATTGAAGTTTTAACAAAGAAATTGAAATTCACTCTTGGCTTCCTTTACAGACTTAAATGTTGTTTTTCAATTTCATCCCGTAAAAGGTTGGTCTCTGGCTTATTCCTGTCCCAGCTGGACTACGGTGATACCATTTATAGATTTGCCTGTCCCACTGTTTTGGCCAAACTTGACCCACTTTACCATGCTGCACTGCGTTATATCAAATGCACCCTATAGGACTCATCATTGCACACTGTATAGCCTAACTGGATGGTCCTCACTTACTATGCGTAGGATGCAGCACTGGTTTTTATTAATGTATAAAGCCATTTTAGGTAAGCTTCCACTCTACATATGTGTCAGATTTGCCCCAGTTTGTGACTCTTACAACCTCAGATCCAGTGCCTGGATACGGTTCCAGGTTCCTGCTGTGCGGACTGAGGCTGGAAAAAGGAGTCTTTCTTATTATGGTCCTTGGTCTTGGAATGACCTTCAATCACGCCTCAAACTGAGGGCAATTGTCTCTATAGCATGTTTTAAATTGAAGTTGTCTGAAGTCCTCACCACCAGCTGCTCTTGCAGTAACAAGTAGTGTACTTTTCTTACTGTCCTAATGTGCACAATGTAGTGACTGCTTTTTCCTCTTTTGTTTTCTTAGTTATGTTCTCTGTATTTTATATGTTTGTGTTATGTGTAACGTTGCTGCCTTCTTGGCCAGGTCAGCATTGAAAATGAGATTTTATCTCAATGTTTTTATCTGGTTAAATAAAGGTTAAATAAAAAATAAAAAGTTTACAGGAGAGACTCTTACTTTGTGTCTGAGGGTCCAGGTTCATCACTGAAGTTTAGAGGAAGCCACTCTTTAGACCGGTCACTCTTCAGAGACCACATGGAGACCGTAGACTCTGCTCTCTGTCTGTGGAAACAACACATGTTTAAACATCATTAGTTTATTTAAAGAGCAGCTTTTGATCTATGACTGTTCACCTTATTAAAGATGTTTAGAGTTGTTGAGTCGTGATTGTGGGTTTCTGTTGTTAAAATGCATTTGAGTGTGAAACGTTTTACATATTTGAGTTTTATTTGCTTAATTTAACACAAAGTCCAACATGTAGAGTGTGAGGATGATTTCACTAGTAGATTATTTACTATCTCTGATGATGACAAGAAGCAAGAGATCAATTACACTTTGTTAATGTACTCTACTGGGTTTCATTAAACAGTTTAGATTATCAGATACCAACAAACTGAATCCTCTTCAGGTCAGTTTACAGGAGAAACTCTTACTTTGTGTCTGAGGGTCCAGGTTCATTACTGAAGACTGGAGGAGGACCCATAGACCGGACACGGACACGGACACGGACACGGACACGGACACGGACACACACACACACACACACACACACACACACACACACACACACACACACACACACACACACACACACACACACACACACACACACACACACACACACACACACACACACACTTCAGGCCGCTCTCCATTTTGACTGCACTGGCTGTCACATGTTATGTAACTCTGACGAATCAGAAAACATGAAATAATAAAAGTGTACAACACTTGCAGAAGTCTCAATGGACTAGATTTTTAACCAAGAAGTTATTTTCTGACATCCAGTAAAACAGAGTAAATAATGAATGTGTTAGAAAGCAGATCCTGGTGTTAACACTCACCCTGTTGTTCTCCTCCTCGTGTCGAGCTGTAAAATGGCGTCTGGCAGTCTGACTTCATACTTTCACCTTCCCTCACCTGTCTGCACCTCCTCCCTCTGTTTCATAACCAGCCTCACCAGCTGAACCAGCACACACTATGTTCAGTAATATAGAAAAAGACATGCAGCTAAAAACAAGCTCAAAGTTATCAAAAGGTGACACAACATCCACACATCAGCGTCTAGGATATAATTAAATCTGCTTTATATAAAAAAACAATGAACAGCGACTTAAATAAAAACACAAAGCTACAGTACATTTAACTAATTTACAAGATGTGCCAAAATCAGGGCTGCAATAGAGATTTCACCTCTAGCAAGGTGGAAGGAGGAAAAGTGTTTTCAATAGGGGCAGAGAAACAGGAGAGAAGCAGGCTGCAGCACCTCACTGAAAAGTGTTTTAAATAGGAGGAAAGTGTGAAGGGATGCTCAAATACGTGTTCATGCAGCCCCTAAATAATGGTAATACTGATTAAAAATTATTTCTAGCGCAGAAAGTATTTTAATAGTGAGAAAACTATTTTAAATGGCTTAAAAAGCACCAAGTGATTTAAGTGCAGTTCCATGTTTCCCCACAGGAGGGCTCCAGGGAGCGCATCACCCAACATGAGCACAGTGCATTCACAGTAGAAAATACGATCAATAAAAGCAAATCAATTGATTTAAAGTGCGGGGAGGCTCCACACCAGGCACAGGTACATTCCTACATCCCCACAATAGTGACACTGATGATTTAAAGTCATTTCAGCGGGGAAAAGAGTGCTAAAAGTCTGCTAAAAGTCTGCTAAAAGTCTTTTAACCTGAACCTGTTCCACTCTGAGCCTGTTTTTCAGGTCTCAGGCTCGAAAATGACATTCCCAGAACAAATGACCATATCTTCCCTTCTAAAAGGGTTAAATTAATAATCTTTGTTCTCAAAGTAATGATAAACCTGTGAGTTGGATGTAGAAGTGTCAGAATCAATATAAATGTTTTTTATTTTAAAGAAAATTCAGATTTTACATAGTAAAAAACTGTAAATTATAGTGTCCGTCCAAAAATTATTTTTTACAGATAGTGAAAACTACCCTTGGATGATGGGTTAGTAGACTAAAAGCTTTAGGAATCCAAAGTACAACATATAATAAGTACCCTGTATCAAGATTGATGCAAAACAAGTGAAATTTGACCTTTTTAGAGAGATTTAGCCAAAAACCCCCCACTTTTGGGGTCATTTGGGTGGATTTGACCTATCTCTGGCCCCCCTTGGTCGATTTGGTTGGTTGACATACCCTTGTGACCGTTAGAGCCAATAGAATCGAAGGGGGAGGCCCACTCACACACACGTTGTAAAGAAAAAATGTGGGCGCTTCGCGTGTGGAAAACGAAACCAAAGTGGAGGAATGTCTCCTTCTGGAGTTTGGAAACTAAAACGCAGTTGTATTGCTTATGGATTATCAGAAATAATTTCAAAGAAGGCACAGACACATAGGATGAACCTATGGATTAACTGCAGCATCGTTTTTTTTATCGTTTTAATGCCATTGAAGACCACTTTTGACCAAGGTAAGCCATATTTACGTTTTTTAGGTACTTAGCTCCACATGTGATGATGTACGCTTTCGTTTATAACGTCGCGAATGTTTATCACTGAGTGTTGAGGTTTGTTACACAGATTCAGTGTCTCCAGGACACCAAAAACGAGTGGTTGGCTGTGCATCTAGGATAAGTAATAAGGGAGTTATGAGTGAGTTTAAGTGCCTTTGTAGGTTCCGTTTTTTCGATCGAGGCTAATTCAGAGGCTGAGTGCTAGCATTGTGGGGTTTTTTGGAGAAAAAAAAAATTAAAAAGATCAGTTAGCTGAGTTTCTTCCCGTTACATGGATATAACACATTCATAGTTTTATTCAATATTAAGATTCCTTAGACGTTGTTTCCTGCAAATGACGCGTTTATCCGCCCGGTACCGGGGGGATGGTGTGAAACAGGTGCACCAAGCCTGTTTTTCATGTTTCAGGCTTGAAAATGACATGCCCAAAACAAATGACTACAACTTAACTTCTAAAAGGGTTATATGAATAATTTATTTTATCAAAGCAAGGTTACATCTGTGAGTTGGATGTAGAATTGTCAGAATCAATATAAATGTTTTTTATTTTAAAGAAAATTCAGATTTTACATAGTAAAAAACTGTAAATTATAGTGTCCGTCCAAAAATTCTTTTTTACAGATAGTGACAACTACCCTTGGATGATGGGTTAGTAGACTAAAAGCTTTAGGAATCCAAAGTACAACATATAATAAGTACCCTGTATCAAAATTGATGCAAAACAAGTGACATTTGACATTTTTAGCCAAAACCACCCCACCTCTGAGGTGATTTGGGTGAAAATGTTTTTTTTTCCATATCTCTGGCCCCCCTTGGTCGATTTGGATGATTGACACCTCTTTCTGACCGTTAGAGCCAATAGAATCGAAGGGGGAGGCCCCCACACACACACGTAATGAAGAGAAAAGGTGGGGGCTGCGCGCATGTAAATGTGCACCAGAGTGAAGCGATCTCTCGCTCTGGCATTTGGAAACAAAAAAGCAGTTTTATTGCTTATGGATTATCAGAAATAATTTCAAAGAGGACACAGATACATTGGATGAACCTATGGATTAACTGCAGCATCGTTTTTTTATCGTTTTAATGCTATTGAAGACCAGTTTTGACCAAGGTAAGCCATGTTAGCGTTTCTAGCTACCTAGCTCCACATGTTATGATGTACGCTTTCGTTTATAGCGTCGCAGATGTTTATCACTGAGTGTTGAGGTGGGCACCCCTAGATTCAGTGTCTCCAGGAGAACAAAAACGAGTGGTTGGTTGTGCATCTAGGATAAGTAATAAGGGAGTTATTGTGAGTTTAAGTGCCGTTTTAGGTTACATTTTTTTCGCTCGTGGCTAATGCAGAGGCCGTGCTGTGCTTGTGCTTTTAGATTTGTCTGCTGCTTTTGACACCATTGACCACCAAATCCTTTTATCACGCCTTGAACTGTGTGTTGGAATTAAAGGTAATGTCCTAAAATGGTTTCAATCCTATCTGTCAGAAAGGACCTTTTCTGTGCATCTTGGCCAGTATTCTTCAGCTGCAGCCCCACTAGCATATGGGGTCCCTCAAGGTTCTATCCTAGGCCCCATTTTGTTCAGTCTGTATTTACTACCTCTGGGGTCAATTTTTAAAAAGCATAACATATCTTACCATTGCTTTGCAGATGATCTGCAGGTATACCTGCCTATAAAAGCAAATAAGGAATCTAGGATTGCCTTGCTTAGCTGTCTGAAAGACATCAAATCATGGATGGAAATCAACTTCTTGACTCTCAACGAAAACAAGACAGAGATTATAAAATTTGGAGAGTCTGAACTCCTGGATGGCTTTAATAGTGTACTCGGCCCCTTAGCCTCCTGCAGCCGTCCCTCTATCAGAAATCTTGGAGTAATCTTTGACAACTGTTTTAAATTCGACAAACAAATAAGCTCAGTTGTCAAGACAAGCTTCTTCCAGCTGCGGCTTCTGGGGAATGTAAAGGCCTATCTTCCTAGTAAGGAATTTGAACAGCTAATCCACCTATTTATAACGTCTCGCTTAGACTACTGTAACTCCCTGTATATTGGTGTTGATAAGTGTTTGATCCGTCGCCTGCAGCTGGTCCAAAATGCGGCTGCACGCCTTCTTACTGGGAAGAGACGTTATGACCACATCACACCCGTTTTGGCAGACCTTCATTGGCTTCCTGTCAGTTACAGGATCCAGTTCAAGTACTTACTTGTTGTTTTTAAATCATTGCATGGACTGGCACCACATTACCTGTCTGAGTTGTTGCACCACCATGCTCCAGCTAGAGCATTGCGATCAGCTCAGCAGAATATGTTGGTGGTTCCTCGGTGCAGGAAAAAGACCCGAGGTGACAGGGCTTTCAGTGTTGCAGCTCCCAGACTGTGGAACAGCCTCCCAGTACATATCCGGACTGCTGAGTCAATTGAACTTTTTAAATCTCAGCTAAAAACCCACCTCTTTGCACTGGCTTTTAATACTAGTTGAACATTACATTTTTACATTTTGTATGTGTTTTTTTTTTTAAATATCTTTTTAGTTATTGTGCTTTTTATCATGTTTTTAATTATTGTTTTATTAAGTTTTTTATTTTATTATTGTACTCCCATTGTGTTATTTAATATTTATTGCCTGTACAGCACTTTGGTCAACTGAAGGTTGTTTTAAATGTGCTATATAAATAAATAAAGATTGAGATTGAGATTGAGAGGCTGAGTGTTAGCATTATGTTTTTTTTTTGGATTTTTTTTTTAAAAAGATCAGTTAGCTGAGTTTATTCCCGTTACATGGATATAAAACATTCATAGTTTAGGATGACGGTCAGGAGGCGAGGCCTCCTTTTATACGGTGAGATGCGCGCGCATTCAGGTAGGCCCGCCCCGGAGCCGGCTACATCTATAGAAGTCTCAGTTGGTGAATGCTTGCATGATAAGGTAGTACCCATAGAGTCCAGTAGAGGGCTCCGCCTGTGCTTCTATAAAAAGGGTTACCATACGTAACCCCTCGTTAGAGATCAAGATTTTTATTATTTTATCTGTTACTTTTCACTTTAGTTTTTCTGAGCAAATGTTCTGGAGATCCAAAGCTGTATCTACAAATGTTCTGTCTTCATACAGGTCAAAACTTATACAGCTAAATATGTCTGTACATCTTGGATATTAAACAAGATGTTCACTTTTTTTATCTTCAGACAACCCTCAGATTATTTTGCACATTTGTACACAGAGCTACCAGACTTCTGATGTGTTCTCCAATTAAAAATATACAATACTTTGTGCAATATACCCTCCTACTGCTACTTTTATTAACATGGTGTACATGTCTGTTATATTGTTTTTGACCTATTGTGTTATTAATAACGTCTGCATACTTTGCCATTCTTTTATTTTTTTCTTGACCTTACCTGCACGATCTGCTGTTCATGAACATTTCCAAGATGCGGGACAAATAAAGGACTTCTGATTCTGATTCTTATGCAAATGAGATCTTTATGAAGGCCATTTGATGAGGCATTCAGAACGTTCCCTATTGCATCGGTAGAGTGTTTGCCATCAGCATCATGAGGATGTGAGAGGTACATTATATTTTAAAGTGGACCTATCATGCTATATTTAAATGATATATTGTAGGGCCATACCTACATAAGGTATATTTATACGTTTCTGTTTTCAAAATACCAAACAGATCATGCATTTTAGCCATGCCTCATTTCGCTCTATGTGCTGTTTGCTGTCTACGGGTCTGATTCTGCTGACCACGCCCCCCTGCAGGAGAGGGGAGCCGTGCTCTGATCAGCTGCTGGGCTGTCAGAAGAGGGGGAGAAAAAGAGATCTCCGTCCTCCGTGTTTTATTATATAGAGTCGTTATTCATTTGTTTTAAAGCTCAATAAATAACAAAGAAGACCTTTGACCGGCACTTTTCTCATTTTGTCCGGAAGATTTCAACTTTAACGGACATCTTGACCGGCGAAACAAACTGAAACTGAAACTCTGCCGCACGGTCCCCTCGTTCCTTGGAAGAGGCGGAGAGGTGGGTGTTTGTCATCTGCTGGTGGACTAACCGGAGAGAATTACAGTGCTTGCCTCGACGGGGAGGGATTGCATTGAATTAAAGCAGCAGGAGCAAACGCTTGCCTCGGGGAGGGAGAAAGAAAGCCACAGCGGAGAATAAACAGAAGGGTAACCATGGTAACTATGGGCGGGAAGTCTTCTTCGCTGCTTTTGTGGCAGACTACAGCGCCACTTACAGGCCTGGCATATGTACTACAGCGTCTCCAGCGCTTTCGAGCGGCAATGGCCGGCCGTGGCCCAACCCCACATTCCCCTGATAGGTGGAGAGTTGGCCCAATAGCCGTAGCGCCACCGTCCTGACGTCAGGACAGTGTTCAAATCTGGATCAGTTTTTATCAGATCCGTTGCAGCCCCTTTTTTAGAGATTTGGGTATGGAGGAAAATAGAGAGGGTTGTGTTTTCTGACACTTGGTGAGTTCCCTGGAACACCGGGGACACATATTCATGTAGAAAAGACGTACAAAAGTGCATTTTGCATGATAGGTCCCCTTTAACGTCAGCCAAAAGAGTGTCCGAGTTAACTGCTCTGTCGGTGCACCCGAGTTGTTTACTAATTCGGGGTGACCAGAGCGGCGCGACACTTAGACCGAACCCCTCCTTTGTGCCTAAAGACCTAAGGAGTGCGTTCAGGTCGAGGGCTATTCAGTTAGGGGGTTTTAGTCACCCCCCCATGGGGGGCCAGGGAGGCTAAACTGCACCTCCTCTGCCCGGTGCGTACGCTAGCATGTTATGTGGAGCTCACGGCTGCCCTTAGACACACCGCACAGCTGTTCGTGTGCTTCGGGGGCGGGGTGATCGGGAAAGCTCTGTCCAAGAAACGCCTGGCAGGCTGGCTCTGCGAGTGCATTGCACATGCCTACGGACAGGCGGGGAGAGCCTGCCCCACGGGGATTCGTGCGCACTCCACACGGGCTGTAGCTGTGTCAACAGCCTTATTCAACGGTGTGAGTGTGGAGGATATATGCACAGCGGCGTCTTGGTCGACGCCAGGCCCTTTTATAAGGTTTTATCTCTTGGACATGTCTGGCTCTTTCTCCTCGTCTGTGCTTGCTGGGGCAACACAGGATTTGTAGTGGGGGGGGGGGGTTGTGGGTCAGTTGGCATCTGACCCCCTCCCCGGACGTGATGTGCCTTCACCTTTCCTGGGCCCTCTGAGGGTCCCGGGATAGGCAAGGGGCGCGCTGGCCCGTTACGGGGCAGAGGGGCTACCCCCCCCTCTCGGCAGGAGGGGGGGGTAGGCCCCCCACATTTTAGTCCTCTCACACTCTGCACGGGGTCAGTGCTTGAGTGTGAGGCATGGGCGCTGGCGCTCTCCCTGTTATCCTTAGGGATTCAGGAAGGCAGGTGCGTAGTAAGCCCATACGGGGCCGAGGGGGCTCTCCCCATCTGTCTATGGGCGGGGGGGGGGAGGGGTCCCCTGGCACTGTTTTTTGAGCACACTTTCTGCGAGGTAGGCGCAGCAGGGTGTGCTCTGTCAGCCGCAGCCCAGATTTCTCCTCGGTCACAACCGGGTTAAAGGAGAAGGTGGGGCAGCAGCTGCTGACCAGAAAAGCCAGTATGGGGCAGTAGGGTGGATTGGTGTTGGACGACAGTGCGCGTATACATCAGGGCTCCACCCACTGTACCCATAGAGTCCAGTAGAGGGCGGAGCCTGTGAGAGATATAACGGGGGGTTACGTATTGTAACCCTAGTTATATAAGCACAGGCGGAGCCCTCTACTCAGGGCACTGTCTGTCCTATTCCGCTCGCTGAAGAGAGGTATAGGATGATAGTCAGGAGGCGAGGCCTCCTTTTATACGGTGTGATGCGCGCGCATTCAGGTAGGCCCGCCCTAGGCCGGCTACGTCGATAGAAGTCTCAGTGGGAGAATGCACGCAGGATAAGGTAGTACCCATAGAGTCCAGTAGAGGGCGGAGCCTGTGAGAGATATAACTACGGTTCTATGAGTCCCGGATGACCGCCAGAGGCGGTGCTTTAGCACTGGATATATCCATCGCAATACGTAACCCCCCGTTACAGCCGTAACTATCGTTTTACGGGGCGTGGTTTGCAATTCGCCCAGCCAATCAGAACTGGGGCACTTTTTTCCCCCAGGAAAGTACCATCTCTCAGCAGGCACTAAAAATGGGGGTAAAAGTTCCCGGCTTGAAGTACTCTTTTTGGTGTGAACGCGACACAAGGGGTACTAACGGAACTAAACGCGAAAAGTACGGGGAAAAGTACTCCGGTGTGAACGCGGCTTGTATTTCTATTGGTAGTATGTTTCGTGCCTGCGTCTTTTTGTCCGGTCGGGTCTTGGAAGACCAGAAGCTGTGGTTCAAAAAAACATGTTCTTACTCAATATCAAGCCACGATTATTGTTTTTATTTTAAATCGTATAATGTCGGGCTCTTTTTGCCGTCTGTGAGGAAAATAAATGGGGCTCAGAGCCTCAGAATTCTGAAATCTGTATATATATTTTTCCTTCCAATTTGTTATTATTTGTGACCCGCTCTATCGAAATCAGTCAAAAGTCGCAACGGCTCATTGAAAAAATAAACGTGGATTTGTGTAAAAAAACTAGTTTTTCAGGGTTCGGGTGTTTTGTTTGATTTTAAATAAACGAAGTCTTGGCTTTCAGAATATGAAACTGTTATTGCCAAAATCTCATGATAAATAAATTTTTGAAGCTTGTAAAGGGAAGAAGAGGCACCTCCCAACTCGCACCCTGCTCTTCCTCAGCGCCGCTCCCCCTCCCTCCGCTGAAATTATGAAGTAAAGGCGTATAGTAATCATAGATAACACGGCAGGGTCCGGGACAGTTTGTTTTCATCTGTTTTCAAATAAACAAAGAATTGGCTTTCAGAATATTAAACTTGTTTCGGCAAATTCAGATGATAAATACAGCTTTGAAGCTTGTAACGGCATAATTACAAGCGGAGAACGGAGTAAGAATAGGAACACTCCATGGTTTACTAGAGAACTATCTGATCTCATTCATGATCGAAATAAGCAATGGTCCTTAGCTAGAAAGTCTAACACTAGTGATGACTGGCTTCTTTTTCGTGTCCTCAGAAATAAATGTTCTGCCCTTAGTAATCAGCTTTAGCTTTTTTAATATCTGAGCTTAACCACTGATAGTTTTAATGACCATTCTAAGTTCTGGAAAACAATTAAATCACTTCAGAACAAGAAGGTTTCTAGTTTCCCACAAAAACTGAAGGTCAGTGATTCTTTTATTTCAGATTCAGATGGTATGTCTAATGCCTTTAATGCTCACTTCAAAAAGGCTGGTCACATTTTTGATGAGCAAAGTCATGACTCTCTAAATGGTCGTACTCACAGCCATAGTCAAGATTATAGCACAACCAGTAACTGATACAGATGGAGCATCTTATTTCAGACTCCAGCATACAGCTTCCTGCCTACTACCAGCCAGTTACCTGCCTAAGACCTGCCAAAGACCAGTATCTGGGAATGTTAAGCCCTCCCACTATTTTCCAAGAGGGCGTTGCCAGATTTTCAATTTCAGGATTTAACCAGGAGATGGCCCTATATATTAAATAACTATGGCCAAACTAAGACTTAGTTTTTCACAAGAGAAAATGCAGATATTATATAAAAAACTAAAGTTAAAATCTTGTTTTTAATGCCCCAAGAGCAATAAAAACACTTGTTAAAAAAATCCTGAGTGAGGCTTTCATAAATTGCATTTAGCTGATGCTTTTATCCAAAGCGACTTACTATTTAATAAATGATAAATGATTATTCATAACAAATATGAGTGATGTGTGATATTATTCATGCTATATACTGATATAGGGCTAAGTAAGCAATCAATCCTGCAAATGAACCCTTAGTTGTTCAATATATTTATTAAGACAATGTGATTAGAAATTCTGCTCCCACCTAAGGCCAACGTTGCAATATTACAACATTTCCCTAAAAACTTACCAAAACGTAAACATTTTTAAAACTCTTTCATTTCTGCTCCAGAGGTCAGGGGTTAAATTGGGATTTTATATGTGGGGGGGCTCTGTTAGAAGGTGCGACGGGGGAGGGGGGAGAGAGTTAGACGCTCGTGAATTGTCAACGGGGGGGGGCCTCTCTGCACAGAGGAGCCGCGGAGGAAGAGACACACGTTCACTAAGCCGAATCACAGTGATCTGCTATTTTAAAGTAAATTCAACACATATCGACCCTAAATATAGCATAAGAACGAGAAAGTGTTAACATCGTTTTTTGTAAACATATGACAAATGTGCGAGGGTGATGACATCAGAGCATCGTCCTATGGGCTTAGCCCCGGACAGGTACAACAGGTATTCACTCAGAGGGGGGTAGGTACCCACATGTCAAAAATCAACATACAGTAGGGGGGTGGGGGATGGTGAACGGTATGGTCAATGTAATTAATTCATGTAATAAAAACATCTCAGGTCAGTAACACTGACTGTGTGTACGTAGCGCTGTAACTTCCTCCACAAAAGCAGCCTTCTGTTTATTCAACGTGGTGGGGGCTGAAGGAACCGGGCAGAGTTTTTCGCCGGTCAACGTGTGTGAAAGTTTAAATCTTCCTTATTGAGCTTTAAAACAAATGAATAACGACTATATATAATAATAAAATAAACACCGGCATTAAATAAAAAGTCATGAAAGAGATAAGGAGGAGAAAAGGTTTAAGGAAGTAAGCAAGGAATACAGAATGTCGAAATCCTCTGTTTCACGCAATGTCGAACATTGAAAAGTCCTTATAAAATGATAGAATTTAAAAGAGTCTTGAAAAAGCATGGTGATGGCAATAAATGCATTAATGAATCCCCAAAATCTACAGAATACATTTAATTTAAGGGGAGCAGTTACTGAGAAGTATATAATGAGAACTGCTACCAATGGTGGCCTATTTAGTTTATTAAGAAATACATATTTTTAGCTATTCATTTGCAGAAATGTAAAGTGATCTAAGTTCTATTCATATTCTTGACGGGAAGAGTTAGTATACAATAGGCTTTAAAAGCCTTCTCCAAATCAAACCAAGATATCTTGGGTCAGTCTTTTCTTCCAAAAAGTTTGTGACAAGATGTGAAGTTAACAGGTATTCACTCAGAGGGGGGTAGGTGAACCGGGCAGAGTTTTTCGCCGGTCAACGTGTGTGAAAGTTTAAATCTTCCTTATTGAGCTTTAAAACAAATGAATAACGACTATATATAATAATAAAATAAACACCGGCTGTTGTTTTACCTGCTGTAACGTTAAATTACTCCGTTCTCCGCTTAAGTAATTATGCCGTTACAAGCTTCATAGTTGTATTTATCATCTAAATTTGCCGAAACAAGTTTAATATTCTGAAAGCCAAGACTTTGTTTATTTGAAATCAGATGAAAACAAACTGTAACGAACCCTGCCGTGTTATCTTGATATTTCCGGCACAGACCCTTTTATACCGGCAATGCACGATAGAAACAACAGGAACTGCGACAGCATAAATATGCGAACACAAACCTACAGACTGCTGGAGAAGAGATATCACAGGGGGGGGTTGGGACACACACATTCCGATGGCCAATTAGTTTTAAACAAAGAGTAGGCTATACTCAACATAGGGGGGTGGGGGCTGGTGATGTTGGATGGTCAATGTTTGTAAACACTGTGACATTTTGACTTTATTTGATCATTTCAGTTAAAAACTAACTGTTACGTTCCCTCCAAAATCTAGGGGTACGAAGGGGAGTAACAAAACACAGAACGACCAGCACGAGAAAAAAGAGAGGAAACTGATCTCTTTGTTCACACATGAGATTTAATCCAACAATAATGGACAACCAGGTCCCACACAGAGACCCAAGACGACGTGCTGCACCCATGCAGCCAGAGGAGAAAGGGAGAGCGACTGCAGCCTTCCTCAGGTCCTATATGGAGGCCCTGATTGGGGATTGGGAGCACCTGGGAGAGAGGCTGCACCTGGAGACAATCAGGCTGCACCTGGAGAATCAGAGGGAGAGAGAGAAAGACACACACACACCCACACCCACACTACGGCACGTAACACCCCCCCCCATAAAACCAAACAAGTGTTTGGCCACAGTTACCCAAAAACACTCAGACTATTGGACATGAATCGTGACCCATTGTAATCGTAATCTCACCCACAGTACAGTACATCGGCCACCACCTTATCTGCTCCCCTCTTGTGCTTGATGACGATATTGTATTCTGGGTGCTGGTCTTTTGACTTTTCCGTAGACTGCTTGGAAGCTGCCACCTGCTGCTTCCAAGCTACACACCCTGCCACTAGATGACCAGGATCAAGACAAAAGAAACATAATCTCTTGGGACCTCGAGTTCTGGTCAAAACACAACCTGCAAACACCTTCGGATGAGTCTGAGCTAGGTCACCACCTGCAGCACCAGGGACTGAAACGTCTACAACCTCAGCAGTAGGATACACTTTACCCCCGGCTATATCGTTACCCATTATGAAATCCACTCCGTCGACAGGAAACTTGGGCAGCACAGCAACTGGAAAGAAACCAGTAGCCAGTTTAGACTGTACCTGGATCTTGTGAAGAGGTGCAGGCACACAACCCATCCCAATACCTCTTACCACCGCACTTGCATCACAGGCAGACTCAGCACTCAAGGGCAGAACACTGGCAAGAATGAACGACTGTGAGCCACCACTGTCTCGTAACACCGTGACCTGCCGCTGGTCCTCCACTTTTCCTGACAGAGAGACAAAAGCAGTAGAGATGAACGGTTTCAAACACTCATCAGGCCCTTTGTTAACAGTGGCCCGTCCACTATGACACTGCTGTAACCAATCCCACCCCTTCTGGGTGCTTGCCAGCCGCTGTCTGCTCTCGCTTCCAACCTGCACAGTCTGCTATCACATGACCTGGGTCATGACAAAAAAAACACGCTCTGTTTAGCCTGGGATCTAACACTGGAGCACTGACACAGGGAACGTAATTGTCAGGAGCTCTACGATAAGTGTCTCGCTGAGGAGGATCACGCTGAAAAAAAACGCTCTTGTGTATCAGTGCAAACTCGTCTGCCAGAGTGGCAGCCTGCTGAAGGGTAGTTACCTTCTGCTCGTTCAGGTAGACTACCGTACGCTCAGGCACACAGTTCTTAAACTCCTCTAACATCATTAGCTCACACACTGAAGTAATGTCGTCAGCTTTACAAGCTCTACACCACCTGTCAAAGAGGACTTTCTTCTCCCTCGCGAAGTCCACGTAAGTTTGGCCAGAAGTTTTCATCAGGCCGCGAAAACGCTGCCTGTAGGCTTCAGGCACAAGCTCATATGCCCTGAGAACAGCACTTTTAACATTCTCATACACTAAACTATCCTCGACAGAAAGAGAAGAGCAAGCTTCTTGAGCCTTGCCGACTAGCTTACACTGTAAAAGAATAGCCCACACGTCTTCTGGCCAGCGCAGAGCAGCAGCAATGCGCTCAAATGCACCAAAATAGATCTCCACCTCTGATTCACGAAACACAGGGACCAAAGAAATATGCCTACTTACGTCGAAGGAGGCAGCAGGACCAGAAGATGTAACGGCAGAATCACCCCCCCCCAGCTGCCTGAAGCTCTAACTGACGCATCCGGACAGCAGTGTCTGCCTCCACTTTCCTGATCTCCAGCTCCGACTTCCTGATCTCCAGCTCCCTCCTGACATCAGTGTCTGCCTCCAACTTCCTGATCTCCAGCTCCGACTTCCTGATCTCCAGCTCCCTCCTGTGCTGAAAATCCCTATCACGCTCCTCCTTCTCCCACTGTAGACGAGCCATACGCACTTTTACCCTGGCATCTAATTTAGACCCCGTAGGTGAGGACCCTGCCGAAAACGAGTCCAACTGAGGCATGTTGAAAAGTTTTGCCTGTTCCGTAGCACTCTGAACACCTGGAGTAACACCAACGCGGCCTCCACCAGGAGACTCTGCTGCTACAGCCCCGGCCACCGTTCCAGGAGATTCCACTGAAGTAGGCAGACTCAAAACCCCCTGTTCAACTAATCCAGTTAGCACCGTAGCCTTGAGTTCACTCTTAACAAGAGCAGAGGAGACAGAAACGTGATAATGGTCAGCAACTAACCGCAAATCAACCTTCCTACACCCGTCTAGCTGACCCACAGTAGGACTGGCCACAAACTGCTCCAAAACAAAAGCCATCCTTATCAACGGCGAATTACAATTGTTTTTTTTTTTTTACAAACTTCCCCAGATCCTGCCTACCAAACTTACCTAACTATCTTCTGGAGCGTGCCGGGCTCGAGGCGACTTTAAAGGCAAACATCAGCGGCCGAAACCCTGAAACGCCTGCCCCCAACAGGGAATAAATCCCCACCCAGGATTACCCCGAAAATAAAAAAGGCAAAATAAAAAATGAGTGCCTGAAGGAAAGACTGATTTAGCCCAGCTAGACACTCCCCTATCTAAACTGAGGAAGCTTTTAAACAGCAAGAGACTTCACAGCCAATGCTACACAATATCAACGCTAAACCACCAACAGATACTCACTCTTTGTCTCAAAGATCGGACGAGCCCCCATTTGTTACGTTCCCTCCAAAATCTAGGGGTACGAAGGGGAGTAACAAAACACAGAACGACCAGCACGAGAAAAAAGAGAGGAAACTGATCTCTTTGTTCACACATGAGATTTAATCCAACAATAATGGACAACCAGGTCCCACACAGAGACCCAAGACGACGTGCTGCACCCATGCAGCCAGAGGAGAAAGGGAGAGCGACTGCAGCCTTCCTCAGGTCCTATATGGAGGCCCTGATTGGGGATTGGGAGCACCTGGGAGAGAGGCTGCACCTGGAGACAATCAGGCTGCACCTGGAGAATCAGAGGGAGAGAGAGAAAGACACACACACACCCACACCCACACTACGGCACGTAACACTAACGTTCATATTTCATATTACTGTTTTGCCTGGCTGGACCTGTAATTTACAGGAAAGGAGTGCACGCTACTAAAGAGACACGCTACCATGGAAACCAAACAATGGTGTTGCTGTATTGAAGTCCGAGTGGAAACAGTCATATTTGGAGCGTTATGTTAGAATGAAACAGCCAGGTCGTGACTCACAAAAAAAAAAGTGTTACTTCACTAACTGTAAGCTTGTCACTCAGAGTAACCTACAGTTAACTTAACTGTTGGAAAAGACAGATCAGGGGGGGGGAGAGAGCTGTGATGGGCCATTAGGTGTGTAAACACACAGCTAAGAGCTGCCGTTTCCTTCTGACTGTTTAAAAAACGGTAACAACGGACTATTTTTCTTAGTGGATGCATGTCAATTTAAATCAATACATACAACTATTTTTTAAATCAATAAAAACATTTTCTAAATCCATAAAAGCATTTCAATTAATATTGGGAGTCATCTCGTTACTTTGTTGAGAATGTGACCATGTAATAAGCGGGATAATTTGCAGCGACTTGGTCATTATGGGGAAAAATAACACCCAGGGATCAAGATCCCTCCGCTACGCGGATCTTGATCTGCCTGACAAGGCTCCATTAAAATATAAATATTTTTAGTGAATTACTGAGTTTAGGCACGTTAATAACATTTTAATGAAGTTGAATACAGTATATTCATATTTGTCAGTGATTTCATGTCAATTCGGCGAACATAAACATAAATGATCGTGGTGAAGATGATGATTAAATTAGGATTAAAAATCGAGAGCCGGCTGCATTTCCTCTCGTTCGTTTTTTTCGACTAAACAACATTATTTTGTTAAATAACAACATGGTGATGTTTTGTAAATGATTACATGTCTTATTTAGCACAGACTATGATCCTATCCGTGACATATGGATCTTAACAAAGATCCACTATACATTAGTACCAGACATACTGTACATCCAGCTTACTGTGTCGAAGTTGATTTCACATGACTCCAGTGTGGAACCCCACTGCACCCCCTGGTGGATCAATGATCCATTGCAGCTGGCTTCACAATAATTACATTTATTTATCACGGGGGCGGTATCAAGTCAGACTGGGGGCCGGCTCTTCATCACGGGCCGATCACGGGCCGATCATGGACCAATCACGGACCAATCACGACCCTCGCGTTTCAAACTGTCCAAAATAAGACGCTCCATCTGTATTTTTAATCTCTCCCTGTCCACTCACACACTGCCAGCTGTGTGGAAGCAAGCTCTGGTATCGCCCCTCTTGAAAGCTGGTGATCCCACGGAGTTGAATAACTATCGTCCTATCTCAAATCTTTCTGTGTTATCAAAGATTCTTGAGTCCCTTGTTTCTACTCAGCTAAAACTTTTTTTAAATTCACACAACATCCTTAACCCTATGCAATCTGGATTCAGATCAAAGCACAGTACTGTGACTGCCAGTCTGAAAGTCTTAGACGATATTAAGGCTGCTTTGGATAAGAAATCAGTTTGTGTTGCATTGTTTATTGACCTAGCCAAAGCATTTGACACTGTAGATCCCCACATTATGTCTAATGTTATGTTGGTCGTTTCGGTCACAATGCCATTTGCTGGTTTCAGAGTTATCTAACCGACCGTACCCAATGCGTCAGGTTGGGTAGTACTGTCTCTGACCCTGTCACCTTGGAGAAGGGAGTTCCACAGGGCTCTATTTTGGGGCCCTTGCTCTTTTTATTATATGTAAACAATATTTGTAATCAGATGCAATTTTCTACCTATCATATGTATGCTGATGACACTATTGTATACTCGTGTGCTCCTTCTCTGGATATGGCCGTTTCCAATTTAAAATCAGATTGTATCACGCTGCAGCATGCACTTCTTGATTCTAAACTGCTATTGAACAGTAAGAAAACCAAAGCAATGCTTTTTGCTCCCAAGTCAGCGTCCTCCTCTTGCCTTTCCATTGACACCCTTGATGGCGTTTCTGTTGAGTTTGTTGATACCTACAAATATCTGGGCTTTTGGTTGGACAGTAATCTGAACTATGAACACCATATTGAAGTTTTAACAAAGAAATTGAAATTCACTCTTGGCTTCCTTTTCAGACTTAAATGTTGTTTTTCAATTTCATCCCGTAAAAGGTTGGTCTCTGGCTTATTCCTGTCCCAGCTGGACTACGGTGATACCATTTATAGATTTGCCTGTCCCACTGTTTTGGCCAAACTTGACCCACTCTACCATGCTGCACTGCGTTATATCAAATGCACCCTATAGGACTCATCATTGCACACTGTATAGCCTAACTGGATGGTCCTCACTTACTATGTGTAGGATGCAGCACTGGTTTTTATTAATGTATAAAGCCATTTTAGGTAAGCTTCCACTCTACATATGTGTCAGATTTGCCCCAGTTTGCGACTCTTACAACCTCAGATCCAGTGCCTGGATACGGGTCCAGGTTCCTGCTGTGCGGACTGAGGCTGGAAAAAGGAGTCTTTCTTATTATGGTCCTTGGTCTTGGAATGACCTTCAATCACGCCTCAAACTGAGGGCACTTGTCTCTATATCATGTTTTAAATTGAAGTTGTCTGAAGTCCTCACCACCAGCTGCTCTAGCAGTAACAAGTAGTGTACTTTTTTTACTGTCCTAATGTGCACAATGTAGTGACTGCTTTTTCCTCTTTTGTTTTCTTAGTTATGTTCTCTGTATTTTATATGTTTGTGTTATGTGTAACGTTGCTGCCTTCTTGGCCAGGTCAGCATTGAAAATGAGATTTTATCTCAATGTTTTTATCTGGTTAAATAAAGGTTAAATAAAAAATAAAAGGTTTACAGGAGAGACTCTTACTTTGTGTCTGAGCGTCCAGGTTCATCACTGAAGTTTAGAGGAAGCCACTCTTTAGACCGGTCACTCTTCAGAGACCACATGGAGACCGTAGACTCTGCTCTCTGTCTGTGGAAACAACACATGTTTAAACATCATTAGTTTATTTAAAGAGCAGCTTTTGATCTATGACTGTTCACCTTATTAAAGATGTTTAGAGTTGTTGAGTCGTGATTGTGGGTTTCTGTTGTTAAAATGCATTTGAGTGTGAAACGTTTTACATATTTGAGTTTTATTTGCTTAATTTAACACAAAGTCCAACAAGTAGAGTGTGAGGATGATTTCACTAGTAGATTATTTACTATCTCTGATGATGACAAGAAGTAAGAGATCAATTAAACTTTGTTAATGTACTCTACTGGGTTTCATTAAACAGTTTAGATTATCAGATACCAACAAACTGAATCCTCTTCAGGTCAGTTTACAGGAGAAACTCTTACTTTGTGTCTGAGGGTCCAGGTTCATTACTGAAGACTGGAGGAGGACACACACACACACACACACACACACACACACACACACACACACACACACACACACACACACACACACACACACACACACACACACACACACACACACACACACACACACACACACACACACACACACACACACACACACACACACACACACACACACACACACACACAACAACACACGCACACACACACACACACACACACCATGAAATCAGTCAGACTTCAGGCCGCCCTCCATTTTGACTGCACTGGCTGTCACATGTTATGTAACTCTGACGAATCAGAAAACAGGAAATAATAAAAGTGTACAACACTTGCAGAAGTCTCAATGGACTCTAGGACGCAGATTTTTAACCAAGAAGTTATTTTCTGACATCCAGTAAAACAGAGTAAATAATGAATGTGTTAGAAAGCAGATCCTGGTGTTAACACTCACCCTGTTGTTCTCCTCCTCGTGTCGAGCTGTAAAATGGCGTCTGGCAGTCTGACTTCATACTTTCACCTTCCCTCACCTGTCTGCACCTCCTCCCTCTGTTTCATAACCAGCCTCACCAGCTGAACCAGCACACACTATGTTCAGTAATATAGAAAAAGACATGCAGCTAAAAACAAGCTCAACAAAGTTATCAAAAGACGACACAACATCCACACATCAGCGTCCATAGGATATCATTAAATCTGCTTTAAATAGAAAACAATGAACCGCGACTTAAAGGTAGGGTAGGTAAGTTTGAGAAACCAGCTTGAGTGCGCTAGAATTTGAAAATACACAACCGGAGAAAATCTGCCACTTCCTCACAGAGCCCCTCCTCCAACACACACGAACGCGCACATGACCAATGAGGGCACGAGATAAGTTTGTGCACAGATGGAAGGCTGACAGGCAGGTAGGCCATCCAGTTACTTTAGCCGGGCCGGCTCAGATGATTGGTCGTGCTTTTTACAGTACTACGGCTTCCACAGATGATATTTTTTAATGGATTTTTTGTCAAAGCACTTCAGATATTCATTGCTATCGGGATGTTAAGAGCATTCCATGGAATATAACAAAAAGTGTATCTCGAGCCGGTTTCTCAAACTTACCTACCCCACCTTTAAATAAAAACACAAAGCTACATTTAACTAATTTACAAGATGTGCCAAAATCAGGGCTGAAATAGAGATTTCACCTCTAGCAAGTTGGAAGGAGGAAAAGTGTTTTAAATAGGGGCAGAGAAACAGGAGAGAAGCAGGCTGCAGCACCTCACTGAAAAGTGTTTTAAATAGGAGGAAAGTGTGCAGGGATGCTCAAATACGTGTTCATGCAGCCCCTAAATAATGGTAATACTGATTAAAAATAATTTCTAGGGCAGAAAGTATTTTAAAAGTGAGAAAACTATTTTAAATGGCTTAAAAAGCACCAAGTGATTTAAGTGAAGTTCCAAGTTTCCCCACAGGAGGGCTCCAGGGAGCGCATCACCCAACATGAGCACAGTGCATTCACAGTAGAAAATACGATCAATAAAAGCAAATCAATTGATTTAAAGTGCGGGGAGGCTCCACACCAGGCACAGGTACATTCCTACATCCCCACAATAGTGACACTGATGATTTAAAGTCGTTTCAGCCAAGAGGCAGGGGGGGGGGGGTAGCCCCCCCCACATTTTAGTCCTCTCACACAAAAAAAGAGTGCTAAAAGTCTGCTAAAAGTCTGCTAAAAGTCTGATAACAGTCTGCTAAAAGTCTGCTAAAAGTCTGCTAAAAGTCTGATTGTTTCAGAGACCCATAGTAATGATACAATAAACCATTTACATCTAAAAGTATTGATTAAAATTCATTTGTAGGGGGAAAAGTGCAGATGAGGCATTTTGGTATTTTGGGCAAAACACTTCACCCAACCCTGTATATATATATATGCCGTTAAAAACTGTGCAATATATACCTGGCTGCTAAACAGTGGCGGTTCTAGAACATTTGACATGGGGTGGCAAAGGGGGGGCGGACAGTACGTGGTCTTTTGTATATATATATAACCTATTTATTGTTAAATCATGCCCTAACACAAGTGTTTTTAATGCACAAGAGAAACAAGGTGTTCACTCAGACAAACAAACTAACATATCGTATAAAACAGCAGAAAGTACTCGTGATACCCAAGAACTCTGTTTACTGTAAGTACAGTCAAAGTACTTAGTTATACTTAAGTACACAAATTACATCACCCATCTCTTCAGAGAGTTAAAGGTGACCTGTGCAGCAACAATTTCAATACATATGTGTCAATACTAAGAGCTGCTAGATTGTGCTGCTGTAAAGGAATATGTGAGGAGAATAAGAACATACCATGTGGTCCAGCTGGAGTCTCCTCTGCCTCCTGACCCCTGCCTCTGGCCCTCTTTCTGACACTTCAGCTTTATTCCTCACATACATTTCTCCTTCTTCACTAATGTCTTCATCTCCTCCTCTTCCTCCTGCTCTGACCCTCCTGGTCTCTTCATCTCCTCCTCCTCTTCCTCCTGCTCTGACCCTCCTGGTCTCTTCATCTCCTCCTCCTCTTCCTCCTGCTCTGACCCTCCTGGTCTCTTCATCTCCTCCTCTTCCTCCTGCTCTGACCCTCCTGGTCTCTTCATCTCTCTTTTCCTTTCCTCTTTCTGTTCTTCCTGATCACTTCAGATATGTCTTTTGTGTTATAAGGTGAAAGGGGTCAAGTGTGTGTGTGTGTGTGTGTGTGTGTGTGTGTGTGTGTGTGTGTGTGTGTGTGTGTGTGTGTGTGTGTGTGTGTGTGTGTGTGTGTGTGTGTGTGTGTGTCTCTCCCCCTCGATTAAAAATGGTCAATGAATCTGCAGAATATCTTCTTGAATGTTCCTGAGCTTTTGGTAAACATAGAGAAACGATGTATTTGTGGCCCTTAAAGAGACCAGAAGGTGTTCCAAAGACAGGAGGAACACGAGGCAGAGTTTTCTATATGCCTCTTGTTTGGTAGTTTCATTCAAATCAGAGCTTGGTCAGAAAGGAAAAGCTCTGAGCTTTAAAAGGGTCCACTTCCTGTTTGGTACAGATGATCACCGTGGGAGCAGTTTGGTATTGAAGTTAGTCTGTAACACTGCACAGCATTTCCAAGTGTTGTCATCTCAAACATCCCTAAAACTTCAAGTTGACATTTCCACGATAACATGTGTGTGAGTTAATGATGATAAACCAACCAAATGAGTTGACATATCATCAAAATGAGTAATAAAGAGCCTTAACGTTTACACTCTAAGGTCAAAGAGGTCAAGATGTGGTGACATCGTTATCAGAAATGACCTAAAGTGATGTAAGTGTGTGTGTGTGTGTGTGTGTGTGTGTGTGTGTGTGTGTGTGTGTGTGTGTGTGTGTGTGTGTGTGTGAGTTTGCACCTCAGTAATATGATGCAATGTATTCAGATGACAGCAGTGTCCACAGAAGCTGATGTAATGAGGGTCTTTAGGGCCCCCCCCCCCCTCCGAAATCATTAATCAGCTAAATATTTTCTGTCTTACACATAAACGTTTGGCAAATACAAAAAAGTCTAGTTTTAGTTGCGTCTCTAGGTAAGACTGGAACGTGTGTATGTGTGTCTATTAGGGTATGTGTGTGTCTATTAGGGTGTGTGTGTGTGTGTGTGTGTGTGTGTGTGTGCGTGTGTGTGTGTGTGTGTGTGTGTGTGTGTGTGTGTGTGTGTGTCAATAACCCTCTAATTAGTGCTTATTTATTGCAAGTAAGGAAGTTGTTGTACATGAGTTTTGGTCTTAATATGCTCTGCTCAATATGGGCCCAATAAGACAGTAGTACCTAATTTTGAGTTGTTTAGACTTAATTAACACTTATAGTTGCATGTCTTGTTACATAAGATCATATTTATTAACAAATATGATCTAAAAAAATAATCTATTTGTGATCATAGTGTGTGACCTGCTTGTATGTACTAACACAACAGGTGTACTGTTCTCTCTATGTGTTGTACTGTCTCAGTGTGAACATAGATTAAACAGCCAGCCAAACTCTTTTGAGAGCCAGGGAATGAGCAGCCATGCTCCTTTATTGAATTATTTGCAGTCTACTGACATTCAAACAGAGTGAAACTATAAAAAAAAGAAAGATACAAGGCACTTAAGGATCTCATACATGCAAGTGTAACATACACAGATTAACACATAGGACTGCTAAGTGTAAACAAGGTAAATATAGCTAATGCTAGCTGTGCAATAAGCATGTATACAGGCTAGTATGGCTAACATGCTAGCGCTAGCGCGAATGCTAATGCATTTTAACGCAGTTTAAACATCTCCAAATGTCATCACATAAACACAATACATGTTACTAATCCTTACAGTCAGTGTAAGTGTTAGGCTTACACTTACACTTACAGTCATTGCTTTCTGACGGACTTGACCCTTTTTCTTCAGGTTGCATCGGGAAAAATTAGTAGCATTCTACTGCCATTGTGGGCGGTGTCTGTCAAACAAAAAACGTAGAGCCAATCAGGAACTGAGAATTTAGTCCAACTTCCTTTTCAACCAAACTCACTTCCTTTTCAATCATACTCTCTCACACACATAACTATTCTTATGCACACACCCTATCATTCTGTTTTATACACATACCTATAGTCATTCACATTAACTATTATTACCTCTTATATAAGCTATTATTCGGCCTTTCATTCACTGCTACTCTTTTACATATATGACTATTGTTATTAACATGAAATACTATTCCCTCTTACATAGGTTATTATTCTGTCTTACATACATTGTTTACCGATTACACACATACTACTATCCTCTTTCACATACACTATTATAATGTTCTATTAGATTATAGTTGTTTGTGAAAGACGATAGTGGTGTGTGTACGAGAGTATGATGGTGCGTTTAAGAGATGTTGTTTTTGTGTGTGAGAGAGAATAGTTATTTATGTATGATAGTATGATAGTAAATGAAGGAAGGAATGACAGTACGTTAAAGACGGTACACACACATAAGGTGAAAGGGGTCAAGTGTGTGTGTGTGTGTGTGTGTGTGTGTGTGTGTGTGTGTGTGTGTGTGTGTGTGTGTGTGTGTGTGTGTGTGTGTGTGTGTGTGTGTGTGTGTGTGTGTGTCAGACAAAGACAGTAAAATGTAATCCTTAATATGGATTTTGGATGTTTGAGTGGATTACAGAAAACATCATTAAGTCTCACTTTATTATTATTTATGTTAATTATTATAACGTGTTACATCATATTATTTTGTATTACTCTGTATATTATATAACCATTTCTTATATTAAATGATCTTATAAAGTTGTTGTTAATGTGTTTCAGGGTGCGTACGGGTGCTGGAAATCCTTGAAAATGCTTGAAATTGTACGAGGTGTTTTCAAGGTTTGAAAAGTGCTTGAATTTTGGGAATGGTGCTTGAATTTGGGATAAAGTGCTTGAAATTGTAAATGCTTTACTTCGCTTTTTAGATTAAAAGAAAATAAAGAAGTCGGAGCGCGCTTAATTGCTTCGCTTTTACATAAAACAGCTCCGCTTCGGCCTTCCCGCGCAATGCGCGTGACCGGCAAGTGTTTTTGTTACGTGTGTGACCTGGGCATTCTGATGAGAGTGATATATGACGGTATGCCAGGAGGTTGCCTTTTCAACGAGCGTTGGCTAGCAGAAGACAAATAAAAGACATGGCTAAGACGAGGGTCAAGCGAATCCCAAGAGTAGCCTCCTGCAAAGTGTGCAACAATAACGATGCGAGAGTCTGCGCTGACGAGCCACACACCACAGTAGAGCATTTTAGATTAGGCTATCGTTGCATGTAAAATACATGACACTTTTCTCTGTGCGCGGCAAAACAAGCTCGCCAAAATGGCTTCACTAGTCTGGCAGTATTTTAAGTGTCCGAAAATGACAATAAAATAGCGGTATGCAACGTGTGTGTGAAGCAGAAATCCTGCAGCTCCACCCGCTGTGACGGACCGGTGAGCGGAGCAGAACACACATTAAGAGTTAGACCTAACACACATAGCTATTTTATCTACCTCTGGAACAAGCTAAACTAGTTATAAATATATTTATTCTTCACTGTCGGGTCGCTCATTACTGGATCAGTGAGCTGCATGAGATACTGACGGGCTGTCAGGAGAGAGAGAGAGGGGGAGAGAGGAAAAGAGAGCGATATCGGTATCGGCCGACTGATTCCGGCGATCGGCTCCAAAATTGGCGATCGGAGCATCCCTAATAATTGTATATTTAAGCAATAGCTCACGACAGGCCGTGGTATATGCTCATTATATCACAGCTAAGGGGCGTGGTTCGGCCCGACGCGAAGCGGAGGGCCGAACCAACGCCAACGCTGCAACGCTCTGACTTTCCTGTGCCTGTGCCACTTGGCATCCAAGAGAAGGCTGTTCAGCCACATCTGCATGGGGCGCAACGACAGCGGGCCTAAGGGCCCAACGGCTGAGGCACCCGTCAGTCTGCCCAAGGGCCGGAGGAACTGAATATAAGGCACCATCTTGCCCGGCCCACGAGGAATTAGGAATCCCTAAAGTCCACGGTTGCGAACCACTCCCCCTGTGCATGTGCTGTGGTCAGCATATGGAATGGCAGCACCTCCAGGAATCTGTCGATTCCTCTGAGGTCCAAGAGCAGGTGAAATCCGCCGACTTTCTTGCTCACGAGAAAGTACGCAGAGTAAAACCCCCTGGGCTAAGCAGAGGGTCTACTGGCTCGATTGCCTCCTTGGGCAGAAGGACGGACAACCCTTGGGCTAGAGCTAGGGCATCTGCCGGATCGCTGACGACTGTCATTTTGGCTCGGCCGAAGGCTAGGGGACGGAACTGCGGTTCGTACCCCTGGGTTAAGGTGAAAACCACCCAAGGGCCGGAAGTACAGACAGCCCAGTAGCTGAGCTGCTGCTGGGGGGAGGCCGGTAAGGCTCTGAGGCACGAGGCCGCTTAGAAGGCCGGCAGCCGGGGGCACAACGGATGAGTGGGCCGCTGGGACCTGTGCAGACCACCACTGTAAGCTGGTGGCTGAGTGCGGCTGCTAGAGGGGCCCCTGGGCCTGCTGGGAGTGGGCACAGCTAACCGATCCACCTTAGCCCACATGAATGAGCCATTCTGTGGGTAGCCAGATGCAGCGTAGCCGGGAGCGGGTGCGGGAACACAGCCTGCACCAGCTACCTGTTTAACGGAAAGAGTAGAGCGGTGCTGCTACTCGCCGAACAGAAAGAGGGATGTAATTACACCCACGTTACCGGCAGAGGGAGCGGGAGCGAGAGCACTGCCTTCACCTAACTGGATTAACGAACAAGGCAGTTTAGCGTCTACCAGGAGCGGGGGTGAGAGCACTGCCTTCACTGGTTAAGTTTGAGACGAATGCCAGATGCAGCGTAACCGGGAGCGGGGTGCGAGAACACAGCCTTCATCAGTTACCTGCTGAACGGAAAGAGTAGAGCAATGCTCCTACTCGCCGAACACGAGAGGGGTGTAATGTCCTACACCCGCATTACTAGCAGAGAGAGCGGGGAGCGAGAGCACTGCCTTCACCTAACTGAGTAAATGAAAGTGCAAGGCTACTAGCAGAGGGAGCGGGAAGCGAGAGCACTGCCTTCACCTAGCTGAGTAAACTAAGCACGGAGCTACCGGCAGAGGGATCGGGAGCGAGAGCACTGCCTTCACCTAGCTGGATTAAATAAAGAAGTTCAACAGGACAGCTTAGCCGGGCGGGTCATGCTAGAATCAAGTACACGTCTACCAGGAGCGGGGGCGAGAACACTGCCTTCACTGGTTGAGTCAGAGATAAATGCCAGATGCAGCGTAACCGGGAGCGGGTGCAAGGCGTTAATCAAGCGGCTGCTGCTAACAATCAAGCGAAATCAAGTCAAAAAACACAAATGTTTAAGACCAGATAACTAGCTTCCAAAGAAGAGAACAGCACAGAGCCGTAGTTACAGTAGTAACCATGGCCAGTATTTACACGGCGTAGAACCGTATTTACAGTAGTAACTATGGCCAATACTTAAACGGCTTAGAACCGTAGTTACAGTAGTAACTATGGCAAAAGTAACCGTGGCCGGTGAGTGGGCACACATGCGGAGCACACAGCACACACAGTGAAGATTGTTCTCTGCATCTACCCATCCTAGTGCTAGGAGCGGTAAATACAACAATATAGCGCTTCTGCAGTCGCTGAGATAAATAATGAAGCTTAACAGTACATGCAAGGTGTTAGCAAAGCCGCTGCTGCTAACAATCCAGCAAGACCAAGTCAAAACCCAATGTTAAGACCAGATAATTAGCTTCTAAGGAATAGAACAGCCCGCAAGAACCATAGGCCATGGTTACAGCAGTAGCCATGCCGTAGTTGCCTGGCCTAGGACCGTAGTTACAGTAGTAACTCTGGCCAGAACTTACCTTACTCTCTGCACCTAACAAAAAACAGGCAAAATATGGCACTGTGAGCTTTCCATACTAATTAAATGAGAGACGCAGCTAAAGCTGGAAACTCAAATGCTAAAGATAGCTCGGGCACAACGCCACAAGCAGAACTTTCAAAAGAGCATCATCAGGGCAACTTTATGGGAGAGGAAGCGAGAACACTGTCGTCACCAGAAAGTAGCCAGACAATAACAAGACAGCAATCAGGACAACTTAGCTGGGAGAGGGTGCGGGAACACAGCCATCACCACAAGTTGACACGAACCTGTCCGTCGAGGCTCTGCACGGCGCACAGCCGGCCACAGCTCCTGGAGGACGCGTTAACAACCCGTAGCTCCGACTATCAGTCGCGAAGCTGCACGCGGCCAGCTGTATGCAGAGAAATCCCTCAGATCAAACGTTCAAACCTGAACGCTGTAGGCTGCAAGAATGCAGCCACGGTACTCTCGCGCAGCGAGAAGATGAAAGGAACAGATCCTCTGACGACACCGGCTGTTATAGACGGTGTCACGTGGGTCACAGGTGACTTTGTTGTTATTGGTACTCGAGCTGCGCATGCGCGCGATGGATATATCCAGTGCTAAAGCACCGCCTCTGGCGGTCAGTAGGGACGAAATAGAACTCTGAAATGTTTTGTAGAGCCGCCATTGTATTTGCTCGCATTAGCATTATTAGCATTAGCATTCGCCCAGCGCACAAACGCAGAGAGACTAACTTATGGCAACACAAAATAAAGCATGGGAGCGGTGGAGATGAGGAGGTGTCGGCGTTCTGGTTTTGTAGTTGTAGTCATTTGTTTTGGGCATGTCATTTTCGAGCCTGAAACATGAAAAACAGGCTTGGTGCTTAACAGGTTAAGCCCTGAGCCTGTTTTTCAGGTCTCAGGGCTGAATGATGGGTTAGTAGACTAAAAGCTTTAGGAATCCAAAGTACAACATATAATAAGTACCCTGTATCAAGATTGATGCAAAACAAGTGACATTTGACCTTTTTGGAGAGGTTTAGCAAAAATAAACCACTTCTGGGGTCATTTGGGTGGATTTTCCATATCTCTGGCCCCCCTTGCTCGATTTTGATGGTTGACACCTCTTTCTGACCGTTAGAGCCAATAGAATCGAAGGGGGAGTCCCCCACACACACACACGTTGTGAAGAGAAAAGGTGGGGGCTTCGCGCATGTAATTTTCAATCAGAGTGAACCTATCTCTAGCTTTGACATCTGGAAACGGAAAAGCAGTTTTAATGCTTATGGATTATCAGAAATCATTTCAAAGGGACACAGACACATTAGATTAACCTATGGATTAACTTCAGCAGCGTTTTTATCGTTTTAATGCCATTGAAGACCACCAAGACACAGAGCCAAGGTAAAAATGTTAGCATTTTTAGCTACCTAGCGTCACCTGTTTCGATGTCCGTTTTTGCTTATAACGTCGCAAATACGTATAATTCAGTGGTAATGTCGGTGTCAATAGATTCTGTGTCACCTCACGATGTGAGTCGATGTGTTGGATGTGGTGAAAAGATAAATAATAAGGTTTTGTGAGTGATTTTCGGTGCAGTAAGGTGTTAGCATTTTTCGCTCGTTGCTAATTCAGAGGCTCAGTGTTAGCATTGTGGGTTTTCTTTTGAAAAAATAATAAAAATGATCAGTTAGATGAGTTTCTTCCCGTTACATGGATATAAAACATTCAGTTTTATTAAATGAACATGCCCTCAGACACTGTTTCCTGCAAGATGTTGCGGCAGTGCCCCGGTTCCGGGGTCTCTCGGGCTTAACAGGTTAATTATTAGATCGGTCACAACATTTGCAGAAACATGCAGGAACCAGCAGATGGCAGCAGAACCAAACAGTTGTTGGGGGGGGGGGTTCTCTGTGAACTGCATTTACTGCACACACCTCCAGTGCCGATTCTAGAGTCGGTGGGGGCCCGAGGCAAACATTCACTGGGGGCCCCTCGAACCAGCTTTTCATCACCACGCACAGCCGACAGCATGCTTAAAGGGGACCTATCATGCAAAATGCTAATGTTAGCATGCTTAAAGGTTAAACTAACATGTTCCAAATGGCTAACAATAGCATTTAATTTAAGTAAAGGTGAAAAAGCAGGGACTCACATGGCTGTAGACTGTTGTTTATTGAATATATTACATCATCATTACATTTTCATTATAGTAACAAAGGGTGAATGATTCACAACAAAATATTAAAACACAATAACAACAGTAAGTGGTGTAACATCACAATGCCTAACATACAGTACACCTGAAATCCTGTCAAATCTACTTTTTATGAGGATATGTTAAAAAATATTGACCTTAAATATGCATGAAGAGGCAGCACATAATATGTGTTCTAACTTTAAATATATTACATTTAACAGAATAGTAATATTTTCACATTTGAGGGAAATTCAAGCCAAATCTGAGTTAAATCAAGCATATACAATATTGTTGTTGTGCTTTATGTTGATCTCTATCTATTCATATATCCCTTTAAATAATTATGATAGGAAACACAATCTAACATGGTCAACATATTCCTTTTATATTTCAGCAGCAGGACCCTTCTTCAGAAATCTTAACACGACTCCTTTGATTTGAGGCAGACCCAGGCCATAAACGATAGGGTTATTGAGGGGGGGAATGATCAGATACGCTAAAGACAAAATAACTGCGACGCTTGGATTCAGTTGATCAGCCTCAAATCGAGTCAAACACAGCTCGCAGAAGAGAGAGATGGAGTAGGTCAAAAAGGAGATGATGTGAGGCAGGCAGGTTTTTAACGCCTTTCCTCTGAATTCAGACGAACTCCTCCTGCAGACCAGCAGAATCCGTAGATATGTGTACAGGACTAAGAACATGGGGATGAAGATGCCGGTCACTACGACAAACTGACCAGTTATGTTGTTTGGAGTGGTGTCCACACAGGAGAGCTGCACCATAGGCCAGTTAGAGCAGAAAATCCGGTTCAGTTTATTTCCACACAGCGGTAATTTAACAGTAAGAAAGACACAGAAGCCAATAGTAAACACTGGGTAGAAAACAGCAGCGAGCACAATAACCTGCACCCATTTGAAGGTCATTTTACTGTGATAGTGTAAGGGAAGACAGATAGCAATGAATCTATCGTAGGCCATGATGGTGAGGATGGTCAGCTCACAGGAAACACAGGTGTAAATAACATACACCTGAATAAAGCATAATGGACGTGAGACCAAATGAGAGTCAGAGAGGATGTCCTGCAGGAACCTGGGGAAGAATCCAGCTGAGCCAAACAGAGAGTTTAAACACAGACAGCTGATGAAAATATACATGGGCTGATGCAGAGACTTCTCCAGGAACACTGTCAGAATAATGGCCATGTTAGCAGAGACTATAGTCACATAGATGAACAGACACAAGATGAAGAACAGGTATCTGAGGGGCCCAAAGTCTGCAAACACAGTGAACTGAAAGTAGGGAGGGTTCAGGCTGCTGTTGCTCGTCATGTCTGCTCCAAAGAGAGGAACAATACACGAACTGTTAATGAGATGTTGTTAGCTACATTTCAGATATTAATACAAAATCAGCCTGCATGCAATCTCCAACAGTTGTATGTGACCATGTTAAACATAACATCTGGGAAAATCTCACCTCCACATACAGTAGTTCACAGACTTATTCAGGCTCTCTATATCTGCGAAGAAAGGGGGAATATAAATGCACAATAAGGGAAATGTTCAAAGGAAAATGTCGTAATTCAACACCTACAGTAATACAAAAACACAATAAGCCTGCGTGCATGTGAATTGCAACCTTCCTAACACTTGTACTTGACAATATTGAATTTAACTTCAGGTAGCTGGAGAAGAGAAGCACACACATGAAGGGCAGGAAAAAAGTCTCATAATATACATGAACCACCAACATGGTAATTCGCATTGATTTAAACATTATTTCACACTCTTACACATTGCCTCCTTCATGTTTGCAAGTTGGCCTAAACAGAGAACACATTCATAGACAGAGCAAGAGTTATAGAAAGGAGATGCAAGACTTAAGGAAAGGTCACAAGCAGACAATAATCAATATAATCTAATTTGAAGTAAGTCAAATATATGTGAGAATATATTCTTTCCTTATGTTAAATACATATATGTGCACAAATACTTGCATGCAGAAGCAGTATACACATGTATGCAGTATGATTATCTACCTGTGTCAAGGTACTAACAATAAAACAACATATGTTACTCAATATTAATATATTAATATGAATACAAAATCAGCCTGCATGCATGCATGTGAATTGTAAAATCTCCTAGGGTTGTACGTGACAATATTGTGCTGGGAATATCTCACCTCCACATACACTACATGCAGCAAAGATCTGGCATGTCTCAGTTATTCAAACAGGAGTTCACAGACTTACTCACTTTCTATATCTGGATAAAAAGGAGGGAATATAAATGCAACATGTCCTAATTCAACACATACAATACTAAAAACCACAATAACCTGCATGCATGTGAATGGCAAACGCTCACAGTTGGACCTGACAATAGTAAATATAAATTCCAAGTAACTGAAGAAGTGATGTACACAAACTAAGACCTTCTCATAAACTACATGCACCACAATCCTGGCATTTCTCAGTTATTTAAACAGTATTTCACTCACATTTAAAATGTTTGTGTTTGCACCTAAAGCAAAAACAGAGATGCATTCAAAGATCAACCGGTAAAGGAAAGGAGAGGAAGAAAAAAAGGCTAAACTTGCCCTAGCCAGCATATAGTATCATCACATTGAAGGGTAATGTAAGTGAGAATAATCCATAGCATATACACTATGTTAATCAATGCTTGCAAAAGCTTGCATAAGAATAACATATTAAATGAATTCAACACTCTCAGTACATCAGCACATATAAATACACTCATACAGAATAATTATTGACTTACTGATTCCATGCGTGAAAGTGTGCTGTAGGAACATTCACATATCTTATACTTGTGTTCAGATCAGCACGATAACCTTGAAAGCATTCAATAGTCAGTAGTGTGTTTTACAATAGTTAGACAACTGAAACAACTGAAACAATTACGTTTTAAGATTCAACGTGGGTACTAACAATAAAACAACGTATGTAACTCAGCATGTTAGTGAGAGCTTTGACATGATGAGAGGAAGCCGCCCCCCCTGTAATGATCCACTCTGAAGTAGCTGGACACTTTAGGTCTGTCTGCTGCTAGGATGCAAACGTTGCATCATGTTACTGAGAGGTGTGTGTGTGTGTGTGTGTGTGTGTGTGTGTGTGTGTGTGTGTGTGTGTGTGTGTTTGTCACAAACACAACACACACTCACCTGAGCTGCTGAGGTGATCATCTCAGTAATTGGTCCGAGGCGCTCAACAAAAAAGGTTTCTCCTTAGTCCTCTGAGGAGAGAAACTTTGGCCTGTTAGCAAACACATTAACAACAACTTTATAAGATCATTTAATATAAGAAATGGTTATATAATATACAGAGTAATACAAAATAATATGATGTAACACGTTATAATAATTCACAGAAATAATAATAAAGTGGGACTTAATGATGTTTTCTGTATTAAGGATTACGTTTTACTGTCTTTGTCACACACACACACACACACACACACACACACACACACACACACACACACACACACACACACACACACACACACACACACACACACACACACACCTCAAAAGTTAGCATTACATAACTCTTCATGAACATATTTAAACATGACATTACAAACTTGTAATGTAAAAGATAACTGTGTTAATGTCCGTAATGAAGGGGGGGGGGGGGGTTTCATGGTGATATGTTAGTTTATTGTTTACCCTATTCTCAAATCAAATCAAATCAAATCAGGTTTTATTTATATAGCACATTTAAAAGCGATTTTTGGTCGAGCCAAAGTGCTGTACATGTAATAAAAACACATTACTACAATCACAATAAACGACAATAAATTACAACAGATATATATGAAAAACAAAATTAAAATAAAAACGCAAGGAAAAGTCAGGAGTCGTGCTCCGCTCTAACTAGAAGACCAGAGAGAAGAAGTGTGTTTTTAGAGTGGATTTAAAAACCCCTAGGGTCTGGGCCGACCTCACATGGAGGGGCAGAGTGTTCCAGAGCCTAGGGCCAGCTGCTGCGAAGGCTCGGTGCCCTCGGGTTTTAAGCCTGGTCTTGGGCACTACCAGCATCAGCTGGTCAGCAGACCTTAAAGCTCTGGCTGGGGTGTAGCGCTGGAGGAGTTCAGCTATATAGGCCGGAGCCAGCCCATTTAGTGCTTTAAAAACAAATAAAAGGATTTTAAAATCAATTCTGAACCGAACTGGAAGCCAGTGTAGTGAGGCCAGAATTGGGGTGATGTGGTCACGCTTTTTGTGGCCAGTCAGCAAACGTGCAGCTGCGTTCTGGACTAGCTGCAGGCGTTTAATTGAGGCCTGGTCCATGCCCACATACAGAGCGTTGCAATAGTCCAGTCTCGAGGTTACAAAGGCGTTGATAACCCTTTCTAAGTCATTAAAAGATAAATACGACTTGGTTTTGGCCAATAGTCTTATTTAAAAAAAGCAGGATTTGACTACGGTGCTGACCTGCTTGTCGAATTTAAAAGTGCTATTGAAGGTCACTCCAAGGTTCATGACTGAGGGGAGGATGTTTTTTTTGAGAGAGCCCAGAATATCAACCGGAGAGGCTGGAGGTTGGGGTCCAAAAAAGATGACCTCAGTCTTGCTCTCGTTGAGGTTGAGAACGTTTTTGCTCAGCCAGGATTTTATCTCTGTTAAGCAGTCCATCAACTGCTGTAGTGAGTGTTTGACATTTGCTTTGAGAGGCAGATATATCTGTACATCGTCGGCGTAGCAGTGGAAGGGAATATTATGTTTTGTGAGAATTGAACCTAGGGGCAGGATGTACAGTAGAAAAAGGATGGGGCCCAGAATCGAGCCTTGGGGAACCCCACAGGTAATGCCCCTTTCACACCAACGCAACTCCGGTTCAAGCTCCGTGCTAGAGCTTTTCTGGTTCAGAACCGGTTCTTCGGTTTAGCGCCGGCTCTTTTCACACCGCTCAGAGCCCGACTGGTGCTGCCGCTGCTGCGTCATGACGTCACAGTTTACGTCGCTGAGTTTCTCCCCAACGCCGGAGCTCACCTCACAACAACAACGGGCCGGGGACTGCGTTGCTTTTAATCATACGAAGCCAGATTAAATTAAATAACGACTTCTCCAACCTTATACTTTTCTCCAGAGTGCCGTGGTTCATTGTTTATTAATGTGTTTCAGCGGCATTTACCGACCGCTGCAGTGCTGGCCGGCTGCTCTTCAACGGGAGTGTATTCTCCCGTTAGCTCTGGGTTAGCTCACACGGCTCTAAAGTATTCACTGTCTGACTGTCACACAAGCAGCTGATACATATCCCCAGTTCCCCTTAAGTGAATGTGTGTCAGTCTGAATTGACGCTGTTTGGTGTCAGTCTGAATTGACGCTGTTTGGCATCACAACGCTGTTATGAAAGTTTCTCTGGTATAACATGGGTGATGTTAGCATAGCAACCGAAGCTAAACTGACTACTTGCTAAGCAGTTTTCTACAGGCACTTTTTATTATGATTCTACTTGTGATAGTCGGACATGACAACCTGTGTAGCCCATGTATTGATTCCATCCGATAACTGCTATAATAACAAACAAAACGTCTGCCTGCTCTCCACAATGATCAATAACAGCGAACGGATGGTCAAAGTAAGGTACAAATAAACAGAATCACACGAAGCCTGGTTAGTGTTGCCTGACTTTATAAAGTGTGTTTTTTTTAACAAGTGTGTGGTTGCGTTCTAGTCACTTTGCTCAGCACTACTGCTTGTTACAACTTTTATTTGCCATACTCGCCTTAAGTGTTAGCTCAGGTTAATCTCGCCCCCCTCCGACGTAAGCGTGACGTGTGCGGTTCTTGCTTCTAGACGGACAACTTTTTGGTGCTCGAAACGAACCGGATTCCGGAGCTATGACGCTGCTCCGCTGCGGTGTGAACAGGAAAACCCGGTGCTTTTCAAGCACCAGCACCGAACCGGCCCTGAAACACCGTTGGTGTGAAAGGGGTATAAGAGGGGCTTTGGCAGAGGAGAAGGCACCTAGCTGTACCGAGAAGCTACGGTCTGTCAGGTAGGACCTGAGCCATGCAAGGGCAGAGCCTGTGATGCCAGCGGACTGTTCAAGCCGTGACAGCAGGATGCTATGGTTTACAGTGTCAAAGGCAGCTGTCAGGTCTAACAGCACCAAGACAGCTGGGCTACCTGAGTCGGCGGCTAGGAGCAGATCATTAAAAACTCTTAAAAGGGCTGTTTCAGTGCTGTGCATGGGTTTGAAGCCAGACTGAAACTTTTCATGGATTCCATGCATGGTTAAAAAAGACTGCAGCTGGGCGTAGACTACTCGCTCCAGGGCTTTTGATAAAAAAGGTAGCTGGGAGATGGGCCTAAGATTTGCGAGAATGGAGGGGTCGAGATTTTTCTTTTTAAGTAGTGGCTTAACCACGGCATGTTTGAAGGCAGCTGGGACACATCCTGAGGTAAGAGAGGTGTTTAAAAGTAATAAAATACTTGCTCCAACTGAATCAAAAACATCTCTGAGAAGGCGAGAGGGAATGCTGTCTGAGGTGCAGTTTGTCGGCCGCAGGTGCTTGACTACATCCGAGAGAGAAGAGAGGGATACAGGCTCAAAGTGGTCGAGGACAGCAGGGCACAGAAAAGGAGCAGGATCTGGGGTAGCACTAGTGTGGGCTAGCCTAAGAGCAGATACTTTTTCAATAAAAAATGTAAGAAACTTATCACAGAGAGTAGTCGATGGCACAATAGAAGAAACATCACAGGGATTAATGATAGAGTTGAGGACATTAAAAAGAACCTGAGGTTTATGGCTGTTTTTGGAGATTAACAGAGACATGTGCTCTGTTTCGGCTGCTTTGACTGCCGTCTGGTAGTCAGAAAGGCAAGCACGAAGGATTTCTAGGGAGACATGGAGTTTATCCTTTTTCCATTTTCTCTCTGCAAGTCTGCAAGCGCGTCTGAGAGCACGAGTACAGTCATTGAGCCACGGCTCTGAGAGAACTTTGGTGCGTCTAAGCGTAAAAGGAGCAACAGAATCCAGTATTAGTATACATGTCGAGTCAAACATGGAGATAAGCTCATCAGCACTAAAAACACAGTTCACATCTAATTTACAGATCGGAGAAGCATTAAAAACATCAGAAAACTGTGAGGCAGTCAAGGGGTTAATCGAACGCAGACGACGCGCAGGGGCAAGTGATTCGACTCCTGCGGAAGGGATCGAGGTTGTAAACAGAACCGGTAAATGGTCAGAGATACGCGTTGCTGCACATATTTCATCCACAGGTACAGACAGTCCAAACGATAATACTAAGTCCAAAGTGTGTCCTTTTTCGTGTGTTGGGCCACGGACTGAACGAGACCAAAAGAATCAAGGAGATTTAAAAAGTCCCTAACCAGAGGTTTGGACTCGCAACACACATGGACATTGAAGTCTCCGGAGATCAAAACACGATCATATTTCACCATGATCCCGGACAGAAAGTCAGAAAAGTCATTTATGAAATCCTTATTGCACTTTGGCGGATGATACACGACTGCGCAGAGTATAGGCGAGGCCGGGTTCAGTTCAAAAAGCTGCAACTCAAAGCTAGCATAGCTAGTTACAGGGTGAAGCAATCGGCATTGGAGGCTAGCTCTAAACACTGATGCTATGCCCCCACCATGGCCGGTGGCACGGGGGGAGCTGAAGAATGTATAGTCAGGAGGAAGAAGTTCAGAGAACGGTGTATACTCGCCAGCGTGGACCCAGGTCTCCGTCAGGAACATAAAATCCAGTTCACGAGAGGTGAAGAAGTCGTTTAGCAGGAACGTTTTGTTTGCTATCGACCTAGCATTTAGCAAAGCCATGCAAAGTTTTCGCTCCGGGCTTGCCGAAGGTGTAGTGCGTCTCAGCTGACGAAGATGTGCGTGTTGAACGCCGTGCGGGCCGGGAGCAGTCAGTCGGGCAGGAGGAGCTGCCAGCGGGCCCAGCAGAGTCCGCAGCTCCGGAAAAACAGGGCGAATCCACCGATCCCTCACATGGCGTGCAGCGGGAGGGCCATGACATCCGAGGCGTGGATAAGTCCCAGGAGAAGCCGTCAGGTATGCCTTAAGATGGACCAGTGCACCACCACGCTTTCCCCGTCGTCTAAAGCGCTTCCGGCGAGGCAGGATGCAGGGCAACCGGCGCAGGTAGGTGGGAATATTCGACAGTAGAGGGGGGGGGGGGGGGGGGGATTTATGGTTGCCAGGTTTGGGCAGCAATATCAACTCCAATGAGGGTCTGAGGTGGAGGAGAGCTTGGCGATCGTAGACGAGCAGAGCAGAGACATTCTGACAAACATAAAACAAAAACAGGATAGCTAAAGGTAGAGAGCCGACACAGGCGCCATCTTGAATCACGTCAGAATCACCTCAAATATCCATGGAGTCTATGGTAAATACTGACACCGTGCCAACATTCATGCCATCATATTTAGTTTGTGTTGGATTTTGTGAACCAGTCTCAAAATGCAGACTTTCATGTTTGCAGTAGATTCAGCTAGGCTGGGGTCCATTGTTTATTTTTATTTTTTCTTCAATTAATCCACATAAAATAAAGTCATTAATATTTCCCGGAACAGTTCCTTGTGAATCCGTTTTTTCTGCCAAACATTCCTTTAACGTCTGCTTCCTTAACTGCGTGATAGTTCATTTATGCATTTCATTGTTCAAGCATTCCAACAGCAATTGCGGATATATCCATTTCATATCCTCCTCAGTAAGCATCATGGTATCACTGGATCGATTTCCCGTTTTGTTTCGTCAAACATCCGTAACTATGCACACATCAGTCATTGCATTGTTTGACGAAGCAATCTCTTTGTAAACAGTTTCATTCATAAATTCTGGGCCGGCATGGTTTACTCACGGCCTGCTCCTCACGGCACTTTAGAATGTCCGATCGCTTTTTCCAAAGCAGAGCTGAAATCCACACGAATCCTGTGCTTGACCCTCGAAGTCTTATCCACAGCTTGCGGAGTCTTTTGACTAAATGTGGTGGCGTTTTAATCCTTGTCTACAATTTAATAGCCACCTCTGTTGGGTTTGTGGGTTTTGACGTGCCTCTCTTTGTTTCCAAACAAATTAGCGGAGAACGTGGTTGAATTAGATGAGCTTTATTCATTGGTCCAGACGGCATATAAACAGGAGGACACATTTCTTCGCTTCATACTAAATAAAAGTTATCAGTCTCCAAAAGAACAAAAAGAACACGGTCAAAAGACTTTTCCGCTTCCCCGTCTCATCACCACCAGCTGTGTCCTATCAACCTACCATATATATAGCCTTGCACGTGATACTGACGCACATATCATAACAAATAAGTGAGCCTTAAATTAATACATTTTAAACCATAGTGTGACTGACAAAAATACCTGATATTTAAGAGTTTAATCTAATTTATATTATTATTAACATTCAGACAATAATAACAAAAGGAAAATGGCTTATTGCATAGCAATTACAAATAATAATATAACAACAGAGTCATTTTAACTAAACATATAACATCCATCCGTAGCATATTTGTATACTCAAGTCCATGTAAGACCAGTGCTGAGTGTGTAGGTCTAGTACTAATTGTCTGTAATGTTCTGCTGTTCAAAAGGCAGCCTTTGATGGGGCGGGGTAGGAGACCAGGAGTCTAGTCATGTTGTCTAACAGTCAGAGGTGCACGTGACTGAAAGGCTAAGGCTTAGTAGGCTCGGTCTGTTGCCTCCAGGAGCAGACATAACTTAGTTATAGGTCTTTCAATAGCCGCGTTCACACCAAGTACTTTCCTGTACTTAGTTCCGGCACTCAGAGCCCCGGCGCTTTTAACCCCAGGGCACTTAGTACAGATCGCGTTCACACCGGAGTCCTTTTCCCTGAGGGAAGATTACGCAAATGAGCCGCTGACGTCACTTCTTCTTCTTCTGCTTTGGCTTTACTGGCAGGCCACAAACCACTTCACGGCGAGTACAGTAGGTGGCGGTATGCACCTTAAAGTTGTTTGCAATCCGCTACAAAACAAGAGAAGAAGAAGAAAAACTTCCCGCGTATACTGCGACGCCCACCCACTCGCTGTACATTAGGCATCTGTTGTTTACCTTCCGACCTCAGACATGATGGAGATGGAGTCGACTGAAGTTGTGCTGTTTGTGCTCATGTTATACAGCTTTGTAACTGAGTTAATGCAGCCTGAGCCAGAGCCTGATCCAGAGCCTGAGCCTGAGCCAGAGCCTGAGCCAGAGCCTGAGCCTAATTTGCGCCTTTGTATGTGTTCCAGATATGCAAATACTACGGAACGCGTCGTGTCCCGCGCTCTCTCTGGGTGAACAATAGAACATCGGCCTGGTGGGAGAAGGTGGTGCCAACGTACACCGATGTGCAGTGGATCCAAGATTTCCGAATGTCCAAGCACTCTTTCCAATACCTCTGTAGTCGCCTGGAAGCAACGTTGGGGAGAAGCGACACCAACTTCCGGGAGTGTGTCCCTGTGCCTAAAAAAATCGCCATAGCACTGTGGAAACTTGCGACCAACTCTGAGTACAGGACCATCTCTCATTTGTTTGGAGTCGGCAGATCTACAGTGTGTTACTGTGTGCACGAGTTCTGCTCCTCTGTTGTGAGCATACTCCTTTCTGAGTTCATGCCATGGCCGAACGCTGAGAAGTTAGAGGAGATGGCGTTATTTTTTGAGCGCAGATGGGGTGTGCCCCAGTGTGTAGGTGCAGTAGATGGATCACACATCCCCATTCTGAGACCAGAGGAATACCACAACGAGTATTTCAACCGCAAAGGCTGGCACTCGCTCGTCCTGCAGGGTGTTGTGGATGGTAGAGGCCTCTTTTGGAATGTTTTTGTTGGCTTACCAGGTAGCATGCATGATAGCAGAGTGTTAGGCATGTCATCACTGTGTAGTTTTGTGGATAAGGGTGGTCTACTTCCTCATGTAACAAGGAATATTGGTGGACATGATGTGGGTTACTATATCCTTGGTGACTCAGCCTACACCCTGCAAAGATGGCTGATGAAACCTTTCCAAGGAAGGCTCACACCCGAGCAACTTGTGTACAATCACAAAACAAGCCGAGCACGAGTGGTGGTTGAGAACGCTTTTGGCAGACTGAAGGGCAGGTGGCGGTGCTTGATGAAAAGAAACGACTGCAAGATGGACAAGATCAAAATCCAGGTGGCAGCATGTTGCATATTACATAACCTTTGTGAAAGTAATGATGATGAGTACAGGGACGAATGGACTGCCTTACCGGCGACCCAGCTTGATGGGCCAGCGCCAGCCATTGCCGAGGCTGGGGGGCAAGACACGCGCACAGCCCTTATGAGGCATCTGAACAGCGTGTAAATTGTACATTGTAAACAATAAATGTAAACATTGACAATAAAGCTGATCTTTTGTACAGTGCTTTTGTTTCTCTCTTTTATTTTCCAGTCAAGACAGGCAACATTACAATAGTGTAATAGTTATTGCACTCTCAAGACATAACAGTAAATAGAACAATTTTAAATGTAAATAAAGTGTCAGTTGTACATGTCAGTAAACATTGTCAATATAAAATAAAGTGTCAGTTGTACTATATAATAACAGTAATAACAATATAAAATAAACTGTCCCAGGTGTAGGGATAGTCTCAGCAGCATACACACCTTAGTGCAAAGTTGTGTGTCGTGTGTCAGTATTAACAAAAACTATACAAAATAAACTGTCCCAGGTGTAGGCATAGGCTCAGCAGCAGACATTAATAGTGGCAACTAAAGGGAGGAAGACCTGTTGGATTTCACTAGCTGGGAAAGCACTTCCAGAAACCCATTCTGAAAAGCAGTTTGTCGCTCATCCTGCCGCTCCTGGCGCTGCTCGTGCTGCGCCGACACTTCCTCCTGGCGCCGCTCGCGCTGCGCCGACACTTCCTCCTGGCGCTGCGCCCACACTTCATCCTGGTGCTGCTGGCGCTCCATCTGCTGTTTGAACACTTCTGCCTGGCGCTCCATCATGGTGAGCTTCTTGTCCTCCGTTTCCTGGGCCTTGGTGAACAGCACCATCTGATCTCCGTGCATCGACTCATTCACCACGGCACGCCGGTCCTCCAACGCCTGGACGGTGTCAAAGAAAAGTGCATCCTGTGTCCGCTTTCCTAAGAGGGGAAAATAAGCAAGATAGAAGATCTGTTTAGTCGCCATGTAGTTTTAAAACATACTAGGAATGTGTTTACTAGTCAACATTGGACAGGGTGCAGGCCGGGACAAGACAGTGTATATATATATACACACACACACACTGAGTGTACACAATGGAGGTGTATAGTAGAAGATAATATGTGACCTGCTCTATCGAAATCAGTCGCATTGACCCGAAGACACATTTTGAGTTGTATACACTGTTGGAAAGAGGAGATTCCTAGCTTTCTAATGATATCAAGATTGTTTTTGTACTCCAAATATTAAGCAAAATATGTCACATTATATAATGACTGTCACCGAGTCATCATTTTGAGAAAAAGGCCTTCAAAGTTTCCTCTTCTCTGGAATCCATCGATCTGATTGATTATTAGCGGAGCAAATGATCAAAATAGTCCGGAGGGGAAATATTTCCGTTTGGATTACTGGTCTGGGGGAAGCTCGCGAGTGTGTGTGTGTATGTGTGTGTGTGTGTTTGTGTATTTTTGCGTTTGTGTGTATTGTGTTTGTTTCCCGGGGAAAACACTCACGAGAAACACCGGCTGTTGTTATGCTTGCTGTGACGTTAAATGACTCCGTTCTCCGCTTGTAAATATGCCGTTACAAGCTTCATAGTTGTATTTATCATCTAAATTTGCCGAAACAAGTTTAATATTCTGAAAGCCAAGACTTTGTTTAATTGAAATCAGATGAAAACAAACTGTAACGGAGCCCGCCGTGTTATCTAGATAACTATATGCCTTACATTCATAATTTCAGCCGGAGGGAGGGGGGGCTGCGCTACGGAAGAGCAGATTGCGAGCGAGAGGTGCCTGTCATCTTCCCTTCACAAGCTTCACAAATGTATTTATCGTGTGATTTTGGAAATAAAAGTTTCATATTCTGAAAGCCAAGACTTTGTTTATTTAAAATCAAACAAAACACCCGAACCCCGAAAAAAAAGTTTTTTACGCAAATCCACGTTTATTTTGAAATGAGCCGTTGCGACATCCGACTGATTTCGATAGAGCGGGTCACATATAGGGTCAAATAGCATAAAATATATATATATATATATATACACACTGAGTGTGTGTGTGTGTAGCTGCCGCTCAAAGTGCCCTTCTTTATTGTTTTGTATTTTTGAAGAGTGCTTCATGTATGCTTGAACTTTGTTTAATGTTGTTGAGGCAAGTTTTCTTACCGGAAGTCATCTGACCTCTAGCCCGGGTGTTTACAATGTTTGTGAGAGAGTAAAAAGGCGTGAAAATGTGTAAATGCCGGTCTAGGCGAATACGTTTTCACGCTGTTTCATAATTGTACCATGAAGGAAATAAACATGATTGTGAACATCAGTTCAATACGTAACGTTCTTTCAAGACAAAGTTACAGTGTGTGTACCTTTGCGTTTGGTTGCTGGTAAGGGAGACGAGCAAGCGCTGTGATCTTGAAGACAAAGCTCGCTTGTTTCCAATCCAGAGAGTTGATTTTCCTCGCCTGAAACACACGATTAGTGCCATGAGTTAGTGAAGCAAATGACAGAAACACTGCACAGTTATTCACAAGTCAAAACGTTTTCATAGCGGCCGAGAATATCTAGCTAGCTAGATGTTATTAGCCAGCTCGGGGCCAGTTCAGCCTAGCATGGCTAGCTTGATCTACTGAGCAAATAAAAGTACATCTGAGACCATTATTGTGCAGATTAAAACCCCAGAGCATGTAGTTGATTTTACCTTCGTCGTGGTCGCCCTCTGAATCCGCCGTTTGAGCGGCCTCCCATACCATCGTGCCCGAATCAAAGCTCGATGCTGTACCGGAGAATGAAGGTCTGTGGCCTAGTAAGCATCCATCCATTTACTGGTCTTCCGGTCATTACCACTTTTGTTATTCCAGTCTTTAATTTTTTTGTAGTCCTGCCGGAGTTTCTTTATTTTTAGCCGGCATGCCATGGCGCTGTGCACGATTCCCATCTCAAGTAACTTCTTCGAACAACGATCGAACATCTTGGAGTTGGGTACTGCCTTCAGTAGCATTCCCTGGGTCGCGTCCTCGGCGTAGATCTCCAGAAGCGCCGACACCTCCTCATCACTCCACCGCTCCAATGATTTGTTGATGCTTGCCATAACTGCTTTCAAAAACAAACTACTCTCCGTCAGTGCGCTGGGTTTTTGTAGCGAGGAAAAACAATGGCGGCTCGACACAACATTTCACAGTTGTACGGGGCGTGGTTTGCAATTCGCCCAGCCAATCAGCACTGGGGCACTTTTTTCCCACAGGAAAGTAGGATCTCTCAGCGGGCACTAAAAATGGGGGTAAAAGTTCCCGTGATGAAGTACTCTTTTTGGTGTGAACGCGACATAAGGGGTACTAACGGAACTAAACGCGAAAAGTACGGTGAAAAGTACTCCGGTGTGAACGCGGCTAATGTTACAGTCTTGGTTTTAACCAGGACACTCCTAACAAGTGCTTTTGAACCAGGAAGGGTCTTAACTACACGTCCCAGGAGCCAAGTGTTCCTCGGTGCGTTCTCATCAACGATGACGACCAGGTCTCCGGGGGTTAGTTTATTTAGATAATATTCCATTTGTACCGTTCTTGCATCAAAGGAAGGTATTCCCTGGTCCAACGCTTCCAAAACAGGTCAGCAAGGTATTGCACCTGCCTCCTGGCTGAAGAGTTAGCAGCGGATAGCCAATAACGTTGAAGGAGTTTGGAGAGCATGTGACCTGAGTGACCAACTTGATGATGTATGTGGCTTTGTATTAACTTGGAAATATGAGAATGTTTAGAATCATTGGATGTTTGACCTCACTTGGCATAGCCATCTTTGTAGTTCTTCCTCCAACTCTCAGAATCCCAGCATCAATGATAGGGTCCAGCTTGTATAGGGAGCTTCCTCTATTGCACTGTTTTCCTTTTTCCAACAAGGCAAAATCCTCTTTGAAATGCTGTCTCTGCTTGTGGCAAATAATGGCCTTTTCAGCATTTTCCTTGTCCTCTACTGAAAGTCTTAGTGCATGAGCTGGAGGCATTTTGAGCAGAAGCATCTGATCCTTCATTCTCTTTCCTTTATCCTGCTTTGCTCCAAGATCAGTGGAGATATCTTTCCTTTTTTCTCTCCTCTGCAGGAGCTTTCGGTCATCAGCTGACATTTGCCTTTCCTCTTCATACTCGTTCTCTGGAAAGTCGTTAATATATTGTTTTTCACTAAGCTTCTCAAGGTGAACAATTGAGGTCCTGTTCACTACTGCCACGGATGTTCCATCATTCGGATCTGTGGAAGCATTAGGTGGACCATTAACGACCCATCCTAACAGTGTTTTCACTGCATATGGGCCATTTCCTTGGGTATTTATAACTTTCCATGGTTCCATAGCCTTTGGAGTATTTACTCCAATAAGAAGTCCCACGTCAGCATCTAATTCTCTTATTTGGAGTTCCTGCAGATAAGGTCATTTGTTGAGGTCCACCCGGGTAAGAATGTTTCTTTTGGTAACAGGGATTTTGTTCTGAGTGTAAACCTTGGGCAAGTTTATATATGTGCCATCTTCCAAAGTGCCCACTTCTAGACCAGTTAACTCAACTCCTGACTGTTTTCTCTGTTCCCATCGTTTGAAGAAGGACTTCAGTTCTACGTCCTCTAGCACCAAGCTGCCTCATGAGCCCCTCTGTGCAAAATGTGTCGGTACTACCAGGGTCCAGGAATGCATAGGTCAGTATACTTTTTTTCCATGGCAGAGTTTCAGCTTCACTGGCACTATGGCAAGTATGCTGTCTCTACCAGCCCCGATTCCTTCACCTTCTCCACAAGAGCACTGCTGATGGATGTCTCTTCAGGTCTTGCTCCTCCACTCTTCTGCTCTGCCTTATGGTGTTTAAAGTTCTCAGTTTCAGGCTTAGAAGATCTTTTAATGTGCAGAATAGTTGGGTGTTTAGCATGACAGATTTGACAGGTCATTCTCCTGTTACAGCTCCTGCTCAAGTGCCCCACCTTCAGGCAGCCAAAGCATAGTCCATTCTCTTTCAGAAACTCCATTTTAGCTTCATGAGATATTGAATGTATTTTATGACATTCAGCTAAAGGATGCTTGCTTGTTCAAAAAGTACATGAGGTGTCATTGTTAGTGGAGTAAATGTAGCTTTTAACAGGATATTTGTCTTCTTTGGGTTTCTCTGCATGGCAGTCTGACACTATAGCCACTGTGGTAGCAAAACCGCTTCCTTTGCACTTATTTCGACTTAAATCAGCAGGAGTTGTGTTGAAAGTCTTTGTACTGTTAAGTTGATCGTGACTGTCACCAAAGAAAGGATCTTGAAGTATTCTAGTTTGTCTTTCAATAAATACAACAAGGTCATGTAATCTTGCTCTTTGATGGCTCCGCTCCAGAATGTCACAAGCTGCTGTTCTCCACTTCTCCCTTAGTTTGTAAGGTAGCTTTGAAAGAATGAGCTGTAGGTTGGATGGCAGGTCCAGCTCCTCCATGTCCTGCAGATCCCTCATTGCATTACAGCAGCCTCTCAGAAAAAGTTCATAACAATGCAGTGACTTTCCATCATCTGCCTTTATAGTGTTCCAGTTGAGAGCTTTTCCCATATATGCATTTGCTATCTTGAGCTCATCTCCAAAATGCACTTTTAGCAGTCTCTTAGCTTCAGCAAAGCCACTATTAGCATCCATATGAAGGCAGCTTCTCACCAGTTCTCTGCAGGATCCTGAAGTATATTGTTCCAGGTAATATAATCGATCCTGGTTACTGGTGGTTTTCTCCTCAATGCCATGTTGAAATGCCCTCGTAAATATTTGATAATTCAGGGGATTGCCATCAAAAACTGGGATTTCCCTGCTGGGCAGTGATATTTGTTTTTGTTGAAGTATACAAGTAAATTAACAATGTCATTTAGTCTGCATCACAATTAGGAAATTGTCATTATTATTTGTCCCTGTAATTCCTGCTTCTGTAGCTGTGTGTTGAGGGCTTTGGTTTGTATTATCAATAGTTTCTGGTGGTCTTGGCTGAAGCCTTTGAAGTGGTGTTTTGGGAATAGGTCCAAACTCAGCAAAGGTCATTGGAGACGGCTCTGCATGCTGCATATGTGATTTTACTCTGTAGCCTTTTAAATAGTCATTCATGCCATCATATTTAGTTTGTGTTGGATTTTGTGAACTAGTCTCAAAATGCAGACTTTCATGTTTGCATTAGATTCAGCTAGGCTGGGGTCCATTGTTTATTTTTATTTTTTCTTCAATTAATCCACATAAAATAAAGTCATTGATATTTCCCGGAACAGTTCCTTGTGAATCCGTTTTTTCTGCCAAACATTCCTTTAACGTCTGCTTCCTTAACTGCGTGATAGTTCATTTATGCATTTCATTGTTCAAGCATTCCAACAGCAATTGCGGATATATCCATTTCATATCCTCCTCAGTAAGCATCATGGTATCACTGGATCGATTTCCCGTTTTGTTTCGTCAAACATCCGTAACTATACACACATCAGTCATTGCATTGTTTGACGAAGCAATCTCTTTGTAAACAGTTTCATTAAAAAATTCTGGGCCGGCATGGTTTACTCACGGCCTGCTCCTCACGGCACTTTAGAATGTCCGATCGCTTTTTCCAAAGCAGAGCTGAAATCCACACGAATCCTGTGCTTGACCCTCGAAGTCTTATCCACAGCTTGCGGAGTCTTTTGACTAAATGTGGTGGCGTTTTAATCCTTGTCTACAATTTAATAGCCACCTCTGTCGGGGTTGTGGGTTTTGACGTGCCTCTCTTTGTTTCCAAACAAATTAGCGGAGAACGTGGTTGAATTAGATGAGCTTTATTCATTGGTCCAGACGGCATATAAACAGGGGAACACATTTCTTCGCTTCATACTAAATAAAAGTTATCAGTCTCCAAAAGAACAAAAAGAACACGGTCAAAAGACTTTTCCGCTTCCCCGTCTCATCACCACCAGCTGTGTCCTATCAACCTACCATATATATAGCCTTGCACGTGATACTGACGCACATATCATAACTAATAAGTGAGCCTTAAATTAATACATTTTAAACCGTAGTGTGACTGACAAAAATACCTGATATTTAAGAGTTTAATCTAATTTATATTATTATTAACATTCAGACAATAATAACAAAAGGAAAATGGCTCTAACATACCAGCCCCTAATTGCTTATTGCATAGCAATTACAAATAATAATATAACAACAGAGTCATTTTAACTAAACATATAACATCCATCCGTAGCATATTTGTATACTCAAGTCCATGTAAGACCAGTGCTGAGTGTGTAGGTCTAGTACTAATTGTCTGTAATGTTCTGCTGTTCAAAAGGCAGCCTTTGATGGGGCGGGGTAGGAGACCAGGAGTCTAGTCATGTTGTCTAACAGTCAGAGGTGCACGTGACTGAAAGGCTAAGGCTTAGTAGGCTCGGTCTGTTGCCTCCAGGAGCAGACATAACTTAGTTATAGGTCTTTCAATAGCTGCGTTCACACCAAGTACTTTCCTGTACTTAGTTCCGGCACTCAGAGCCCCGGCGCTTTTAACCCCAGGGCACTTAGTACAGATCGCGTTCACACCGGAGTCCTTTTCCCTGAGGGAAGATTACGCAAATGAGCCGCTGACGTCACTTCTTCTTCTGCTTTGGCTTTACTGGCAGTCCACAAACCACTTCACGGCGAGTACAGTAGGTGGCGGTATGCACCTTAAAGTTGTTTGCAATCCGCTACAAAACAAGAGAAGAAGAAGAAAAGAAGAAAAACTTCCCGCGTATACTGCGACGCCCACCCACTCGCTGTACATTAGGCGTCTGTTGTTTACCTTCCGACCTCAGACATGATGGAGATGGAGTCGACTGAAGTTGTGCTGTTTGTGCTCATGTTATACAGCTTTGTAACTGAGTTAATGCAGCCTGAGCCAGAGCCTGAGCCAGAGCCAGAGCCTGAGCCTGAGCCTGAGCCTGAGCCTGAGCCTGAGCCTGAGCCTGAGCCTGAGCCTGAGCCTGAGCCTGAGCCTACTAGGCCTCCGACACAAATCCGGAGCCGCCACACGTCGAATGCTATAATCGCAAAGCTGCTTCAGCATAAAAGGCAGTTAAAAAGCCTTAAGAAAAGGATTGGACGACGGACAGCACGCATGATTGCCATGTTTCACCATAGGATGGCTGATGACGATGAGCGTTTTCACGCCCTAAGAACAGCAATGGTAAGTTCAGTAAATTATTAATACTATCTAATGTAGGATTTGTGGAGTTATGTAGAGCTAATTTGCGCCTTTGTATGTGTTCCAGATATGCAAATACTACGGAACGCGTCGTGTCCCGCGCTCTCTCTGGGTGAACAATAGAACATCGGCCTGGTGGGAGAAGGTGGTGCCAACGCATTTCAAAAAACACAACAGCATTTCAGAAAACACCACAGCATTTCACATTGGACGGAAAGGTTCTATTTCGTATATGGCTTCGCCCTCTAAGGCTATCGCTATTGGGTAATCCCCCTGCGCACCCGCGCAGCACTGAAAACACTTGTAGTCCACGCCCGCCCGCAAGGTGGGCCCCACCCTCGGGCTCCCTTCCGGTATAAATAGGAAGGAGGCCCGACACTCTGCTCCCTCTTTTTCTTCAGCACCCCGTTACTGAAGCACTGAGACATAATATATCCGAGAACCATGAGCAACAATTGTGTCAGAGATTGTCCCTCATGCGGATCGGGCTATATCATGAGTTATGATCAGCACACTGAATGCGAATCCTGCCTGGGGCCAGAGCACGCGTACGCGGCTCTCAGCCAGCAGGTCGCATGCCAGCACTGTGCCCGTCTCCCCTCGGCCGACAGGAAGCGTAGAGCGGACGCTCTCGCTGCTACGACCGAGGAGGACGATTCGTGCCCCTGGAGCCGACTCGTGCCCCTGGAGCCGAGTGCCGGGCAGGAGTCGGACGACTCCTACCCCATCTCCCTCCACGGTTCACCGGATGGTTCTCCCCTCCCTCCTCTCCCCCGGACGGGGGAGACAGAGTCGGAGCAGGGTGTCGACCTAGCCGAGCACGCGGTCCCCTTCTCCGTCACCACGGCGCTGCCGGCGATAGGTGGCATCCTGCTGGAACTGCCGGGGATAATTTGCAAGGCGGCCGCCTGCAGAGGTCTCCCCATTCCCCCAGCTCAGGAGAGGAGTGCTCCGGACGACATGACCGGAGTTTTTTCGCGGGTGCAGACGATCAGGAGTGACCCGATCTGGCCACGCTTCCCCGCCATCAGGAGGTACCAGGAGGGGGCGGCGGCGAACCCGAGGACTCTGAAGGCCCCGGTGGCCACATTTGTTCCCCTCACCAAGGTGGAGGGTTTTACGGATGTGGGATTCCCAGCCACCCCTTCGCTGGAGCCGGGCCTGACGGCGTTTTTTGGGGTGAGGCAGGCCAACATGATCGCCGGACGGCGCCCTACGTTGGCCTCCCCCAGGGACCAGTATGTTGCCCGCCAGGCCGACCGGGTGCACCAGTGTGCCTTTCAGGCGTCGGCGGCGGCAAACAACATCGCGCTGCTGTCCAACTCGGTGGTGACGCTGGTGGAGCGGTCCACCACCTTGGCCGCTGACGAAGCGGAGGAGATCGCCAAGGCTGCCAGCACGGCGCTCACACTGTGTGCGTCTGTTGCTGTCTCCCAGGCTAGAATCGCCGCGTGGGTGACGCAAATCCAGCGCCACCTCTGGCTGCAGCAGGCGTCCGTTACAGAAACGGCCAGAAAAGTGCTGCTGGATGCTCCAATCAGCCCGGATGCGCTGTTCGGACCCCAGTTCCACGCCATGGTGGAATCCATGAAGGCGGCTGCGGAACAGGCGGACGACATCCGCCAGCACGTCAGCTGGCTCCAGCCTGCTGGGCGGCACCAACACCCGCAGCAGCCGCAGCAGCCGCAGCAGCCGCAGCATCCAACACGGCCACAGCGGCAGGCGGAGAGGTACCAACCGCAACCGCGGCGTCAGCGCCCGTCGGCGGCGGCAGGGGCTCCGCCCCGCGTCTCCACTTCCCCGCCACCCCAGAGACGGAGGGGTCTCTCGGCGGTGAGCCAACGGGGAGGGAGGCACTCCCGCTCTGTATCCGCTCCACGTGAGCCTCCAAGAAAACAGAGCCGCTTTTGACGTGTTGGGGGGGACAGTGAGAGAAATAAAATGGGTTCATTTTTCAACTTTTTGTCTGAGTCATCAGTATCATCAAGTGTTTCTCACATATCCTCCACTCTGTGTAAACCAGCTGTCTATAACCTATCGGTTAGTAGCCAGCAGGGTTCGTTGCGAAAACCTGCACTTTTTAATCTATCTGTTAATAAACTGCAGAGTTCGCCAACTAAGCCAGCTGCCACCAATCTGTTGATTAGTAGGCAGCAGGGCTCGCTGCAGAGGCCTGCTGGTTTTAACCTATTGGTTAATAAACCGCAGAGCTCGCGGCATTCCTCTGTCCGAGATACGTCTCCTACACACGGTCATAATAAACCCATGAGCGCCGTTATAACGCCTCATGTGGTCAACACTGCATACATCTCCATTCATCCCCTGAGCGTGTACACGCCTCATGATGAGAGCCAGAGTGAAACGCAGCGTGTGGAGGCTCCCTCACAGCCCTTTCGCTTCAGGCCCACCTTGGGTTGCCTCACAGGCAGCGGCGGCAAGGGCTCTGATGTGGCTCGTCGCCAAGACGACCACAACACATCTCGACCATGGGCGCCCGCTCTCAGAGAATTTCTCAGAGTGGCAGCGCCTGTGTCTGATGGACAGATGGATGAGCAGGCTGATCAGCAGAGGGTACACCCTGCAGTTCGCCTCCCCCCCCCCACAGTTCAATGGGATACAGGAAACACTCCTGTCATCCCAAGAACAGTGTCTTGCGCTCCAGGCAGAGCTGCGGGAACTCCTGTTGAAAGAGGCTATTTCCAGGGTTCCTCAAGGGGAAGAAAATCAGGGGTATTACTCCCGCTATTTTCTTGTCCCGAAAAAGACAGGGGGGATGAGATCCATCCTTGATCTGTCAGTATTCCCATGCTGACGATCAAACAGGTGCTGGAATGTGTTCACCGGGACGACTGGTTCACTTCCACCTGAAGGATGATGCATATACTTCCATACCCACCATCCCGAAACACAGGAAATTCCTGCGTTTCTCTTTTCAGGAAATATCAGACCAGACAATCGTCTGCTGTTTGGATGTTCCCTGGCTCCTCGCATTTTTGTGTAGAGAAGGCTGGAGCCACTACACAGAGAGGAGGGATGAGAATGAGGTTTTTTCTCTGGACGACCTGCTATTTGCTATAGGCTCGATCCAGCATGAGGAAGTCGCTTTACAGACGTTACATCTCGTATCGCATCTGTCAAAGCCTGGGTTTCATAATGAATTTGGAGAAAAGCTGCCCTCTTCCCTCTCAGACATTCATTTATCTGGGAGTGGAATTAAACTCAGCCACCAGAGCGCGCTCTTGCGGCAGCGAGTGGAGGAACTGCAGCGAGATCTCCTCCGGCGTGTCTAAAACCCGCACAGCCCTCTCCGTGACGCAGCTGCTTGGCATTCGCATCAGCTGGTCACGCGGTGATCCCCATGGGTCTCCCCCATAGGAGGAGACTCCAGAGGTGGGTCATTCTATGCAGAAACCTGCTGTTTTAACCTATTGAGTTATAAACTGCATAGCTCGCGGCATTCCTCTGTCCCAGATATGCCTCCTACAGAGCGGTCATGACGACCATTACAGCATATCACAGAGAAGCCTCTCCAACGGGGGAGTGAGACCCATCCTTGATCTATCAGTATTCCCATGCTGACGATCAAACAGGTGCTGGAATGTGTCACCAGGACGACTGGTTCACTTCCACCTGAAGGATGATGCATATAATTCCTGCATTTCTCTTTCAGGGAATATCAGACCAGACAATCGTCTGCTGTTTGGATGTTCCCTGGCTCCTCGCATTTTGTGTAGAGAAGGCTGGAGCCACTACACAGAGAGAAGTATTCCAGCACTTCGCCCCGTTGCTGTACAATCAAACATGTGTTGATTCGCCCAGCCAACAGGCCACGGCAGCCTACCTCAATCGCCAGGGAGGACAGCCGTTTATGCTAAACCGGCTTCATGCCTAAGGCTAAGGTCATCACAAACTTTTTTAAGTCAAGAGTGATCACCCTGGCTGGCTTCTTTCCCCCTCCTCAAAGCCAGAGGAATGTTTCCTCCTCCACGGCTTTGCACTGAGGAATGTCAGTGGAAGACTTTTGCAATGCTGCATCTTGGTCTTCTCCCTGTTCATTTATTCAATTTTATTGAGGGATGTCTTCCATTCCTCTCTGACACACCCTGTGCTGAGTGTCCTGTCAGAGTGAGTGACGTCAGGGATCCAGCTGTGCGCCTCTCTCCTGCCTCGGCACACGGAGAGTGGCCTGTATTTCCCTGTTATGAGAGGGACGTCCCCCTTTTTTTCCCCTGACACATTTCGTACGGAATGTCTTGTCAGAGTGTGTGATGTTGGGGACCCAGCTGTGCGCTCTTCTGCCTGCCTGTCTGACCCAGTGGGGCACAGACTACATCTTGCTTCGCCCTTAACCCAATAGCGATAGCCTTAGAGGACGAAGCCATATACGAAATAGAACTGAAGTTACCTACTGTAACTCCAGCTTCTATGAGTATTGGCGTAGCCCTCTAAGTTCTGGGCCCCACTGGCTCCACGAATAGCTGAAGAAAAGGTTTTTGTGTGGGAGCAGAGTGTCGGGCCTCCTTCCTATTTATACCGGAAGGGAGCCCGAGGGTGGGGCCCACCTTGCGGGCGGGCGTGGACTACAAGTGTTTTCAGTGCTGCGCGGGTGCGCAGGGGGATTACCCAATAGCGATAGCCTTAGAGGGCTACGCCAATACTCATAGAAGCTGGAGTTACAATAGGTAACTTCAGGTATTCCTTTAGGGAGAACACTTCTTGTTTGTGATTGGACAGAGCCAGCCAGAGAAGCACTGCTGTGATTGGTTGTTTTTGCTGCCAGTCAAGAAATGACGCTTCGTGATTGGTCAGCACCAACACATCAACCGTTAGCTGTTAGCACACACTCAGAGCTCACAGCTCCTCATATCTGTTCAGAAACTGGACAAAAGTTAAACAAGTACAAACCACAGACTGTCTATGTCATGGTGAATACAGTCGCTGCTTTATTTATGTCTGTATGACGCTGTTGTGAGTGTGGACGGAGCAGCTACAGGTTAGTTTAGCCTGATGGATCCGATTCCATTCAGAAAACACGCATTTTAAAAAGCTTTTCGCCTGCCGTCTTGTCTGCAGACTTGTCAAAGCATTAATTCATGGTTTTTACTAACCGGTATCAGTATGTAGTTACTTCGGCATCACTTTGAAACGTGTATTACAATTAAATCACGGTCAATATGTTCATTTTGTTGTCGAGTTTCACCGCAGCTGTCAGTGTTTACTCCTGTCATTCAAACAAGACGTGCTGGAGAGGGGGCGGATCGATCAGGCTAAACTAACCTGTAGCTGCTCCGTCCACACTCACAACAGCATCATACAGACATAAATAAAGCAGCGACTGTATCCGCCATGACATAGACAGTCTGTGGTTTGTACTTGTTTAACTTTTGTCCAGTTTCTGAACAGATATGAGGAGCTGTGAGCTCTGAGTGTGTGCTAACAGCTAACGGTTGATGTGTTGGGACATGTTGCGTTGTCGGGTGCTGACCAATCACGAAGCGCCATTTCTTGACTGGTAGCAAAAACAACCAATCACAGCAGTGCTTCTCTGGCTGGCTCTGTCCAATCACAAACAAGAAGTGTTCTCCCTAAAGGAATACCCTTTCCGTCCAATGTGAAATGCTGTGGTGTTTTCTGAAATGCTGTGGTGTTTTCTGAAATGCTGTGGTGTTTTCTGAAATGCTGTTGTGTTTTCTGAAATGCTGTTGTGTTTTCAGAAATGCTGCGGCGTTTTGTGAAATGCTGCGGCGTTTTGTGAAATGCTGCGGCGTTTTGTGAAATGCTGTTGTGTTTTCAGAAATGCTGCGGCGTTTTGTGAAATGCTGCGGCGTTTTGTGAAATGCTGCGGTGTTTTCTGAAATGCTGTAGCGTTTTCTGAAATGCTGCGGCGTTTTCTGAAATGCTCTTGTGTTTTCTGAAATGCTGTGGTGTTTTGCACTTCCGGGCCACCGTAGGACTCTGCTGCTCCGCGATGAGGGTCTAGCTTCAGCAGCTACATTACCTACGGTGCGTTCGTTCATATTAACTGTGCGGTCTGGAGTCACTGTGGCACAGACTGGACCGCTGGTGAACAGCTGTTAGAACGGGCCGTTCAGGTGTTCAGAGCAGAGCTCCCTGTTGGAGCAGCAGAGCGTGATGTGAACTGAAAAGTTTTTCTGTCGCAATATTATTTAAGGAATCGTTGAGCTAGCTAACTAGCATACATTGTCACTATCTGCTAACGTTAGCTTTGGCCTTCGTTTTCTAATAGTTTTTTCATAGGCTATAAACAGAGGTGGTATAAGTATAGATCTTGTACTAGATTAAAAGTAGAATTACTCGGATCTTGTATTTGAGTAAAAGTAGAAGTACTCGGATCTTGTACTTGAGTAAAAGTAGAAGTACTCAGATCTTGTACTTGAGTAAAAGTAGAAGTACTCAGATCTTGTACTTGAGTAAAAGTAGAAGTACTCAGGTCTTGTACTTGAGTAAAAGTAGAAACTACCAGAGTGTAGGAAAAGAGCCGTTTTTTTATTTTCTGCGAAATAATCACCATGATAATGATTGACTTTATTGCCAGCAATATACTTTTTTCACAGAAAAATGAATAACTTGCTACATCTCTCAGCCAGCCAAACTACTACTCAAGCAGCATGCGTTATACCATCATCTATATCTGTATAGTTCAATGTTAATTGACAATAAATATTGTTGTTTTTGAACTGTACTTTCTTTATTTGATTGGCAGTCAGTTGTTGATTACATGCAGACGTTGATACAGCTTCAGGCTACTTCAATATATATCACACTAATTCATAAAGCAAGTTAGACATTTTGATGTTCCGGACCTTTGCATGGGGACATTTTCTCTAACTGGACCTCGTTGAATACCCCTGATCTACGGCAAATGTGCATTCAGGAAAGCAAGTTCCCGTAAAGGCGAGTGGATTTATGGCAGGCAGTGAACCAACGATAAAAAGAACGGCTCTCACCAAGTACGACTCGGTTCCCTTCGTTCGTACCAAAGAGCCGGTCAAAAGAATCAGATCGTTCGCGAACGTAACATCACTAGCAGCTAGTTTCAATGACTTTGTACACTGCAGGGTAGCTTGTGAATTTACTCCAGGTGGAACTAAAATCTGATTTAACACTTGATTATATTTCACATCATTCATCCACATCTGTAAAGTAACTAAAGGTATTAACTACCATTTTCCTCTGAACTGTAGAAGTACAAAGTAGCAAAACATTGAAATACTTAGGTAAAGTACAAGCATCTCAAAATTGTACCCAAGTATCGTACATAGTAATACATTTTCAAAATGCTCAACAGTGCTGCCAAAATTATAAACTGACTGCTACACAATTAAAATAAATGCTTTTATATATTTCTATTAGATGTGACTCTTTAGCGTTTCTGTTATTAACACTGCTGCTTGAGTTGTTCTGACTGCTAAAATCCTCGGTTATTCCTCATTTTAAAGCCGATATTCCGTGGGGTGGGGGGCTCGGATCCTTGTCACCTTTTTCATACCTGATGAGTTTGCATCCCTGCTTTTAGCAGAAACAAAGGCTACATTAATGTATTAAATCGATGTTAATCCCCTTCAAACGGGACAGTTATACGGTATTGTTAACAGGGAGAAATACCCGGAAGTGCCAAGCAAATGGTCTACCGCGCCTATTGGTCGGTTTTATTGTCAAAATTAGATGTTTTTAATTTATTTTTTAATCGTCACACTCGATTTCGCCGATTTTCTTGTTGCCCTAGCTGGTCGACACCTCTTTTAGCAGAAACAAAGGCTACATTAATGTATTAAAACAATGTTAATCCATGTGTGTGGATCATAGACTGTATATATAAAGGTGTGGATGTGGAATTAACGGACATGACGTTGTGCGATTGCGTTGCCAGGCAACAGCTTCGGTTCATGTTAATTTACAAACTCTTCAACTAGAACCGTAGTTATATTTAAAAACATTTTAGAAGGCCTCACGAAATACTTTAATGTAAATTTAAATTTAAATGTGAAGGAATGTGTGTATAACAAAATACAAACGTCATAAAAAATACCGTAAACAGACGTAGGCAAGGTCCTCAGCTCGGTGATTCGATGGTTCAGCCGCAATGCACATTGGGAAATGGTGTTTATGCGATGTGAAATCCGAAAACATTTTTTAAAAATAAAATAATACTTTATTCCGAGTGTGCTTGCTTTACTCTTTGAAAGTCATCACATAACGGCATTGTAATACACGGTTCGGCTGCATTAAATATGACATATCTGCCGTAGTTCTGTATTTATAGAGCCCTGATGAGAAGACTTCTGGACAAACAGGAAGAACTGCCGCCAAAACTGAAAACGTGACGTGGATCATAAATATATCAGCAATTAAACAACATCTTACATTTCTTTTCACACAATACGTCTCCTTGCAGTATCAATATTAATTCGGCTAACTTTTATATTTGATCCAATTGGTAGATAGGTTATATTTACACCATAACGGTGCACAGCTGACTTGTAGTTTTTAAAGATATTACTGATTTTCTTTGAATATAAGAATGTAAATACTGAGTTGAGAGAATAGTCAGGGGATTTGGGTGATGGGAGACACATCTATGGAATCACAATTCCAATAGCTTACTGTTAAATGACGGATATACCTTTCTGTCTGTGATGTTTTACAAATCAGATATTAGAAGTAAAACATGTGAAATAATATAGCAATATCCTGTACAATTATGTGAAAACATGAATAAAACTACACATCTTCAGATGTTATACATACACAAGTGTCCTACACTAATAATACAAAGTTATTATGGCTGTGTGTACCTTGTGTGCACCGCCTAGTGGTTAAAGCACGTTATTGAATTAGTTGTGTATATGATATGTCAATGAACCTTAGAAAATCTTGAAATCTTGAAAGGGATATGCAAAATAGCCATTATATACAGTCTTTAATTAACTATTAGTAGAGAATAACGAGTAATGAATATACTTTATAGGGATCTGCAGATAAATGTTTAGTCTTCTCAAGCAGCAACTATCAAATATATCTCCTGATTGTTGGCACTTGACAATCACCTTTCCCTGAATTTTACTCAGGTGTAACTAAAGCCTGATTTAAGGGTTGTTTATATTTCACATCATTAATCAGAACCTGCAAAGTAACTAAAATAAATGTAGTGGAGTAAAAATACCAGGTTAACCTCTGAATTGTAGTGGAGTAGAAATGCTGTTTTGTTTAGTAATGGATATTGAATATGGAATACAGGTTTTGACAAGACCTGGTGTAACAATAATCAAAAAGGACATTAAAAGAGCTCCAGATGTTAATGATCTAAACAAAACAGCACACCTGAAATGTATATTTAAATACTTTATTAAAGGTAGGGTAGGTACGTTTGAGAAACTGGCTCGACATAGCAATGAATATCTTAAGTGCTTTGACAAAAAATCCATTAAAAAAATATCATCTGTGGAAGCCGTAGTACTGTAAAAAGTACGACCAATCATTTTAGCCGGCCCGGCTAAAATAACTGGATGGCCTACCTGCCTGTCAGCCTTCCATCTGTGCACAAACTTATCTCGTGCCCTCATTGGTCATGTGCGCGTTCGTGTGTGTTGGAGGAGGGGCTCTGTGAGGAAGTGGAAGATTTTCTCCGGTTGTGTATTTTCAAATTCTAGCGATCTCGAGCCGGTTTCTCAAACTTACCTACCCTACCTTTAAGGGCAGTGAATTCGTTTTTTCTGTATGTTTTTCAAATCAGTGTTATACAGTAAGTGTCATAGACAGTGTTACATTGCTATTATTATCCTTAAAATATATGTAAAACAAAACCACTTATGATCTTTTTATTTGAGTGGTTTACAGTTAATTCTGTTAATTCTGTTTTTGCTATTGATGGTTTCATTTTTGTGAAAAATAATAAAATAATAAAATTCAATAACGTGCTTTAACCACGAGATGTGCCTTTCTATCAGCTGTGCACCGTTATGATGTAAATACAGCCTATCTACCAATTGGATCAAATATAAAAGTCAGCCGAATTAGTATTGATACTGCAAGGAGACGTATTGAGTGAAAAGAAATGTAAGATGTTGTTTAATTGCTGATATATTTATGATCCACGTCACATTTTCAGTTTTGGCGGCAGTGCTTCCTGTTTGTCCAGAAGTCTTCTCATCAGGGCTCTATAAATAGAGAACTACGGCAGATATGTAATATTTAATGCAGCCGAACCGTGTATAACAATGCCGTTATGTGATGACTTTCAAAGAGAAAAGCAAGCACACTCGGAATAAAGTATTATTTTTTTTTTATAAATGTTTTCGGATTTCACATCGCATAAACACCATTTCCCAACGTGCATTGCGGCTAAACCATCGAATCACCGAGCTGAGGACCTTGCCTACGTCTGTTTCCGGTATTTTTTATGACGTTTGTATTTTGTTATACACACATTCCTTCACATTTAAATTTAAATTTACATTAAAGTATTTCGTAAGGCCTTCTAAAATGTTTTTAAATATAACTACGGTTCTAGTTGAAGAGTTTGTGAACCGAAGTTGTTGCCTGGCAACGCAATTGCACAACGTCACGTCCGTTAATTCCACATCCACACCTTTATATATACAGTCTATGATCCACACACATGGATTAACATCGATTTAATAGGCGCGGTAGACCATTTGCTTGGCACTTCCGGGTATTTCTCCCTGTTAACAATACCGTGTAACTGTCATGTTTGAAGGGGATTAACATCGATTTAATACATTAATGTAGCCTTTGTTTCTGCTAAAAGAGGTGTCGACCAGCTAGGGCCACAAGAAAATCGGCGAAATCGAGTGTGACGATTAAAAAATTCATTAAAAACATCTAATTTTGACAATAAAAACCGACCAATAGTCTTGGTAGAGCATTTGCTTGGCACTTCCGGGTATTTCTCCACTGGTTGGGCCATGTTAACAATACAGTGTAACTGTCACGTTTGAAGGGACGAAACCGTGACATATTCACGTCTCCCAGCATGGTAGATCGTCACATGTTCACGTCTTGCCGTGATACTGGGTTGTATTTAGCTTGTGTTGGATTTTGTGAACCAGTCTCAAAATGCTCCAGGACTTTCATTTTTGCATCAGATTCAGCTAGGCTGGGGTCCATTGTTTCTTTTTCTTTTTTCTTCAATTAATCCACATAAAATAAAGTAATTAATATTTCCCGGAACAGTTCCTTGTGAATCCGTTTTTTCTGCCAAACATTCCTTTAACGTCCGCTTCCTTAACTGCGTGATAGTTCATTTATGCATTTCATTGTTCAAGCATTCCAACAGCAATTGCGGATAGGCCTATATCCATTTCATATCCTCCTCAGTAAGCATCATGGTATCACTGGATCGATTTCCCGTTTTGGGGATCTCTTTGTAAACAGTTTCATTCATAAGGCAGCACTGTGGATCCTCACAGGCTACTCTTAAATGAATCGAGGGAGGCAGCACAGAGCTCACAGCAACTCTTTTCCCCAAGACTACCAGTCATCCTCCGAGGACAAAAGCCTGTCTCAACTGGAAAAGGTAAGACAATGATGATGACTATCATGATAGAGGCAGTTGTGGTGGTGATTAATAGCAGTACAGTACTTATTTGTATAAAGTGATTACCTTGGATTTTTCATTTTACAACCCAAATGTAATCCTTTCGCCTCTATCTACTTGTCTTTCATCCTTTCTTATAACTAAGAATTGTGATTTTAAAAAGGTGTCTATTATCATCTGACCGGGGACAACAGCTGGAAATTAGCAATGTTGGTTAAAGCTGCCCCATTTACATGTGTTTGTGACAGTTGATCAATGGGGACTGTCCAGGACACTATAAACAAATAAACTAAACTAAACTAAACTTTGAGGGTTAAAAGTGACTTTTTATGTCATAATCACAGCCACCACAAAGAAGGAAAGTAATGACGCTGAAAATCAACCGTCTTTTAATCTAATCTGATTTCTGACCTGAATATTTGTGACTGCGTCAAAAATATCATGCGTCCATGATTGAGGAAGCCAGTAGAGGAGGTTTGATGCACTTTGTCCAAATATCTCTTTTGTCCTTTTCAGAAGGTGTTGGTCTTATCTTCAGGTTGTGGCCCATGATGAGGATGACTCTGGGTATGATGCTGCTCCTGCTAATGCAAACGTTTTTAGGATGGACAGGTAAAGTATCTTTCATATCTTTCCTTTACTGATCAATTGTTTTATAGTCAAAAGGATCATTTGAGAATTACCCAGTCTGTCTCCTTTCTCCTCCAGTTTCATGGAACTTTTTTAGAGTCTTTTAGCTCCTTGTTTTGGCAATATAGAACAAGGTCCAAGTGGCCAAACAAATGAGTTAAAGGTGCATTCAAAGCAGTTTATCTCAAAATCAAAGTAAAAACTTGTACAATCTACACAAAACTAAGGGGGCAGCCTAAGGTAATCAATCAAAAAAGGAAACGACTTGGCTGAGCAGAGGACGAATGAAACTGACATTATTAGCTAATGTCAATATCAACAATCAATACGTTGAGTTTCTTCTCTTTTGTCTAATGTTTGTCAAATGTTTAATCCTTTTAGCTGTGGTTGGTTCCACCACCTCTTGAAAAAAAAGAGGTGGTGGAACCAGTTTTTCCAGGCTTTTGCTAAGTAATGGTGCAATTGAAAGCTAAGTAGCAATGTGGGTTAACAGATATTTGGCTTCCTCTTTAACCAGGAACTGCCGCAGCAAATACACCTACTCCACCTCCACCAAATCCTCCAGTGAGGCTGGTCGGCTCCACCAACTCCTGCTCCGGCAGAGTGGAGATCTTTCACAACGGCACGTGGGGAACAGTGTGTGACGACAGCTGGGATCTGAACGATGCTCACGTGGTTTGTGGACAGCTGGGTTGTGGCCGGGCTGTAGAAGCAAAACATAACTCACATTTTGGACAGGGAACTGGACCCATTTGGTTGGATGATCTTCGGTGTTCAGGGAACGAGACATCACTTAAGGACTGTGTTCATTCGGGAATAGGATCCCACAACTGTCGTCACCACGAAGATGCTGGCGTCATTTGTGAAGGTAATTGTGCATGCATACAGTCAACACCTACAGTTAGTAATGTTCATATACAACTAGAGATGGCACTTTATACCCTAGCACCAACCGACACACAAGAGAGATTTTATAAGGTTTTTAAAGGTCGCCTATTATGCAAAATCCACTTTTTCATGTCACTTCTACATATACATGTGTCCCTTCTGTGTTAAGAGACTCAGAACGTTTCAGGATCAAAGATTCGCTCTCTTTTAGTCCTGATCCATTTATATAAAAACCTGTCTGAAAATGAGCTGATCAGATTTTGGCCCCTTTGTGATGTCATAACTTTTTTTTTTGGGTTGAGTAACTATGAGTCAGTAACCAACCAAGGTAACCCCCCCCCCCCCACACACCTTATCACCTGAATCTCCTCCTAGAGCACCATTGTTTTTTTTTCTAACCAATCATCTCTCAGAGGGGCGTGGCCAGCAGCAGCTCATTAGCATTTAACCTGTTACGCACGGCCCCCCCGGTACCGGGCGGATAAACGCGTCATTTGCAGGAAACAACGTCTAAGGAATCTTAATATTTAATAAACTATGAATGTTTTATATCCATGTAACGGGAAGAAACTCAGCTAACTGATCTTTTTAATTTTTTTTCTCCAAAAAAAACCACAATGCTAACACTCAGCCTCTGAATTAACCACAAGCTAATAAATGTAACCTAAAACGGCACCTAAACTCACAATAACTCCCTTATTACTTATCCTAGATGCACAGCCAACCACTCGTTTTGCATCAGCTGGAGACACAGAATCGTTTGGTGCCCACCTCAACACTCAGTGATAAACATTTTCCACGCTATAAACTAAAGCGTACATCATAACATGTGGAGCTAGGTAGCTAGAAACGCTAACATGGCTTACCTTGGTCAAAACTGGTCTTCAATGGCATTAAAACGATAAAAAAACGATGCTGCAGTTAATCCATAGGTTAATCCAATGTGTCTGTGTCCTCTTTGAAATTATTTCTGATAATCCATAAGCAATAAAACTGCTTTTTCGTTTCCAAATGCCAGAGCTAGAGATAGGTCCACTCTGCTGCAAATTTACATGCGCGCAGCCCCCACCTTTTCTCTTCACAACGTGTGTGTGTGGGGGACTCCCCTTTCGATTCTATTGGCTCTAACGGTCAGAAAGAGGTGTCAACCATCAACATCGACCAAGGGGGGCCAGAGATATGGAAAAAAAAACATTTTCACCCAAATCACCTCAGAGGTGGGGTGGTTTTGGCTAAACCTCTCTAAAAAGGTCAAATGTCACTTGTTGTGCATCAATCTTGATACAGGGTACTTATTATATGTTGTACTTTGGATTCCTAAAGCTTTTAGTCTACTAACCCATCATCCAAGGGTAGTTTTCACTATCTGTAAAAAAGAATTTTTGGAAGGACACTATAATTTACAGTTTTTTACTATGTAAAATCTGAATTTTCTTTAAAATAAAAAACATCTATATTGATTCTGACACTTCTACATCCAACTCACAGATGTAACCTTGCTTTGATAAAAGAAATTATTCATATAACCCTTTTAGAAGTTAAGTTGTAGTCATTTGTTTTGGGCATGTCATTTTCGAGCCTGAAACATGAAAAACAGGCTTGGTGCTTAACAGGTTAAAGTTAAAGACACAGAATCAGCACTTTGGAAACAGGGCTGAAACAGAGGGGATTATGGGATGCTGCAATGATCTGTTTGGTATTTGGAACCAAACACTTCAGAGACATGTTTTGTATATAACTGAGAACTATAATACATTGATGAAAAACAGTATAATAGGGGACCTTTAAAGCCAAATTTAAATTGAAAACACAGGTTTATGATCCTAACTTGTACAATACAAAAAATGGGAATTCTCATCCATCGCAACATGCAAATACAAAATGAATGTATTACTTTAGGTTTAAACCTGTTGTTTCTTAACCAAGTAAAAGAGCCCAATGATTCAATTATCAAGTAAAGTTCTGGCGAAGAAATTCAGTTGACTGCTCAATTGCAACCTGAGCTGCCATATGGGTTGACAGATGTTTGTTCTTTGACTTCAGCAGGATCTGCGATAACAATTAAACCAACTCCACCTCCACCAAATCCTCCAGTGAGGCTGGTCGGCTCCACCAACTCCTGCTCCGGCAGAGTGGAGATCTTTCACAACGGCACGTGGGGAACAGTGTGTGACGACAGCTGGGATCTGAACGATGCTCACGTGGTTTGTGGACAGCTGGGTTGTGGCCGGGCTGTAGAATCAAAACATAACGCACATTTTGGACAGGGAACTGGACCCATTTGGTTAGATGATCTACGGTGTTCAGGGAACGAGACATCACTTAAGGACTGTGTTCATTCAGGAATAGGATCCCACAACTGTCGTCACCACGAAGATGCTGGCGTCATTTGTGAAGGTAATTGTGCATGCATACAGTCAACACCTACAGTTAGTAATGTTCATAGACAACTAGAGATGGCACTTTATACCCTAGCACCAACCGACACACAAGAGAGATTTTATAAGGTTTTTAAAGGTCGCCTATTATGCAAAATCCACTTTTTCATGTCATTTCTACATATACATGTGTCCCTTCTGTGTTAAGAGACTCAGAACGTTTCAGGATCAAAGATTCACTCTCTTTTAGTCCTGATCCATTCATATAAAAACCTGTCTGAAAATGAGCTGATCAGATTTTGGCCACTTTGTGATGTCATAACTTTTTTTTTGGGTTGAGTCAATAACCAACCAAGGTAACCCCCCCCCCCCCACACACCTTATCACCTGAATCTCCTCCTAGAGCACCATTGTTTTTTTCTTCTAACCAATCATCTATTAGAGGGGCGTGGCCAGCAGCAGCTCATTAGCATTTAAAGCTACAGACACAGAATCAGCACTTTGGAAACAGGGCAGAAACAGAGGAGATTATGGGATGCTGCAATGATCTGTTTGGTATTTGGAACCAAACACTTCAGAGACATGTTTTGTATATAACTGAGAACTATAATACATTGATGAAAAACAGTATAATAGGGGACCTTTAAAGCCAAATTTAAATTGAAAACACAGGTTTATGATCCTAACTTGTACAATACAAAAAATGGGAATTCTCATCCATCGCAACATGCAAATACAAAATGAATGTATTACTTTAGGTTTAAACCTGTTGTTTCTTAACCAAGTAAAAGAGCCCAATGATTCAATTATCAAGTAAAGTTCTGGCAAAGAAATTCAGTTGACTGCTCAATTGCAACCTGAGCTGCCATATGGGTTGACAGATGTTTGTTCTTTGACTTCAGCAGGATCTGCGATAACAATTAAACCAAGTCCACCTCCACCAAATCCTCCAGTGAGGCTGGTCGGCTCCACCAACTCCTGCTCCGGCAGAGTGGAGATCTTTCACAACGGCACGTGGGGAACAGTGTGTGACGACAGCTGGGATCTGAACGATGCTCACGTGGTTTGTGGACAGCTGGGTTGTGGCCGGGCTGTAGAAGCAAAACATAACTCACATTTTGGACAGGGAACTGGACCCATTTGGTTAGATGATCTACGGTGTTCAGGGAACGAGACATCACTTAAGGACTGTGTTCATTCAGGAATAGGATCCCACAACTGTCGTCACCACGAAGATGCTGGCGTCATTTGTGAAGGTAATTGTGCATGCATACAGTCAACACCTACAGTTAGTAATGTTCATATACAACTAGAGATGGCACTTTATACCCTAGCACCACCTATTATGCAAAATCCACTTTTTCATGTCATTTCTACATATACATGTGTCCCTTCTGTGTTAAGAGACTCAGAACGTTTCAGGATCAAAGATTCACTCTCTTTTAGTCCTGATCCATTCATATAAAAACCTGTCTGAAAATGAGCTGATCAGATTTTGGCCACTTTGTGATGTCATAACTTTTTTTTTGGGTTGAGTCAATAACCAACCAAGGTAACCCCCCCCCCACACCTTATCACCTGAATCTCCTCCTAGAGCACCATTGTTTTTTTCTTCTAACCAATCATCTATTAGAGGGGCGTGGCCAGCAGCAGCTCATTAGCATTTAAAGCTACAGACATAGAATCAGCCCTTTGGAAACAGGGCTGAAACAGAGGGGATTATGGGATGCTGCAATGATCTGTTTGGTATTTGGAACCAAACACTTCAGAGACATGTTTTGTATATAACTGAGAACTATAATACATTGATGAAAAACAGTATAATAGGGGACCTTTAAAGCCAAATTTAAATTGAAAACACAGGTTTATGATCCTAACTTGTACAATACAAAAAATGGGAATTCTCATCCATCGCAACATGCAAATACAAAATGAATGTATTACTTTAGGTTTAAACCTGTTGTTTCTTAACCAAGTAAAAGAGCCCAATGATTCAATTATCAAGTAAAGTTCTGACAAAGAAATTCAGTTGACTGCTCAATTGCAACCTGAGCTGCCATATGGGTTGACAGATGTTTGTTCTTTGACTTCAGCAGGATCTGCGATAACAATTAAACCTACTCCACCTCCACCAAATCCTCCAGTGAGGCTGGTCGGCTCCACCAACTCCTGCTCCGGCAGAGTGGAGATCTTTCACAACGGCACGTGGGGAACAGTGTGTGACGACAGCTGGGATCTGAACGATGCTCACGTGGTTTGTGGACAGCTGGGTTGTGGCCGGGCTGTAGAAGCAAAACATAACTCACATTTTGGACAGGGAACTGGACCCATTTGGTTAGATGATCTACGGTGTTCAGGGAACGAGACATCACTTAAGGACTGTGTTCATTCAGGAATAGGATCCCACAACTGTCGTCACCACGAAGATGCTGGCGTCATTTGTGAAGGTAATTGTGCATGCATACAGTCAACACCTACAGTTAGTAATGTTCATATACAACTAGAGATGGCACTTTATACCCTAGCACCACCTATTATGCAAAATCCAATTTTTCATGTCTTTTCTACATAAACATGTGTCCCCTCGGTGTTAAGAGACTCAGAACGTTTCAGGATCAAAGATTCGCTCTCTTTTAGTCCTGATCCATTTATATAAAAACCTGTCTGAAAATGAGCTGATCAGATTTTGGCCCCTTTGTGATGTCATAACTTTTTTTTTTGGGTTGAGTAACTATGAGTCAATAACCAACCAAGGTAACCCCCCCCCCCCCCCCACCACCTTATCACCTGAATCTCCTCCTAGAGCACCATTGTTTTTCTAACCAATCATCTCTCAGAGGGGCGTGGCCAGCAGCAGCTCATTAGCATTTAAAGCTACAGACACAGAATCAGCACTTTGGAAACAGGGCTGAAACAGAGGGGATTATGGGATGCTGCAATGATCTGTTTGGTATTTGGAGCCAAACACTTCAGAGACATGTTTTGCATATAACTGAGAACTATAATACATTGATGAAAAACAGTATAATAGGGGACCTTTAAAGCCAAATTTAAATTGAAAACACAGGTTTATGATCCTAACTTGTACAATACAAAAAATGGGAATTCTCATCCATCGCAACATGCAAATACAAAATGAATGTATTACTTTAGGTTTAAACCTGTTGTTTCTTAACCAAGTAAAAGAGCCCAATGATTCAATTATCAAGTAAAGTTCTGGCAAAGAAATTCAGTTGACTGCTCAATTGCAACCTGAGCTGCCATATGGGTTGACAGATGTTTGTTCTTTGACTTCAGAAGGATCTGCGATAACAATTAAACCAACTCCACCTCCACCAAATCCTCCAGTGAGGCTGGTCAGCTCCACCAACTCCTGCTCCGGCAGAGTGGAGATCTTTCACAATGGCACGTGGGGAACAGTGTGTGACGACAGCTGGGATCTGAACGATGCTCAGGTGGTTTGTGGACAGCTGGGTTGTGGCCGGGCTGTAGAATCAAAACATAACGCACATTTTGGACAGGGAACTGGACCCATTTGGTTAGATGATCTACGGTGTTCAGGGAACGAGACATCACTTAAGGACTGTGTTCATTCGGGAATAGGATCCCACAACTGTCGTCACCGCGAAGATGCTGGCGTCATTTGTGAAGGTAATTGTGCATGCATACAGTCAACACCTACAGTTAGTAATGTTCATATACAACTAGAGATGGCACTTTATACCCTAGCACCACCTATTATGCAAAATCCAATTTTTCATGTCTTTTCTACATAAACATTTGTCCCCTCGGTGTTAAGAGACTCAGAACGTTTCAGGATCAAAGATTCACTCTCTTTTAGTCCTGATCCATTTATATAAAAACCTGTCTGAAAATGAGCTGATCAGATTTTGGCCCCTTTGTGATGTCATAACTTTTTTTTTTGGGTTGAGTAACTATGAGTCAATAACCAACCAAGGTAACCCCCCCCCCCCACCACCTTATCACCTGAATCTCCTCCTAGAGCACCATTGTTTTTCTAACCAATCATCTCTCAGAGGGGCGTGGCCAGCAGCAGCTCATTAGCATTTAAAGCTACAGACACAGAATCAGCCCTTTGGAAACAGGGCTGAAACAGAGGGGATTATGGGATGCTGCAATGATCTGTTTGGTATTTGGAGCCAAACACTTCAGAGACATGTTTTGCATATAACTGAGAACTATAATACATTGATGAAAAACAGTATAATAGGGGACCTTTAAAGCCAAATTTAAATTGAAAACACAGGTTTATGATCCTAACTTGTACAATACAAAAAATGGGAATTCTCATCCATCGCAACATGCAAATACAAAATGAATGTATTACTTTAGGTTTAAACCTGTTGTTTCTTAACCAAGTAAAAGAGCCCAATGATTCAATTATCAAGTAAAGTTCTGGCAAAGAAATGCAGTTGACTGCTCAATTGCAACCTGAGCTGCCATATGGGTTGACAGATGTTTGTTCTTTGACTTCAGCAGGATCTGCGATAACAATTAAACCAACTCCACCTCCACCAAATCCTCCAGTGAGGCTGGTCGGCTCCACCAACTCCTGCTCCGGCAGAGTGGAGATCTTTCACAACGGCACGTGGGGAACAGTGTGTGACGACAGCTGGGATCTGAACGATGCTCACGTGGTTTGTGGACAGCTGGGTTGTGGCCGGGCTGTAGAAGCAAAACATAACTCACATTTTGGACAGGGAACTGGACCCATTTGGTTAGATGATCTACGGTGTTCAGGGAACGAGACATCACTTAAGGACTGTGTTCATTCAGGAATAGGATCCCACAACTGTCGTCACCACGAAGATGCTGGCGTCATTTGTGAAGGTAATTGTGCATGCATACAGTCAACACCTACAGTTAGTAATGTTCATATACAACTAGAGATGGCACTTTATACCCTAGCACCAACCGACACACAAGAGAGATTTTATAAGGTTTTTAAAGGTCGCCTATTATGCAAAATCCACTTTTTCATGTCATTTCTACATATACATGTGTCCCTTCTGTGTTAAGAGACTCAGAACGTTTCAGGATCAAAGATTCACTCTCTTTTAGTCCTGATCCATTCATATAAAAACCTGTCTGAAAATGAGCTGATCAGATTTTGGCCACTTTGTGATGTCATAACTTTTTTTTTGGGTTGAGTCAATAACCAACCAAGGTAACCCCCCCCCACACCTTATCACCTGAATCTCCTCCTAGAGCACCATTGTTTTTTTCTTCTAACCAATCATCTATTAGAGGGGCGTGGCCAGCAGCAGCTCATTAGCATTTAAAGCTACAGACATAGAATCAGCCCTTTGGAAACAGGGCTGAAACAGAGGGGATTATGGGATGCTGCAATGATCTGTTTGGTATTGGAACCAAACACTTCAGAGACATGTTTTGTATATAACTGAGAACTATAATACATTGATGAAAAACAGTATAATAGGGGACCTTTAAAGCCAAATTTAAATTGAAAACACAGGTTTATGATCCTAACTTGTACAATACAAAAAATGGGAATTCTCATCCATCGCAACATGCAAATACAAAATGAATGTATTACTTTAGGTTTAAACCTGTTGTTTCTTAACCAAGTAAAAGAGCCCAATGATTCAATTATCAAGTAAAGTTCTGACAAAGAAATTCAGTTGACTGCTCAATTGCAACCTGAGCTGCCATATGGGTTGACAGATGTTTGTTCTTTGACTTCAGCAGGATCTGCGATAACAATTAAACCAACTCCACCTCCACCAAATCCTCCAGTGAGGCTGGTCGGCTCCACCAACTCCTGCTCCGGCAGAGTGGAGATCTTTCACAACGGCACGTGGGGAACAGTGTGTGACGACAGCTGGGATCTGAACGATGCTCACGTGGTTTGTGGACAGCTGGGTTGTGGCCGGGCTGTAGAATCAAAACATAACGCACATTTTGGACAGGGAACTGGACCCATTTGGTTAGATGATCTACGGTGTTCAGGGAACGAGACATCACTTAAGGACTGTGTTCATTCAGGAATAGGATCCCACAACTGTCGTCACCACGAAGATGCTGGCGTCATTTGTGAAGGTAATTGTGCATGCATACAGTCAACACACATGCAGTTAGGTATTGCTCACATAATGTGTACCTATAGATTGCATCTTATATACTCTATCACCAACGAAATAGAAAAGTAGAATAGAATATAGAATATAATCCGTTATTGTCATTATACAGGTACAATGAGATGAGTAGAGCTGCTCCTTTCTTTTTAAGGTGCCATAAAAAAATACAAAAAAACAAACAAGAGACGTACAAAATTCAGGAGAAGACAACATACAAACAACAAGCATTCATACTTCAATATGCAGATACAGTTAAAGTGCAGGAATATATCAGTTTAAGTACAATAAACATGTTTGAATTTGTTTAAAAATATATATATTGTGTCAGTGCAAGCTGGAGTTTAGTGCAATTATTTAATTTATTTTACAATAAGCCACAACTGCAATTAAAACAGGTTTCTTGACTTCACAGAAAGACCGCCTCTCCTCCAGACTGCCCATCTTGTTTGTTCCAGATACCAGATCAAAGTTGGTTTGAGATTGATAAGTCTGCAGGCAGCTGGTCTGCAACCTTTCTCTGGTCACATGGCCGTCCCTTTCTGTTCTGGATACTTTGTGCGTGACTCCACTATTTGGTATCAAGTGCCACGTCAGACTGGCCAATGTGGAACTGTAATGAGGGTGAGTTGAACTACCTTTTTATCACCTCAATAAACCCTTGAGATTTACCATTACAATACAGCTTGACTAAAAGACTTTAACTAACCCATCTGAATGTCATCAACACGTGGCAGCCATGATATGACCAAACCAAATTCCTTTTTCAAATCAAGGACAACAATATATATAAGTATACTATTCTGATATGTAAGTAAGTAAGTAACATTTATTTATAAAGCGCTTTTCACAGACATAGTCACAAAGTGCTTGACGAAACATTAAAACATCATAGGAATCATAAAATAATAAATGACCACACAAGTCACGTTAAGAAGTGCTAAAAACACAATAAAAACACAATAAAAACATAGGATAAAATAGAACGAACACAGTTTATCCAAACGCCATATGTCTTTTAAGTTAAACTAAGTACAAAGATCGTTTCTCTATCACATTCTGGTTTGTACTGTAACCACATGACTGGTTGAATAGACACCTGATTGATCTTTCATTCATCCTCTTTCTTTCAGACCAACACCACCCATGCCATCTATTCCAATAACTTGTTTTTCGACCCTCCAAGTAACGGTTACCTGGTTCTACCTCAGATTATTCCGTTCTCCTGTGCATATCCCTTAGAAACCAATATCAGCCTGAATGCTGCAATCCGACCACTGCTGTGAGTCTATAAGTGAAACAACACACTTGACAATCTATCATCATTTCAGGGGGTAAATACATCTCTAATGGTCCTTCTTTCTCTTCTTAAAGCAATGGAGGTGGCCTCATTGGGTCAGGAAACAGAGCCACAGCCTACATGGCGCTTTTCCACGACTCAAACTTTTCATACAGATACCATTCGGGCCTGGTCACTCTGCCGATGGGCTCTCCTTTGTATGTGCAAGTGTTTGTTTCTGAGAATGATCCAAACTTTGCTGTTGTTCTGGAGGACTGCTATACTACTAACTCCTCAAATCCTCAAGACCACATGCGATACTATCTCATTCATTCCAGGTATGTGTCTTTCCCTGAGGTGGGAAGTAGTGGAGTACAAATACTTTGTTACTGTACTTAACCTGTTACGCACGGCCCCCCCCGGTACCGGGCGGATAAACGCGTCATTTGCAGGAAACAACGTCTAAGGAATCTTAATATTTAATAAACTATGAATGTTTTATATCCATGTAACGGGAAGAAACTCAGCTAACTGATCTTTTTTAAAAAAAAAATTAAAAAAAACCCACAATGCTAACACTCAGCCTCTGAATTAGCCACGAGCGAACACATTTAACCTAGAGACACAGAATCTGGGGGTGCCCACCTCAACACTCAGTGATAAACATTTGCGACGCAATAAACGAAAGCGTACATCATAACATGTGGAGCTAGGTAGCTAGAAACGCTAACATGGCTTACCTTGGTCAAAACTGGTCTTCAATGGCATTAAAACGATAAAAAAAAGATGCTGCAGTTAATCCATAGGTTAATCCAATGTGTCTGTGTCCTCTTTGAAATGATTTCTGATAATCCATAAGCAATAAAACTGCTTTTTCGTTTCCAAATGCCAGAGCTAGAGATAGGTCCACTCTGCTGCACATTTACATGCGCGCAGCCCCCACCTTTTCTCTTCACAACGTGTGTGTGTGGGGGCCTCCCCCTTCGATTCTATTGGCTCTAACGGTCAGAAAGAGGTGTCAACCATCAAAATCGACCAAGGGGGGCCAGAGATATGGAAAAAAAAACATTTTCACCCAAATCACCTCAGAGGTGGGGTGGTTTTGGCTAAACCTCTCTAAAAAGGTAAAATGTCACTTGTTTTGCATCGATCTTGATACAGGGTACTTATGATATGTTGTACTTTGGATTCCTGTAGCTTTTAGTCTACTAACCCATCATCCAAGGGTAGTTTTCACTATCTGTAAAAAAGAATTTTTGGACGGACACTATAATTTACAGTTTTTTACTATGTAAAATCTGAATTTTCTTTAAAATAAAAAACATCTATATTGATTCTGACACTTCTACATCCAACTCACAGATGTAACCTTGCTTTGATAAAAGAAATTATTCATATAACCCTTTTAGAAGTTAAGTTGTAGTCATTTGTTTTGGGCAACAAGTACATTTTTCTGATATCAGTACTTTACTCCACTAGTTATTTTTCTAACGACTTTTTACTTTGACTTCTTGCATTTTTAACACAAATACCTGTACTTTCTACTTCTTACATTTTCAAAACAGGTTAGTTACTTTAGTTTTAATCTGTGTTTAGTGGCGTGATCATTATTATTTAGAGTCATTGCGTGCCTATTGATTTTAACACGATCCGTGTATCCATCATTTCCTGGTCTTCTCTAAAGAAGAGGGACCAATGAGAACGTTGTCATGTTGCCGTTGTTCAGCATCGAAACATTAATTAGCTAACAATGACATTATTGTTCTATTCATATAAAGGGAGGTCAGGTACTCTTTAAAACAGCTGGTAGTTGTGGGTACTTTTTACTGAAGGACATTTCAAAGCCTCTTTACTTTTACTTGAGTAAAGAAGTTTAGTCAGTACTTCTACTTTTACCAGAGTAATTTTAAACACGAGTATCTGTACTTCGACTTGAGTAAAGGATGTGTGTACTTTTGCCATCTCTGGTCTTTCCAAAAAATGTAGATGTACTGAAGTGGAATCTTGGATCCTAATGACTCAGTTTAATCTTTTCCAGGTGTCCCACTGACCTTCGCCATGTGTCAGTGATTGAGAACGGTCAGTCTCTTCGTGCCCGTTTCTCTGCCCTGCTCTTCCCTCTCCACGGTGGAAATCCATACGTCTTCCTTCACTGCACCCTACGTCTGTGTGACAAGAGGACCCAAAACTGTGTTCCCGTGAGTCAGATTCTAACTCAATCAAAAATAATTTGTCAGTAATCCATGCTTAATTGATCCTATGTAGCCCCAAACCTTTTCCCACTTCCGCGCATATGTGAAGGTTATTTTGGTTTAGCATCAGCAGCATTGTAAACTAGAGAATGCAATTCCTGAAGAAATTGCTAGTGGGAATGCTTTATGCTGAAAAGCTGACGCTAAACTGCTATGCTGAAATGTAATGTGTAAGAAGAAAGTGAAGATTTTAGATTGAAATGATACATGAACACTGGGGGCTTGAATGTGTGATGAGTGAAGAAAATAAAGTAAAAAGGCTTGGAAAAGCAGCAAAATATTTGAATTGCAAACTTTTGAACTAACTTGATGGTGAATGATCTGTCGCCATGGCAACGGCATTTGATGACACCCCATAATACGCTTAGATGCGTTGATGGCTGCATCGTTACCAAACCTGTGAAGTTTTGGGCCGTTTGGAACATTTTCACTGAAGTTATGAGAAAACCGTGTTTCATGGCGAGAATTATGTTGCCATGGCAACGGCATTTGAAGAAACCCCATATTTGACGTAGAGCTGTTAAGGGCTGGACCGGTGATATACAAGCAAAGTTTGGGGGACGATCGGACCGTTTCCATTGGACTTACAGCGACATCGTGCTTCATGGCGAGTGGTCTGTCGCCATGGCAACGGCATTTGATGACACCCCATAATACGCTTAGATGCGTTGATGGCTGCATCGTTACCAAACCTGTGAAGTTTTGGGCCGTTTGGAACATTTTCACTGAAGTTATGAGAAAACCGTGTTTCATGGCGAGAATTATGTTGCCATGGCAACGGCATTTGAAGAAACCCCATATTTGACGTAGAGCTGTTAAGGGCTGGACCGGTGATATACAAGCAAAGTTTGGGGGACGATCGGACCGTTTCCATTGGACTTACAGCGACATCGTGCTTCATGGCGAGTGGTCTGTCGCCATGGCAACGGCATTTGATGACACCCCATAATACGCTTAGATGCGTTGATGGCTGCATCGTTACCAAACCTGTGAAGTTTTGGGCCGTTTGGAACATTGTGTGTGTGAGAGAGAGAGAGAGAGTGTGTGTGTGTCTGTGTGTGTCAGAGAGAGAGAGAGAGAGAGAGAGAGTGAGAGTGTGAGAGTGTGAGAGTGTGAGAGTGTGTGTGAGAGAGAGAGAGAGAGAGAGAGAGAGTGAGTATGAAATGAACAGTTAAGGTCGGTACACACCCACCTGAGACTAAAGAACGCGTACCGAAGGCGTCCCGACTTTTACGTCAGCTTCGTCAGCTTCGTCGCCTGCGTCGGCTACGCCGCCCGCTACGCCGCCAGCCACGCCGCCCACCTACGAACACACCGCAAATACTTCAGTCGACGAGTGGCAATAACTGTCCTTACCAGCAGGCAGCGGTAGTGTGAACAGCCAATCAGAGTGATTGCTTGGGCCGACTTTCTCTGACCTCCCGCGGCCGATTCAACATGTTGATTCGGCCGCGGGAGGCATCGGGAGGTGTGAAAAGGTGCCGTAAAGAGACGACGGTGCGGGACACACCAACCTGAGTAGGGCGCTGCGAATGCCCGACTGCCTCTGACGGCCTCTGACTCCCAAAATCAGGTTGGTGTGTAGCCAGCTTTAGAACTGACTGCTGTCAGTTGGAGTGATGACATCATCGTGTTCCATTACACAGGTGTTTATAGTTGAGCTAACGAGCTCTGTAGAGATCAAAGGTTTGCATTGTTCTGAATGAGAGATAAACCTCTTACATGTGAACGTTTTGTGGAAGAACCATAACAGATATCTGTGAAATTTTAAAATGTGAAGCATGTCAAGGAAGTTGAGTATCTGAAGTGTAATTCTTGTGTACTTTCGGGTTAATAATGTGGCCTTTTTGGCAGTTTAACTAAAGGTGTGCGGCTGCTGCAGTGAGGAAATATCAGCCTGAAATTACAATGGGTGTTAATGGAGACATGTTGAACGTTTTTGTCACTTCATGCCCTCAAGAGGCATTTTGTTTAATTATTTGTCCTTTTTCAAGCTACGAGATGTTATCCTACGTTTGTCATGAAAAATTATGTCTCAGGAATGTAAGGTTTGGGAATTATGGCAGTTTTAAAAAGAAATATGAAGGCAAATTTCAAGATTTCCTACCCTCTAGCTGTGACATGACGCACTCTAGTTAATGTTAAAATCTGAAGAAAACCTCTTTAACCTGTTACGCACGGCCCCCCCGGTACCGGGCGGATAAACGCGTCATTTGCAGGAAACAACGTCTAAGGAATCTTAATATTTAATAAACTATGAATGTTTTATATCCATGTAACGGGAAGAAACTCAGCTAACTGATCTTTTTAATTTTTTTTTCCAAAAAAACCCCACAATGCTAACACTCAGCCTCTGAATTAGCCACGAGCTAAAAAATGTAACCTAAAACGGCACTTAAACTCACAATAACTCCCTTATTACTTATCCTAGATGCACAGCCAACCACTTGTTTTGGGTCTCCTGGAGACACAGAATAGTTTGGTGCCCACCTCAACACTCAGTGATAAACATTTGCGACGCTATAAACGAAAGCGTACATCATAACATGTGGAGCTAGGTAGCTAGAAACGCTAACATTGCTTACCTTGGTCAAAACTGGTCTTCAATGGCATTAAAACGATAAAAAAACGATGCTGCAGTTAATCCATAGGTTAATCCAATGTATCTGTGTCCTCTTTGAAATTATTTCTGATAATCCATAAGCAATAAAACTGCTTTTTCGTTTCCAAATGCCAGAGCTAGAGATAGGTCCACTCTGCTGCACATTTACATGCGCGCAGCCCCCACCTTTTCTCTTCACAACGTGTGTGTGTGGGGGCCTCCCCCTTCGATTCTATTGGCTCTAACGGTCAGAAAGAGGTGTCAACCATCCAAATCGACCAAGGGGGGCCAGAGATATGGGAAAAAAAACATTTTCACCCAAATCACCTCAGAGGTGGGGTGGTTTTGGCTAAACCTCTCTAAAAAGGTCAAATGTCACTTGTTTTGCATCAATCTTAATACAGGGTACTTATTATATGTTGTACTTTGGATTCCTAAAGCTTTTAGTCTACTAACCCATCATCCAAGGGTAGTTTTCACTATCTGTAAAAAATAATGTTTGGACGGACACTATAATTTACAGTTTTTTACTATGTAAAATCTGAATTTTCTTTAAAATAAAAAACATCTATATTGATTCTGACACTTCTACATCCAACTCACAGATGTAACCTTGCTTTGATAAAATAAATTATTCATATAATCCTTTTAAAAGTTAACTTGTAGTCATTTGTTTTGGGCATGTCATTTTCGAGCCTGAAACATGAAAAACAGGCTTGGTGCTTAACAGGTTAACAAGGTCTGAACAATGTTTAATATCTCTAAAAGTAAGAATAAGATTTAAAAGTTGTGTTACACGAATAATGTCAGAAAGATGTGTAACATTTTAAAGTTGGAATGAGGTTTCTGAGTGAAAGTATGAATGAACAGTTAGCAGTTGAAGTCGCATGAAGATTTGTTGGAGTCTGAAGAATTTCTCCATTGACTTCCAAAATGTGATGTATTATGGGATGTATCTCTGAAATTATGAAAGTTATGAATGAGAAAAGTAATAGCCATCGATTCCCGACCGAGCTGAACGTTTTGATGTTTGAACGGAGTTTCTGCGATGTTCAATGCAGGAGGAGAAGAGGTGCAAAATTCTGGCGGAATAATAAAAATGTTGTCCGTAGAATAACATATAGTTGGAATGCTGTATCAGCATTCCCACTAAATGAGCTGTCATGTGGGTATATATTAATGCTGCGCATTATGGACACAAACGATTTTCACCCATTTATTAATTACATGTTTTAAATTTGATAACACCAATGTGTTTAATACTGGCAACTTCTAATTGTTGGAAAAACGAAAACGTTCCCAATAGAGACGCCCCATAGATCATTTTGCGAAACACAATAGCCAGCATGTGTAGTTCTGGGGGGGGGGGGGGGGGGCGTTCGATTCCAGTTTTGGATAGTCTGCTGTGGTTTCGTTCCATTTCAAAGAGCTGTTTACGCTCGGCGTAACCTTGGCGCACTGCCACTCCAACATCCAATCCCAGAGCTTGAAGTTTAATCACGGGGACTGTAGTCCTAAACGATAGCTGGGGATTATGGGTAGTGTAGTGTCTTCGGCCATCCTAAACTCGATAATGCTCGAAATGTCCCTTATAGGCCTACATCTGATTCCGGTTATTTTTATTTTGAAATTCAGTTCCTGACGGACGCAAAAAAGGCAGAGATTATGGAATTAAACAAATAAATAAAAACAAGGATAATTGTGTGTTATTGTTGAGTAAATAACAGTGTGTTATTTAGAAAATAATAACAAATTAGAAGGAAAAAAAGATTTAAAAAAATACAGATTTCAGTATTTTGAGGCTCTAAGCCCCACTTATTTTCCTCACAGACGGCAAAAAAAGTCCGACATTATACGATTTAAAATAAAAACAATAATTGTGGCTTGATATTGAGTAATAAGATGTTTTTATGAATCCCACAGCTTCCGGTCTTCCAAGACCCGAACGGACAAAAAGACGTGTTGCAGGCACGAAACACACTACCAATAGAAATACATTGCTTTTAAAATCGTTCTGTGTGACACGAAAAAAAGGGGAAAATCGTGTTGGTGAACACGAATCAATAGATTAAATGTCGTGACTATAACACAAAATGCCGTGAGACTGGGTTGCATGTTAACAGTTTATAATAACTCTCACTGCCAGAAGTGCTATTTGGCTATTGAACTTTAGCGAACGTTAGCTATCTATCTATCTATCTATCTATCTAACAAGTTGGCTCGTGAACAATAGTTGTCTAGCTATCAAACTAGCTTGCTAATGTAAGCTATCTACCTAACAAGCTAGCTCGTGAACAATAGTTGTCTAGCTATCAAACTAGCTTGCTAATGTAAGCTATCTACCTAACAAGCTAGCGAAAGTTAGCTAAGTAGGCCTACTTTAGATACGATAAGATAAGATAAGATACCATTTTTGTACAAGCAAGCTAACGTTTGCTATCGAACTAGTTAGCTAAAATAATTTAAGCTGACCGGCAGCAGTAGTTTCACACAGCTACAAACATCGCCTTAAATTCCCAAATATGCATAATTTGGATAAACGTATCTCCTATTGGTAATCTAAATGGTTAACTCTGCCTGAAAAACTTTTAGAAATGAATAACTGTGCATTTAAAAGATAAAAAAACGGTTTATTTGGCAAGTAAAGGTTTATAAAGCTGGCAACACTATGCAAGTTAATAGCACTTACGCTAACCAGAAGTACCAACACAAAGTACGGTCATGTGGAGTCTCCCGAGAGCAGACGAAGCATAAAGTGAATATCCAAACACTGCCTAAATGTGTCTAATCATTATATCCCCTCTCATATCACAGCACTGCAGAAGGACATATCGCTCTGTTGACAGCCAAGATCAGCTCCATCCCGTCACCATTGGACCAATCACGTTTGAGTAATAAATACAACTTGGTAACGTGGAAGATATAAACTGAAGTTACATTTCCTTTTTCCTTTTAATTTTGGCACTTAGGTGATAACTGTAAAATGTTAATTGAGGGAGTCGATAACCACAATTTGATGATGTATTTATTCCGATGTATGATTCCAATCTTATTTAATCTCATGTTGAAGTATTTTGTACTGATTATATTATCAATAGTTGTAAGCCCTGCTTTTGATTTATTCATTTGTTCATAGAGGATAATCTTTGTACCATGACTAGCCGTCTGTCTTTCTGCTCGTAATGTGTTTCCTGCCAAATCATTTTAAGACTTTTGCAGTTTTACAACAATATAATCTTTTTACTTCGATCACGAGTGTGTATGTGATATAATAAATGTATTCTAATGACCTGAGTGTTAAGGTAACTCATCTACGACACACCCTCTGATGTCCTACCTGTCACTGCATTGTGTAGGCTATGATTAAAGATGGTTCTGTGTGAGCTAATCAAAAACAAGATTGTCATGTCTTACCTGTATTGGTTTTTTTCTGTTGTAGAATTTCTCAACATATTTTATCCCGATGTCGGTCATTTCATTTCACGAAAACTGGAAATCTGGTTGTTCAGACAATAAGTAGTCCACATAATATATAAGATAAGATAAGTTAAGATTAAACTTTATTTATCCCCACGGGGAAATTGAGGTATTTACAGAAGCTGAAGAAACACACTCCTCAATGTCAGTTTCAGTGTTTTAATGACAAAGATGACGACACCCTGAAACAGAGTAATACAGCGAGGTAAGCTGACAAAGTATTACATACATGCATGTCATCATTAACACAACACAAATATATGCTACGACACCACGTATATATACACCAACAATAGTGGGAACAGTCTTACATGTGTGAGTGGATGAACGTCTCGACACGAGGCGGAGTGAATGAACAATGTTTGAACTAAAATGGCCGCTCAGTACTACCGGGTCAGAGCGCGGCATATCCTGTGCGACAGCAGTGACACGCTGCCCTCTAGTGGCCGGCGATAAACTCTTCATCCCCCCCAGACCGGAAAGCTATAGGCTGGAATAGATTAACGGTCTAAATCCCGTATCCAGCTGCCGGACTCGGGCTCGTAGCGTGCCGGCGGCTTCCTCACGCGGCCCGGCCGAGTGGGCTGGGGCAGCGCCGGCGGCGACTGCGGCACCGGGAGCGGTGCGCCCAGGAAGGCACCCGTAGGAACGGCGAGGTCAGAGGACGCCTCATCAGCAAGCGCCGGTGGGGAAGCGCCCATAGCCGAGTCGCGGGGACCATCAGCCGGCCGCTGAGCAAGCCCCTGGGGCGTCGCCCAGCCCGGGCGGATAGGTGGGGGCTGATGTCCCAGGGCAGCGGGCGGCGGCGGCGACGGCGTGGCCGACTGCTCATGGGCGCAGGGTGTGGCCGGCGTGTAGGCACGGAGGAACCGCCGGTTGCGCAGTGTCAGACGTCCCGAACCGTCAACCCTGATCCGATACTGGTCATGGTCCAGCGACTCCACCACGATCCCTGACCTGTCCCATTTGCGGGGGCTCGGGCCTTGCTGGTTCTGGAGGAATACCCTTTCGCCGAGCGCCAATGGGCGGAGCGGTCTTGAGTGAGTCCCCAGAGACTCGGTGGTACGGGACATACGGGTCCGAAGGGCGTCCTCCTTCGCCGCCCATGCCTCGCGCCATAGCGGGCGGATATGCGGGTTCGAGAACTTCTCGAGGCGGTTCACGAAGGAGAGCGAGCCACGAAGGGGGCGGCCGAAGATGATCTGCGCCGGCGAGAGGTTGCAGTCGGGGTCAGGCGTGTTCCGCAACTGCAGCATAGCACGCAGGAAGCGGTCCTGATCAAGGCTGCCCGACGGGCCGGTGTTGAACATCAGGAGGCGCTTAGCAGTCTTAACCGCAACTTCCGCCCTCCCATTCGACTGCGGAAAGCTAACGGAGGACACACGGTGTTTGACGTGCCATAAGCGGAGGAAGTCCTCAGTGTGGCTCGCCTTGAATTCCGGACCACCGTCGCTCGAGAGCTCCTCCGGTACGCCGAAGGTAGCGAAGAACGAGCGGAGGTGTTGGACCAGGCCAGCTGAGCCCGCCAGGGCAGTACCCGCCGTAGAACTCAGGACCTCTACCCAGCACGAAAGCCGATCCCCGACAACTAGGTAGTGGCGGCCCCCATAGTCGAAGAAGTCAGCAAACACCGCCTCGAATGGCGTGGACGGGGGTGGTGACGGCAGGGGGGGTGTAGCCGCCTGTGACGGAGCATTGCGGTTGCAGTCTGCACACCCGTCCCTGGTGGCCTGAATGTCCCCGGACATCCCGGGCCAGTAAACTATGGCTCGGGCATGCTGCCCCATCGCTGAGGTCCCCTGGTGAGTGGCATGGAGATGCCGAAGGACTCTCCCACGGAGTGATGGGGGGACCACGACGCGGTCCCGATAGAGCAGGACGCCGTCCTGTGCGTAGACGGACTCACAGACCGATGACAGACTCGCCAGGGCAGGGTCGTTAACGTCAATCCCACCCTCCTGCTCGATGAGTTGGAGGAGGTGGCCGAGGCATCCGTCAGCCGCTGTCTCCCGTGCGAGGAGGGGCCAAGAGACGGCTCCGAGCTCCCGTGCGTCGTCGCGGATGGAGGCCATGAGTGCTGACTCCACGGCGTCAGGCCAGCTCGGCAGCCCCAGTGAGAGGCCGTTCGCTGAGCCCGAGGGGGAAGGATGCCTTGACGTGGCATCAGCGGCATAGTTGCTCTTGCCAGGCAGATGCACAATGTCGAAGCGCCATGGGAAGGTGCGCTGCTTGAGTCTAAACAGACGCGAGTTTGTTATCTCATCCAGCGTACGGTCACCAAAGATCTTCACCAATGGCTTATGGTCGGTGACCACGACGAGGTTGTCGGACCCCTGCATGAAGTACCGCGTCTGTTCCAGACCCCAGGCCACAGCTAGGGCCTCTCCCTCGACGGCCGCATAGCGCTGCTCCGCAGGGGACAGGAAACGCGAACCCGCGAGGGTGATCCTCCATCCTCCTGGACAGCAGTCCGGTATGCCCGAGGCACAGTGACAATGTTGCTGGAGCAGGAAGTAGCCAATGCCACGCATGGACCAGTCAGGGCGGAGGCAGGTACGCTTCTGCATGTCGTAGATCTCCACGCCCTCGCGGATGGCCTCCATTATGGCTTGCTTGGACGTCTGGAAGGCCTCCTCCAGAACGGGGGACCATAGGAACACACAGCGCGGGCTGAGGAACGGCTTAAATGGGGCCATCGTGTCACGCAGCTGGGCGTAGTTAGCCACCTGGTTGACGAGGCCAAACCAACTCCTGATGTCCGTCGTGGAGCCTGGGGTGGGGAAGTCCCGGATGGCGTCCAAGTATTTCGGGAGCGGTTCGATGGTAGATTCCGACACCCTGAAGCCGGCGAAGTCGACGCACCTCTCCGCGAACTGAAGCTTGTCCGGGTTCAACACGATGCCCGACCGGCCGACACGCGTCAGGAAGTCGATGGTCCTCCACCAGTGTTGCTCCAGGTCGGTGTCATAGTGGATGGTGTCATCCACACAACGTTCCTTGCGTTCATAGTCCGAGAGGACGGCGTCAAACCGACGGTTGTAGCCATCCCCTGATGACAGGAAACCCTGTGGTGCCCTGGTGTAGCGCCAACGGCCGAAGGGCGTGATGAAGGTCTCACGTTGGCAGAACTTGTTGAGGGGGGAGAGGTCTACGGTCCTGCGGGGGGAACCGTCGTGCTTCCGAGTGACTACCATGCGATGGCACCACGCCATTGGCTTGCCGTATGGTACGCGTTCAATGACCCCGAGGGCTTCGTCCCGCAGGAGGTCATCGTGGACCCTCCGCTGCCAGTGTAGAGGCACTGTAGCCGCGGTGTGGCATGCCTTAGGCGTAGCTGCGGGGTCCACGTGCATCTCGATAGGTGGCCCCTCCATGCATGGTAGTGCTCTTACATTCCGGGCATGAGGCACGTTTATCCCCGGCCGCAGGGCTCGGGGCGGGGCTCGTCTGTGGAGTCGTCTGCAGGCGCCGGAATGACGACATGGCTGATAGGGAGGACGACGGGAGAGCGTTACGGGCCATCTCTTTGTTCTCGACGAGTGCAATTACATCGTTAACTGGCTTGACCAGGACATCAGATGTCCCCAGCGTCTCGCGGCGTATGTCCGAGTCATAGATGCCATTGAGCAGAACATCACGGATAATGTGGTCGGTATAGTCCACGTCTTTACCACACTCGCATACCGCATTATATGCGCATGTCTCTGCTTTACCCCGCACTCTGGCAGCGAATGCGCGGAATGTCTCGTCGCGTTCCTGGCGTAACTGGAGTAGCTCGGTGCGCAGGACGCATGTAGCGACTGGGATGACAGCTAGGGAACGCATGACGGCGATCAGATCTGGCAAGGGTCCGGAAGCGGCGTCGGGGACGGCTTTCAACAGGCTGTCTCCAAGTACAGGCCCAGCGCACTGAAACAGCTGGAATGGGGCCTGGGCATTCCCTATGCCTGAGCCGGCGCGGAATACATTCCAACGGCGGATGAACACGTTCCATTCCTCTATCGATACGCCCACATCAACTTTGGGCCGATCGAGTCTCGGGCCGTGAGGGGCTGGGGCCTGGGCTGGCGCGGCCATGACAGGCGCTGCGTGCTGGTGGCTAAATCCATGAATCGTCAATAGGGCAATGACGAGTGCTTCAGATACGTCTTCGGATTTGAACTCGCAGCCGGGGGCAGGGCATCCAACAACGACCATGGTGTCGTCATGAAGAAACACACTCCTCAATGTCAGTTTCAGTGTTTTAATGACAAAGATGACGACACCCTGAAACAGAGTAATACAGCGAGGTAAGCTGACAAAGTATTACATACATGCATGTCATCATTAACACAACACAAATATATGCTACGACACCACGTATATATACACCAACAATAGTGGGAACAGTCTTACATGTGTGAGTGGATGAACGTCTCGACACGAGGCGGAGTGAATGAACAATGTTTGAACTAAAATGGCCGCTCAGTACTACCGGGTCAGAGCGCGGCATATCCGGTGCGACAGCAGTGAGACGCTGCCCTCTAGTGGCCGGCGATAAACTCTTCAGAAGCAACAGGGTCAGAGTGAAAAAAACAGGATTCACACAAGGTCAAAAATAAAGATAAAATAGAATACAAATACAAATAATTTAAAGAAAATAACAAATAAAGTGATAAAGTCATATAGTAACTTTTGACTTGAGTGGACATATATACATATTTGTATTGTTAAATATAACATTAAAGTGGACCTATCATGCTATATTTGAATCTCGCAAAACATATCAAATCCTGCATTAACTTTTTTAATTGTAATTTTCAGGCAAGGTTAAAGTGGACCTATCATGCTATATTATAATAATATAGTGTAGGACCATACCTATATAAGGCATATTTATACTATTTTTTTTTTCAAAATACCAAACAGATCATGCATTTTAGCCATGCCTCATTTTGCTCAATTTGACATTTTTTAGATCTGTTTTGGCAAGGGCAGATTCAATGAGAACAGCACCATCTACATGTCTGGCATATGTACTACAGCGTCTCCAGCGCTTTCGAACGGCAATGGCCGTGGCTGTCTCCTGATTGGTGGAGTTGGCAATAGCCGTAGCGCCACTGTCCTGACATCAGGACAGTGTTCAAATCTGGATCAGTTTTTATCAGATCCGTTGCAGCCCCTTTTTTAGAGATTTGGGTATGGAGGAAAATCGAGAGGGTTGTGTTTTCTGACACTTGGTGAGTTCCCTGGAACACCGGGGACACATATTCATGTATAAAAGACGTACCAAAGTGCATTTTGCATGATAGGTCCCCTTTAAGTGTGCAGATGTGAGTGCATGTTTAAAATCTTGTAAAAACAGTGCAGGTTAAAACATATTTCATATGTTAACTACTGAGTTTTTCCTCATTAAATTAAGAACGTAAGATTTAATAAATAAATGAGTTCATAAATAAATAAAATCCTGCACACTGCTGTTCGAAAGCACAACTAATTCTTCACCCTTTATTATGCAGAGAGAAGCTTGCCCTGAGCTGTTGTCCCTTTTGTATGTTATTAACATTATTCACTAATAGACTCATCATGGATACACATTACTAATACTTAAAGGAGAGGTGTCATGCTTTTCCGGTTATTAACCGTCCCCTTGTGTGTTATGAAGGTTTTTATGCATGTAAACGGTCTGCAGAGTCAAAACCCCTCAAAGTACACCCTGTAGGGAGTAAAACTCTAACACAGAAAAGACCTCCCCTAAACGCCTCGTTGGAACTTTCTCATGTTCTTCCTGGGCATTTTGACGTGTGGAGACCCAGTAGCCACGCCCAGAGCTATGACGTGATACGGTCATGCGGTACCCGGAACCAAATGGACCAATCCGTGGAGCCATTACGTTACGTCCGTGGAGCCGTTACGTTAAGCCCCCGCTGATTGACGGACTTCCTCACACACACACACACTCAGTGCAGGCAGCTCTGCTGATTTCTCCTCCCTGGCTGCAGTCTGATAACAGACAGTTGGGATCGAGGCGAAATTCTCTCTGCAGACCCATTCTCACAGCGTTTATCAACCTTTTTCTTACTGAATATCAAGCCACACTTATTGTTTTTACTTCGGTTGTAAGTTTGTGTGTGCTCAGGATGAGTTTGGCTGTGTTTCGCTGTGTATCGCTAAACAAGGAAACCACACCTTCACGGAGCTCAGCGCGATTCACAACGTCCCGACCAATCAGAGCACACTGGGCTCACAGGGAGGGTGGGGGCTGGAGCTATTGGAGCTACAACGAGCCGTTTAGTGGAGAGAGTGAATACTGCTGAATACACACACTTTACAGAGATGCTGTTTGAGAAACCAATGTGAGTTTGGAAAAATGCACAGTATAAATCTATTTTAGTATACCACAACAATGGAATTATGATCAGTGGAAATGGCCATGACACCTCTCCTTTAAGTCTAAAAGGAAGGAACTGAGAAGGCCTGCCCCCGTGTGGACTGACAGGTGAATTGCATGCGTTGATATGAGACTGCTGGGTCTGATGTTTGATGCCCATATTGCTCCCTAGAATACCTGAGGAGGTTTTTGTGAACAAAGTAAAGTTTCAGTTCTTCACATTGTGTGTATTTTTCAACTAATACGTTCTAAATGCATTTCCATTTTCCCCAAAACATATATTTTATTAAGAAAACAGGTAATGATTGACACAGCTGATCCTGTACACATTTAATTGTCAACCACATAACACGATAAATGAGGAAATTCATTTGACTTACTTCTCTTCAGTCTAAATCTGTGCCCCTCTACCTTAAAGGTGGAGTAGGTAAGTTTGAGAAACCGGCTCGAGATACACTTTTTGTTATATTCCATGGAATGCTCTTAACATACATATCTTAAGTGCTTTGACAAAAAATCCATAAAAAAATGTCATCTGTGGAAGCCGTAATACTGTAAAAAGTACGACCAATCATTTTAGTCGGCCCAGCTAAAATAACTGGATGGCCTACCTGCCTGTCAGCCTTCCATCTGTGCACAAACTTATCTCGTGCCCTCATTGGTCATGTGCACGTTCGTGTGTGTTGGAGGAGGGGCTCTATAAGGAAGTGGCAGATTTTCTCCGGTTGTGTATTTTCAAATTCTAGCGATGTCGAGCCGGTTTCTCAAATTTACCTACCCCACCTTTAACCTTAACCAGTCCTTATCCCTATCCCCAACCTGCTATCTCTGTGAGGCCTAACCTATCCTCAACCTTAATCCCATCATGGAGGTTAGTGATACAAGAAACTAATTTAGGAAAAGAGGAAAGAGACTTTATCACAAGCTTAAAACCAGTGGGGCCAAAATAACAAATCTATAGCGTGAATTTACTGGCCAGACTGCATGTGTTTTCTGAGGTATAAACAATGCTGCTCATAAACATTTAATTTACCCGGCCTATCTTCCCAGACTACTAATTTCCTCCAGTTTGTGTATTCTAACTTTACAGACTCATTATGGTTTCAGAAAAGGCTCTACATTTACATAAAGAAGAGGACAAGGTGCAGCACACAGAGAATAGCAGGTGAACATAGTGGAGGATTAAGCAACCAAAAGAGACAAATATTTCCCTCAGGAGTGCTGAGATTAAAGTCAACATTTAGATTTTCAACAATTCTGAAACTGTTTTCTCAAAATTCTGAAATTGTTTTCTCAAAATTCTGAAATTATTTTCTCAAAATTCTGACTTTCTTTCTCAAAATTCTGACTTTTTTCCCCCAAATACTGACTTTTTCTCAAAAATGTATAGTTTTTTCAAAATCTGCCTTCTAGGAAAATCAAAAACTCTGAGATTGCCGTGAACATTCAGGTTTATTCCTCTTTTCCCTCAGCATTCCTTCTTTTTCTAAAAATTCTGACTTTTATTCAAAATATTATATATTTTTCAAATATTATATTTTTAAAAAAAATCAGATATTTTTGTCCAAATTTTTTTATTTTGTCCAAATCAAAATTCTGCCTTTTAAAAAAAAAGTCTGACATTTCTCAGAATTCCCTATTTTTTTTTCAGAGTTCCGACTTTTTTCTCTAAATGTTGGCTATTCTAAGAAATCTTAAATTTCACCAAAAATCCTGACTTTTTCCCCAAAAAATCTTGAAAAAAATACTTATTTTTTTTTTCTCACAATGTTCCCATTTTTTCTTAAAATTCAAACTTTTTTCTCAGAATTGAGACTGCAGAGAGAATCTTTGCATAGACACCAAATGCACCCCACAGCTGAACCAGCACTTTGTATTCCTCTGATACATGTGGCCTATTACATTTGCTTTTTTGCTATTACCTATCCGTTTGACACTGTTGACCACAACATATTACTAGACCGACTAGAAAACTGGGTGGGACTTTCGACAACAGTTCTAAATTGGTTTGAGTCCTACTTAAAGGACAGAAAAAACTTTGTTTCTATAGGTAAATACACATCTGAGTTGACAAATATGACATGTGGGGTACCTCAAGGCTCCATCTTGGGGCCTCTTCTCTTTAACATCTACATGCTACCACTGGCTCAGATAATGAAAAACAACAAAATAAGTTACCATAGCTATGCGGATGACACACAAATTTACGTAACAATTTCACCAGGAGATTATGCTCCAATTCAAACACTGAGTAAGTGCATTGAACAAATCAATGACTGGATGTGTCAGAACTTTCTCCAATTAAACAAAGATAAAACTGAGGTAATGGTTTTTGGAGCCAAGGCAGAACGTATAAAAGTTAGCGCTGAGCTTCAGTCTGCAATGTTCAAAACAACAGATAAAGCCAGAAATCTAGGTGTAGTCATGGACTCTGACCTGAGTTTCAACAGTCACATTAAAACAGTTACTAAATCAGCCTACTATCACCTAAAGAACATATCTAGGATTAAAAGACTAATGTCACAGCAGGATTTGGAAAAACTTGTCCATGCTTTTATCTTCAGTCGACTCGACTACTGTAATGGTGTCTTTACAGGTCTCACTAAAACATCTATTAGAAAGCTGCAGCTAATTCAGAACGCCGCTGCTCGAGTCCTCACTAACACTAAGAAAGTGGATCACATCACTCCTGTTCTGAAGTCTTTACACTGGCTTCCTGTGTGTCAAAGAATAGATTTCAAAATACTGCTGCTGGTTTATAAAGCTTTGAATGGTTTAGGCCCAAAATACATGTCTGACCTACTGCTAAATTATGAACCATCCAGAACCCTCAGGTCTTCAGGGACTGGTCAGCTTTCTGTCCCCAGAGTCAGAACTAAACATGGAGAAGCAGCATTCAGTTATTATGCTCCATCTGGAACGAACTCCCAGAAACCTGCAGGTCCACTGCAACTCTTACTACTTTTAAATCCAGGCTGAAGACTTTTCTTTTTGCCGCTGCTTTTAATTGAACTATTCACATCTTAAACTGCACTGTAACTTTGAACTTTTATCCATGTATTTTTTCTTTTAATGTTTATTTTATTATCTTTTCTTTTTAATGACTGATTTTAAATGCCATTTTCATAATGTCTTCCATTTTTGTAAAGCACTTTGAATTGCCTTGTGTTGAAAGGTGCTATATAAATAAACTTGCCTTGCCTTGCCTTGCCTTGTTGATGTTGCCGTCCAATTTTTTATTGATCACTTTTTATCGATTATTAATAGACATGCCCCCCTTAGAAAATTCCGAGTTAAGAATAGGAACACTCCATGGTTTACTAGAGAACTATCTGATCTCATTCATGATCGAAATAAGCAATGGTCCTTAGCTAGAAAGTCTAACACTAGTGATGGTCAGTGATTCTTTTATTTCAGATTCAGATGGTATGTCTAATACCTTTAATGCTCACTTCAAAAAGGCTGGTCACATTTTTGATGAGCAAAGTCATGACTCTGGTCGTACTCACAGCCATAGTCAAGAGATGAACTCCCCTGTTTTCGATTTAGCTTATTTCTCGGTCTCTGAAGTCTTACAGGGTTTGCACTCGATTGATCCTAAAAAGTCTGCCGGGCCTGACGGCCTTGACCCGTTCTTTTTAAAAATTGCAGCTCAGATTATAGCACAACCAGTAACACTTTGTTAATGTACTCTACTGGGTTTCATTAAACAGTTTAGATTATCAGATACCAACAAACTGAATCCTCTTCAGGTCAGTTTACAGGAGAAACTCTTACTTTGTGTCTGAGGGTCCAGGTTCATTACTGAAGACCACACACACACACACACACACACACACACACACACACACACACACACACACACACACACACACACACACACACACACACACACACACACACACACACACACACCATGAAATCAGTCAGACTTCAGGCCGCTCTCCATTTTGTCTGCACTGGCTGTCACATGTTATGTAACTCTGACGAATCAGAAAACAGGAAATAATAAAAGTGTACAACACTTGCAGAAGTCTCAATGGACTCTAGGACGCAGATTTTTAACCAAGAAGTTATTTACTGACATCCAGTAAAACAGAGTAAATAATGAATGTGTTAGAAAGCAGATCCTGGTGTTAACACTCACCCTGTTGTTCTCCTCCTCGTGTCGAGCTGTAAAATGGCGTCTGGCAGTCTGACTTCATACTTTCACCTTCCCTCACCTGTCTGCACCTCCTCCCTCTGTTTCATAACCAGCCTCACCAGCTGAACCAGCACACACTATGTTCAGTAATATAGAAAAAGACATGCAGCTAAAAACAAGCTCAACAAAGTTATCAAAAGACGACACAACATCCACACATCAGCGTCCATAGGATATCATTAAATCTGCTTTAAATAGAAAACAATGAACAGCGACTTAAAGGTAGGGTAGGTAAGTTTGAGAAACCAGCTCGAGTGCGCTAGAATTTGAAAATACACAACCGGAGAAAATCTGCCACTTCCTTCCAGAGCCCCTCCTCCAACACACACGAACGCGCACATGACCAATGAGGGCACGAGATAAGTTTGTGCACAGATGGAGGGCTGACAGGCAGGTAGGCCATCCAGTTATTTTAAAATTTCACAAAGCTACATTTAACTAATTTACAAGATGTGCCAAAATCAGGGCTGAAATAGAGATTTCACCTCAAGCAAGTTGGAAGGAGGAAAAGTGTTTTAAATAGAAGGAAAGTGTGCAGGGATGCTCAAATACGTGTTCATGCAGCCCCTAAATAATGGTAATACTGATTAAAAATAATTTCTAGGGCAGAAAGTATTTTAAAAGTGAGAAAACTATTTTAAATGGCTTAAAAAGCACCAAGTGATTTAAGTGAAGTTCCAAGTTTCCCCACAGGAGGGCTCCAGGGAGCGCATCACCCAACATGAGCACAGTGCTCTACTCTTTCTGTTCTTCCTGATCACTTCAGATATGTCTTTTGTGTTGTTGTTGTTGTTGTTGTTGTTGTTGTTGTTGTTGTTGTTGTTGACTCACTCCAGCTCCTCTGGCCTGCAAGAGTCTACTTGTGAAAAGCACTGGTACAAATGTGTGTATAAGTTTACACGTTAGGGCCGATCACGCAGACTGCGTGGGGCCTCACCTGGCCCCATACACCATGTGTATCGTTTGAAATCTATCGATTCAGATTCCGGTTCTTATCGATTCCGGTTCTTATCGATTCCGGTTCTTATCGATTCCGGTTCTTATCGATTCCGGTTCTTATCGATTCCGGTTCTTATCGATTCCCCGTTTCGATTCCAAAATTGTAAAAGAAAGAGGTCAAACGTTTAGATAACAAAAATATCTTTATTCTTTTAAGCTTTTACTGACATTTTTACAAATAAAAGATATACATGCAATACAGATGTATTGCACAATAGCTGTGCTTTATTTGAACTGAGCTATGCCTGTGGCAAGCTATGAACAGGCATTACACTGTGCCTTGTCTTTTTCTGTATTAGTGTTTAGCCTCACTTTAGAGCGTTTACCGCCATCCATCTTTGGTGTTATGAAGTGACTGAGCTTGTGAACTGTCTACGGGACCGTCTGTGGACCTCTGTCGCCTGTCAGCGCAACTTACATGATGCTGTTTAAAAAAATTAAGGGCGGTGCCGGCCGTCAGCGTACCGAGCCGGCCGCCTACGGCCCGCTGACGACCGGCCATTCTGTGATTCTCCAGAACACACAGATGGCCAGTCCGCCCTTACCCTGTATTCCACCGGGTCACCGCGGCGCAGACGGACCCGGTGGAACACAGGGTCTACCGCGTTTAGGAACCGTTAAGCAGAACCGAAATTGTGTATTTTGTATGGGTACCCGGTACCTGGCATTTTCTTATCGGTTCTCATCTGGAACCGAGTTTCGGTTCCCAACCCTACTCATCATATAACTTTGCGTGGGGCCTCAAGTTGGCCGACGCCCTGCGTTAGGGCCATGTAGCTAATAAGTAGCATATATAATAAATATGAAATCAGAAAGTATTTATCAAACGCACACAGGCAGCTGTGTTTAGACCCAGGTTGACGGTAAAGGATGCATCCTGGTTTAATTGATCTGGCCTCATGGCTGTGATGTGTAATTTACGTGGATTTAATAGTACCGCATAGTTTAGCAAATAAAAGTGATCGATCTCCCAGGTAGCGCTGTCTGTGTAGTATTTTGTAACGTAACGTCCCAAACAGCGACCGTCTGTTTAACGCTATCGATTCAAACAGCAGCATTTTATTAATATTTTGTTTCAAGCTCTGGTCTTTAGTAAAAACAAAACTAGTCGAAGGGGAAACGCTCCAAGGGGAATCTGATCCACCTTCAGATGCGGGGACAGCTCGGTCTCTCTGCAGCGGTGTGAGCCGCGGTCTGTGAACGCCGCTCCGCAGTTTAATGCAGGGCCGTAGCTACGTTTTTAACGGGCCTAAAATGATATTTAAAATGATTCACTTAATTAATGTTGGCCTACTGCTTGTTTCGTTGCTTAAGAATCTTGTGGACATAGTGTAGGTTTGTTTCTACAAGTACAGTTTTAGGGACACAAAAGTTAGGGGGGCAGCTGGGGGGGCAAGGCTCTACAGTGCAACTGCCCCCCCTGGCCCCCCCGTAGATCCGCCCCTGGGGGAGAGAGAGGTAACACGGTTTCCTGATAAGCGTTTTGTTTGATAGGCTTCAGCTGTGGAGAGTATGTGCTGCAGGGAGGTGGATGCACCTCGCACAACGCACCCAGGAAGGAAAGCAAGCTCCGGTCCTTTTCCTGTTAGGGAAACTGTGGACTCGATGCCCTGACAGGCTGGAGTTTGTGCAACCTGCACAAACACAATAGCTCACCATGATTACAAATGGTGAAATGCAATGTAAAATGACCGAAAAAATACCAGCTCACTAAATCACAACCGCTCAAACCAACTACAAACTACTACCGCGGATTGGGCAGAGAAGGAGTCCGAGAAAGTTGCTCCCCCATGTGACGTAATATGACGCGTTTGACGTATGACGTTAAAAAAAAGCAGTTTTTAGAAGCAGAGCTCAAAACGGCTCCTTTCCCTCTGAATTCTTGCCCTTATGTCTCGCAAAACATATCAAATCCTGCATTAACTTTTTTAATTGTAATTTTCAGGCAAGGTTAAAGTGGACCTATCATGCTATATTATAATAATATAGTGTAGGACCATACCTATATAAGGCATATTTATACTATTTTTTTTTCAAAATACCAAACAGATCATGCATTTTAGCCATGCCTCATTTTGCTCAATTTGACATTTTTTAGATCTGTTTTGGCAAGGGCAGATTCAATGAGAACAGCACCATCTACATGTCTGGCATATGTACTACAGCGTCTCCAGCGCTTTCGAACGGCAATGGCCGTGGCTGTCTCCTGATTGGTGGAGTTGGCAATAGCCGTAGCGCCACTGTCCTGACATCAGGACAGTGTTCAAATCTGGATCAGTTTTTATCAGATCCGTTGCAGCCCCTTTTTTAGAGATTTGGGTATGGAGGAAAATCGAGAGGGTTGTGTTTTCTGACACTTGGTGAGTTCCCTGGAACACCGGGGACACATATTCATGTATAAAAGACGTACCAAAGTGCATTTTGCATGATAGGTCCCCTTTAAGTGTGCAGATGTGAGTGCATGTTTAAAATCTTGTAAAAACAGTGCAGGTTAAAACATATTTCATATGTTAACTACTGAGTTTTTCCTCATTAAATTAAGAACGTAAGATTTAATAAATAAATGAGTTCATAAATAAATAAAATCCTGCACACTGCTGTTCGAAAGCACAACTAATTCTTCACCCTTTATTATGCAGAGAGAAGCTTGCCCTGAGCTGTTGTCCCTTTTGTATGTTATTAACATTATTCACTAATAGACTCATCATGGATACACATTACTAATACTTAAAGGAGAGGTGTCATGCTTTTCCGGTTATTAACCGTCCCCTTGTGTGTTATGAAGGTTTTTATGCATGTAAACGGTCTGCAGAGTCAAAACCCCTCAAAGTACACCCTTTTTTTCAAAATACCAAACAGATCATGCATTTTAGCCATGCCTCATTTTGCTCAATTTGCACTTTTTTACCCCTGTTTTTGCAAGGGTTGATTCTGTGAGCAACAGCACCATCTAGAGGCCTGACATATGTACTACAGCGTCTCCAGCGCTTTCGAACGGCAATGGCCGTGGCTGTCTCCTCCTGATTGGTGGAGTTGGCCCAATAGCCGTAGCGCCACCGTCCTGACGTCAGGACAGTGTTCAAATCTGGATCAGTTTTTATCAGATCCGTTGCAGCCCCTTTTTTAGAGATTTGGGTATGGAGGAAAATAGAGAGGGTTGTGTTTTCTGACACTTGGTGAGTTCCCTGGAACACCGGGGACACATGTTCATGTAGAAAAGACGTACAAAAGTGCATTTTGCATGATAGGTCCCCTTTAAGAATAAATGTAGTAAAAAAGAAAAAACCTGCTTGCTCTTTAATGACCCGAAAAAAAGGAGTTGAATCTTAGAAAATGAAGTCAAAGTCTAACTGGGATTTTAAATATGTACAATTAGCGAGAGCATTTAACCTGTTAAGCCCGAGAGGACCCTAATCCGGGTCTGGCGGGTAGTTTTTTCACGAAACTGTGTCTCAGGGCTTCTTAATACGTAAAAACCTATGAATGTGTCATACTCACTTAACGGTTAGAAACTCAGCTAACTGAAGATATTAACCATTTTTACCGAAACAAAGCACAAGTCTCACAAGAAGCGTCTAAATTAGCCCTGAGCGGAAAAATGCTAACGCACTTAGCACAGAACTCACGGTATAAATACCCTTATTACTTATCGTAACTGCACATCCAATCCAGTAATCTTAGTAAACTGAGATTCCACAGATTCCAGAAATATCAGTATCATCACTGAGCGATCAGAACTCGCGGCAGGGGAAGCAAACACAGACATCACAACACGTAGCTTCACGGACCATTCACGGGAGATCGTCTCACCTTAGCTGTTATTCTGATCAAAAGTCGTGTTCAATGGCATTAAAACGATAAAAACGCTGCTGAGGGTTAATCCATAGGTTAATCCAATGTGTCTGTCACTTTGAAATGATTACTGATAATCCATCATTCCATTTCTATGTCAAAAACGGAGATTTCATATTAGCTGCTAATGATAGCCACCAGAGTGTATCGCAGCTTCCGGTTCCGGGGCATTCTGGCTACGCATCACTCATTCACCAATGGGTAATGTTTAGATGGGTTTTAGGAACTTCCGCTCGATTCTATTTGCTCTAACGGTTAAAAAGAGATGTCAATCATCAAAATCGACTGATGGGTTCCAGAGATATGAAAAATCCACCCAAATGACCCCAGAAGTGGGGTTTTTTTCAAAATCTCTCTAAAAAGGTCAAATGTCACTTGTTTTGCATCAATCTTGATACAGGGTACTTATTATGTTATAGTTTGGATTCCTAAAGCTTTTAGTCTACTATCCCATCATGCAAGGGTGGTTTTCACTATAAGTAATTATTTTATTTTGGACGTCCAACTCACAGATGTATCCTTGCTTTGAGAAAAAAAGATTATGAATTTACCTCTTTTAGAAGTGAAGATATGGTCATTTGTTGTGGGAATGTCATTTTTTTGGGAATCCAAACTATAACATGTAATCAGTACCCTGTATCAAGATTGATGCAAAACAAGTGACATTTGACCTTTTAAATGCTCTCGCTAATTGTACATATTTATAAGCAGGTAATCGAATAAATTCCAGTTAGGCTTTGACTTCATTTTCTAAGATTCAACTCCTTTTTTTCGGGTCATTAAGGAGAAAAATTGTGAAAAAGTGAATAAATTCTACAACCTTTATCCCTGGTTTGACAAAACAATCCACAAATTTTTAATTATTCTCCTTTCTTAAAATGTAGTCTTTGTCTAAAGCCTGTACAAATATTCCTTATGACTTAATTTCCCTAACGGTTCAAAAGAGATGGCAATCACCAAAATCGACCGATGGGTTCCAGAGAAACGGCAAATCCACCCAAATGACCCCAGAGGTGGGTTTTTGTTGCTAAACCTCTCTAAAAAGGTCAAATGTCACTTGTTTTGCATCAATCCTGATACAGGGTACTTATTATGACTGTACTCGTGCTCTCAGACGCACTTGCAGGCGTGCAGAGAGAAAATGGAAAAAGGATAAACTCCATGTCTCCCTAGAAATCCTTCGTGCTTGCCTTTCTGACTACCAGACGGCAGTCAAAGCAGCCAAAACAGAGCACATTTCTCTGTTAATCTCCAAAAACAGCCATAAACCTCAGGTTCTTTTTAATGTCCTCAACTCGATCATTAATCCCTGTGATGTTTATTCTATTGTCCCATCGACTACTCTCTGTGATAAGTTTCTTACATTTTTTATTGAAAAAGTATCTGCTCTTAGGCTAGCCCACACTAGTGCTACCCCAGATCCTGCTCCTTTTCTGTGCCCTGCTGTCCTCGACCACTTTGAGCCTGTATCCCTCTCTTCTCTCTCGGATGTAGTCAAGCACCTGCGGCCAACAAACTGCACCTCAGACAGCATTCCCTCTCGCCTTCTCAGAGATGTTTTTGATTCAGTTGGAGCAAGTATTTTATTACTTTTAAACACCTCTCTTACCTCAGGATGTGTCCCAGCTGCCTTCAAACATGCCGTGGTTAAGCCACTCCTTAAAAAGAAAAATCTCGACCCCTCCATTCTCGCGAATTTTAGGCCCATCTCCCAGCTACCTTTTTTATCAAAAGCCCTGGAGCGAGTAGTCTACGCCCAGCTGCAGTCTTTTTTAACCATCCATGGAATCCATGAAAAGTTTCAGTCTGGCTTCAAACCCATGCACAGCACTGAAACAGCCCTTTTAAGAGTTTTTAATGATCTGCTCCTAGCCGCCGACTCAGGTAGCCCAGCTGTCCTGGTGTTGTTAGACCTGACAGCTGCCTTTGACACTGTGGACCATAGCATCCTGCTGTCACGGCTTGAACAGTCCGCTGGCATCACAGGCTCTGCCCTTGCATGGTTCAGGTCCTACCTGACAGACCGTAGCTTCTCAGTGCAGCTAGGTGCCTTCTCCTCTGCCAAAGCCCCTCTTACCTGTGGGGTTCCCCAAGGCTCGATTCTGGGCCCCATCCTTTTTCTACTGTACATACTGCCCCTAGGTTCAATTCTGACAAAACATAACATTCCCTTCCACTGCTACGCCGACGATGTACAGATCTATCTGCCTCTCAAAGCAAATGTCAAACACTCACTACAGCAGTTGATGGACTGCTTAACAGAGATCAAATCCTGGCTGAGCAAAAACGTTCTCAACCTCAATGAGAGCAAGACTGAGGTCATCTTTTTTGGACCGCAACCTCCAGCCTCTCCGGTTGATATTCTGGGCTCTCTCAAAAAAAACATCCTCCCCTCGGTCATGAACCTTGGAGTGACCTTCACTAGCACTTTTAAATTTGACAAGCAGGTCAGCACCGTAGTAAAATCCTGCTTTTTTAAAATAAGACTATTGGCCAAAACCAAGTCGTATTTATCTTTTAATGACTTAGAAAGGGTTATTAACGCCTTTGTAACCTCGAGACTGGACTATTGTAACGCTCTGTATGTGGGTATGGACCAGGCCTCAATTAAACGCTTACAGCTAGTCCAAAACGCTGCTGCACGTTTGCTGACTGGCCACAAAAAGCATGACCGGCAGTGGCTCAGTCAGTAGGGGCTTGGACTGGGAGCCGTAGGGTCGCTGGTTCAAGTCCCCGACCAGACCTAAATATGGAGTGTGGACTTCTACTTGGAGAGGTCCCAGTTCACCTCCTGCCCTGCCGTGGTGCCCTTGAGCAAGGCACCGGACACCCCCCTTCCCCCCCACTCCCATTGCTCCCCGGGCGCTGTACAATAGCTGCCCACTGCTCCTAGTACTAGACTCCTTGTACTAGGATGGGTTAAAAGCAGAGGCCAAATTTCACTGTGTGTGCTGTGTGCTCTGCATGTGTGACCATTAAAGAGGGTTTCATCCCTCCCTATTCTATTCTACCACATCACCCCTATTCTGGCCTCACTACACTGGCTTCCAGTTCGGTTCAGAATTGATTTTAAAATCCTTTTATTTGTTTTTAAAGCACTAAATGGGCTGGCTCCGGCCTATATAGCTGAACTCCTCCAGCGCTACACCCCAACAAGAGCTTTAAGGTCTGCTGACCAGCTGCTGCTGATAGTGCCCAAGACCAGGCTAAAAACCCGAGGGCACCGAGCCTTCTCAGCAGCTGGCCCTAGGCTCTGGAACACTCTGCCCCTCCATGTGAGGTCGGCCCAGACCCTAGGGATTTTTTAAATCTAAACTAAAAACACACTTCTTCTCTCTGGCCTTCTAGTTAGAGCGGAGCACGACTCCTGACTTTTCCGTGTGTTTTATTTTTATTTTGTTTTTAAGATATATCTGTTGTAATTTATTGTCGTTTATTGTGATTTGTAGTAATGTGTTTTTATTACATGTACAGCACTTTGGCTCGACCAAAAATCGCTTTTAAATGTGCTATATAAATAAAACCTGATTTGATTTGATTTATTATATGTTATAGTTTGGATTCCTAAAGCTTTTAGTCTACTATTCCATCATGCAAGGGTGGTTTTCACTATAAGTAATGTTTTGTTTTTGGACGGACACTATAATTTACATTTTTTTACTTTGTTCAATCTGAATTTACTTCAAAATAAAAACATCTATATGAGGCGCTTTCACACCGCAATACTTTTCCCACAAAGGTTCATCAGAACTTAGTTCATGAGAACTCTTTAGTTCTCATGAACTAAGTACAGATTGCGTTCACACCGGAATAAGTTCCTGGGGGAGGATTAGGCAAATGAAGCCGCTGACGTCACTTCTTCTTCTTCTGCTTTGGGTTTACTGGCAGGCCGCAAACAACTTCACGGCGTATACTGCCACCCGAAGTCCCCCGCCGGAAGTCCCCGGAGTTGGGGACTGGCTTCAGTAGAAGCTGCTGGGACTCCCAGGCTGCGTCTCAGGTCGATTAAATGGAATCCTTCCCTCACTTGCGTCGTAGGGAAATTAGTTTTAAGAGCAATGGGACGTCCTTTCCTCCGGAGCGTCACGTGAAGCGACGTCCGTTTGTGATGACGCCGCACAGCTGTTCGTCTGACAGCAGCTCTGGGACTCCCAGCTGCTTCTACTGAAGCCTTCCGAGTCAATCGCCAGAACGCCGACACCTCCTCATCTCCACCGCTCCCATGCTTTCTTTTGTGTTGCCATAAGTTAGTCTCTCTGCGTTTTGCGCGCTGAGCTAATGCTAATGCTAATAATGCTAATGCGAGGACAATAAAATGGCGGCTTCACAAAACTTTTTGGGAGTTTTACGGGGCGTGGTTTGCATTCCGCCCAGCCAATCAGACACAGGAACCTTTTTCTCCCACGAAAGTACCTGCTCTCTAGCAGGGACGAACAAGGGGGTAAAAAAGGTTCTGATTAACTAATTTTAGTTACGGCTCTTTTTGGTGTGAACGCGACATTTCGGAACTATATCGGAACTAAAGTGGGGAAAGTACTGCGGTGTGAACGCGCCATTTGATTCTGACTTTTCTACATCCAACTCACAGGTTTATCATTGCTTTGAGAAAAAAGATTATTCATTTACCCCTTTTAGAAGTGAAGTTAGTCATTTGTTCTGGGAATGTCATTTTCGAGCCTGAGACCTGAAAAACAGTCTCAGGGGTTAACAGGTTAAATGCTCTCGCTAATTGTACATATTTATAAGCAAGTAAACTAAGAAATCCCAGTTAGGTTTTGACTTCATTTTCTAAGATTAAACTCCTTTTTTTCGGGTCATTAAGGAGAAAAAACAGTGAAAAGTGAATACATTCTACCACCTCTAATCCTGGTTTGAAGAAAAAAAATCCACACATTTTTAATTATTCTCGTTTCTTAAAATGTAGTCTTTGTCTGAAGTCTGTAAAAATATTTCTTATGACTTAATTTCACCTAAAATAGTTTTGCTAATTGTACATCTTTATAAGCAGGTAAATAAAGAAATCCCAATAAAGTTTTGACTCCTTTGTCTAAGATTCAACCCTTTTTTTTGGGTCATTAAGGAGAAAAATAGTGAAAAAGTGAATAAATCCTACCACCTCTAACCCTGGTTTAACAAAACACGAAGCACACAGCTGAATTTACAAATGAAAACTTTATATTGAGTCCAAAGGAAATGAAGCCCGTCCTAAACCAGCTGCTGCTACAGATTCTAGGAAACAGTGGAAACATGCTGGAGTTTTCTGGATAACCTTTTTTGCATTCAAACATTTTATTTTGGTAAAATCAAACAATTTGTTTGCACAGCTGAGTATTTCCCATGCAGTGCAAGTAGCTAGTGACGGGTCACCAGAGAGTACCACAGCTTTATCGCTGGGGCCCCACAGCTGGTTGCACATCCCCTATCACAGTGTTATGGGGAATGGAGGCGCAGCTACGTATTAGCGGAGTGGATGAACAGGACGCTGAGACTGAGTTATTACTCCAGTTTTGCAGCATCCCTCCTCCGTTCACAGGCATAAGAGATGCCATGAGGGATTTGGCGGCAGGTCAGTTTTTGCTCAGCCGCTAATGTCGCGGTTTTTACAGGGGGTCAGGAGGCTGCGCCCAGTGGTGCGCGCCTCCGCCCCGCAGTGGGACTTGCCGCTGGTGCTCGAGGCTCTGGTCACAGGACCATTTGAGCCTCTGGAGCTCTCCTCCAAGATCCGGGCATTTTTGTTCTTGAGAGTCAGCGCCAACTCGGCTCATGTCCCACTCACCAACTCTCATAGGAATGAAAGGGGACCAGCCTTCAGCGCTGTATCCAGTTCTATGTATGCCTCCATGATTTGCCCACCGTATGTGAAGCACTCTTTGCCCACCGTATGTGAAGCACTCTTTGTCCACCGAACCCCAGCCTGCGAAAGTCAAAACACAATGAGACATGGAAGAGCTCGAACTTGATGGCAGATACTGAAGAATTTATTGGAAGTTACGGCCGGAGAATTGACAAAGACATTTGCTGCAGCGATAAGGTGACACAGCTCCTGCCCAACCAACTCTGAAGATCGCCCAGACGGTCCCATGTATTTTAGCTGGTTCAATGATCAACACTCTGCATGACAAGACAAAACAAACAAATCACTATAACACCTCTATCAGCTGATGCCAACGGGCAGGAATAAGGAGACACAAGTAAGAGAGCGCAGCACCCTAAGGTTGCAGGCCTGTGCTCGGTGAGGGGAGTAGGAAGTGATAAACTGGGTCCAAGGTATGGGCCTAGGAAATATGCTCCTCAACAATTGCTAGGGATAAGGAGGCAGAGTTTTCTACAGTATATTATCCAGATTGTTGCCAACTCCGCTGTTGACGTTGCCAAACAGGTAGTGTTGGATATTTGTTGCTGGCCTTGGGCGAATTGGGTCCAGTGACACCGACAAATGCATGGTGGAAACCTGGTTCTTGCAGAAGGCTGTGTCCTGAAGAGGCCCCTGAATAAACCTCCACCAAACCTCCTCTCCTTACATCATTTTTATCTGAGTTTACAGTTAACTCTCACAGTAACGTGATCAATCCACGTTACATCAAACATTGCCTTTGTATTCAGTACAATTCAGTTTGCTGAAGCTCTTCACGTGTTGATGGAGTTTAATGAGCTCCATAGAGGAGTTAGCAGTCAGATAAAAAACCTCCCACAGACTCAGACACTTTCTGTCACTCTTTGTGTGAAGCATTAGCACTCTTCATCACAGCTTGGATGTTACTGCAAGTGAGACTGTTCAGGTATTGTTCATGAGAGTTAACATATGATCTGCCTGCATTACTGATGGATGCTCAATTCAATGTGACATCACTTTTGATGGGCATGTGGAAGTGCAGAGATATAGATATCTGTATTTTGTGATCATGTTTACAGTTTATGTTCTGATCATCTGCAGTAATTCCACTATTGTGTGCATCATTGTTATTCACAAAGGCCTCCATGAGCCTATGTACATGTTCATTGCAGCTTTGTTGATTAACTCTGTTCTGTCCAGCACTAACATCTACCCAAAGCTCAGTTTTACCCAGTAAAAGTACTTCATTGTATTTCTGGTAGAAGTCAAACTAGTACCGAGTCCAAGAGTGTGAGTTTCCTTCAGAACTTGTGGTAAAAAATATTTGTATCACTCGTCAAATATAGCAGGAATAATGAAGAGCAGCTGATTTGAAAAAGCAAACTCGAGAGGCGGCTGAGTGACCGCAGTGCAGAATCGCTGTATAGTTTAAATCTCCTAACAATGTTGTCCATTTTAGACACAGGCTTATTATATTTACAGACCTTAATAACATCCATTTTCTGGGCTCAATATGTGTCTTGGCCGTTTTCGTTGTGATCGCTAAATTCCCCTTGTTTATAATAATCACCGTTCCTTCAGCAGGATGTGAAGTGTGATTTTAGCAAACGAGTGCTTTTGTTTTGAAAACACTTCCGTGAGTTTCGCCCCGCCCCTCGCTCCAAGGACCATTAGACCATTTAGTAAGGTACAAAGCAAAAGGCAAAAACGCCTCTCAGACGCTCTTCCGCTTAATAAAGAAAAACAATTGGACGGTAGATACACGGATTCTGAGCATCCCACCAATGCATGTTCCTCATAAATGTAGTACCATTCAAAAAGGGAAATAAACAGGCTTTCCACAATATATGATTTACTGCCAAGAAGCATTGTTACAACAAACATCTACCAAACACACATGTCCTTACTTGTTGTGCTATATTTTAGTTTAGTAACTCCACAAGTGTTTTATGAAAGAGCAACTCATGACACTTCAACGCTTTCTTTTACCAATTGTCTTTGAAGCAGATTTCAAGTGAAAACCTCTAAAATAGTTGACAATATCTACCTTTGTTCAGTTTCAAGATTCGCTCTTCCATAATAAAGGATAAAGGAGTTCATTATTATCTAGCCTATATTAATATGTTATTTGTCACTTTAGGAGTTTTGCAGGGGGTTTAACTCAGAGCTGAATACTTGGAGACATTTCACTCAAATAGACTCTATATATAAATGTGTATATATATATATATATATATATATATATATATATATATATATATATATATATATATATATATATATATATATATATATATATATATATATATGATTAAGGGTGGAGGCCATTTCTGTGTTTGATTAGCATTTAATTCACGTGTTTTGCGTGCTGGTGATATTATGCAGGACAACATATCTGTCCTTTTGCAGCATTTAGAGTCACTTTCCTGCCGGGCTTTATGTCCTTGCTTTCTGTCTCTGTGTTTCTCTGATGATGTTTATCACAGGAAAATAAAGTGGTATTTAAAATGTGAAAGGTTAAAAACTTAAAATGCAGATGATGGAAAATTAAGAAATGTGACAGAAGAGATCAGGAAGTCACAAACAGAAGTCTTTTGTGTGTTAGACCATCCCATCATTCAAGGGTGGTTTTCACTATAAGTAATGGGTTTTCTTTAGACGGAGGTAAGAATTTACCTTTTTTTACTATGTTCCATCTGAATTTACTCTGACTGAGAAAAATCTATATTGATTCTGACACTTCTACATCCAACTCACAGATGTAACCTTGCTTTGATAACATTAATTATTCATATAACCCTTTTAGAAGTGAAGTTATAGTCATTTGTTTTGGGCATGTCATTTTCGAGCCTGAAACCTGAAAAACAGGCATGGTGCTTAACAGGTTAACAGGATTCCCCTTATGGTAACCTGAAGTATTACTAACAAACATTAGGTCTGTTTTTATAATTTAAATATTTATTTTACACCTGCAAGGCATTTACAGCTAAAGCTCCAGAGGACCTTGCTGAAAGAAACACACTATCCCTCAGTGTTCCCGTTGTCTCCTAACAGATACTGAAACCGGTATGATTTAATAATTCTTGATCTTAAATTCTTTAAGACCATCTATAATTCTCTCTATTCCCCCACCCAAGCCTTAACATAACCATAAAACATTAACATATTATATAACATAATCTTCATCATACAGGAGTCAGTCAGATCAGTGAAAAGTGCAAAGAGACTGTTATTAATTGTTCTGAGTTGTAAAGCAATATAACTGACCTAAATTAAATGTAGAAAAGCATGTCCATACGTTTCTAAATAGTCAAATACCTTTTAACTAAACAAAAACAAAATGTCACTGCCTGTTTAGTGGACAATTTTTTTATTTATAGTGCTTCATAAAAATGATGTATAACTATCAGTAGGCATCATTTATAAATATTATAATTCACATAAAGATGTCTTTTGACTGGCTGATTGTATGAACCTGAGTCTTGTAGAGACAATGTGAAAAACGATACGCTATAACAAACATTAGCTCATTCAGTAGCAGCAATCATCTTACCTGTCATCAGTGAGAGGATGAGGAGGAGAAAGCTCTTCATTTGGTTGGTTTTAGACGCTGACTTCTTCCCTAAGATCAGTCGTCTGGTATATCAAGTGTTTGGGCAGTGATTTTGAGGTCAGCAGTGTGTGTACAGTGTGTGCTGTAAGTAAATAACTCTTTAAGACCACCTGTTGATAAAGGTGACGCTAACAGCTCTACCAACGGCTAACGTTCAAAGTCGTCATGATGTCTGGAACTGCATGATACTTATGTTTCCGAGTAATTTATCTATGAGAGGTTTTATTTTTACAACATTACACCCTCAGCTCGACTTAGAAAGCTATACAAAAAAACCCGGATGTGAACCACAGGCCCATATAAGACTCAACCCAAAGCACAAGACCATATGAATCTGCTGCTGATGGAGGAATGAAATCAGGTTCTCATGATATATCAGCATTACAACTAAAATGTTACTAATAGATTCATCTGCAGCTTAACTACTTACATCTCTATTGCCTGTTGAATATTTCAATGTTGGTGTAGTAATTAATCTCATTGTTTTTCCCAGTAGTGTAAAGCAAACATCATTTACTAAAATAAATCATGCTGGAATGACAAAACTGAATAAAAAGTACTTTGTATAAAGCCAAACAAAGCGTTATAAATACAGTACGTTTACCTTAAACTGCCCAATGTTTTTCCTTTTGGCTTGGTATTTAATATAGTCTGCAGAGATTTGAACACAAAGACATCTTTATTATCATTATTTCAAATCTGGACAAAAGAACGACCAAAAGAGAACTTATACCTCTTTAACCATTTCAATGTAATGCAAACCTGTGTGCTCAGTATATGAGTGCCCTCATTTTTGTGTAGCTTAAGCTTTTTAATGCATCTGAAGTAAAACAGCAAACCACATTACAAAGTTACCGAAATTGCAAGCAGCCAGTCCCTGTATGTCAGCTTGTGGTTGCATCAGTTGTGTGGGTTCAGTCCAAACAGGGGAAGTTCAGTTGACGCTGTCCCACTTAACATGAGTGTCCGGTGGTAGAGGAAATGACTCGAATCGGGTTTGCAGTTAGAGGGGCCTGTTGGAAAGATATCAGAGATGTAAATCAAGTGATGATAAAAGTGAATGTAACATAAATTATATTATATACTGTATATATAATATTAGACAATCATACAGGGACCTGTTCGCTTTGTCTTCATACTCATACAAGGTGCCCATCCTGTCAGAAACCAACATGAATGATGCATTATGCAGGGTTATTCTAACATAATTAAAGCCAGTTTGAGGGATAGAGTTCAATTGAACTTTCCTTGATAATGTAGGAACTACATTACTTTGTATTACTGTCCCTGCTGCTGTTTGCCTCAGAACACAAGTCGATTTTTGGAAATGAAAATACGGTCTGACTGTGTTCTGTTCATTAGTTATGCCTCTGCTGCCTATTTGAGTGACAAACTAACGTTACTGTAGGCAGCTGTGTTTAAAAAAATGTATTACACAAAGATTAGAGGTTGGTATTTTAATGTCTCATGCTTGAACCTGCATTTTGAAGAGAAAAAGCAGCTGAAATGTGTTTTTCGAGTCTGTTTGTGTGACTGTAGTTTGATCATTTAAAGAAAAACACAGTAAATAAACTTCTTACCCGTGTAGGCCAAATATACTGCGAGTGTAAGCAGCATCACATCCAAAGAGAGAGCCAAAGCGATCTCCAACACAGAGGCCCGATCTGCACGACAACACCACAATTACATCTTAATTGAACACAATGATCATCGAGAGCATTTAGACCTTCATATATGTTTGTTAATGGATTTGACCTTCAAGCAAATGTAGTTCTTAAGCGTTAAAATACCACCATGCTTTCTTACCAAAACCGTGATAAGAAACTGTAGCTGGCTGTATGGGGGACGATGCTGGTGAGGTTGGAGAGGGAACCAGTGACACTGAAAATAAACAGAACTGCAATTAAGCAATTAATCAAATTGGACTTAAAAGGTTTTAAATGTTTTGTTGAAAAGGTAGTGACTTTAGGATGTTTGTGAGTGTCGTGTAACAAACATCTTTGTCTTACAACAGACACATTCTGCAAAGAGAAAAAAGTAGGGACAGTGTCCAAGCTTTTAGAATCAGTTTTATGCAGATCCAAAATAGAACCCAACACTAGTTTTTTAGTGAGTGAGGGCCATTGAAGGGACAAATGCAATGCTGTTCTTTGCACTCTGAAAAAGTGCTTGAAAAGTAGATTTTGAAAATGTATCTCGGATTGATGTAGGAAAAGCGAAAAGTAAAAAACTATTGCACAGGAATTTTTGTATTGAGCTTCAGCTTCAAGTTCTTGAATGTAAAGGCTCGCATTCCAGATTTAAGTGATCAAGAAAAACTAAGATGAAATAATAGATCTTTGAAAGGGCATTATTCAAGATAAAAACATGTTTCATTTAAAACCAAAAAGACACACTGACAGCAGCATTTTAAAAACTCACCAACAGTCATCAGAAACCTGTGGTAGAAGTATTGGCCTTGTAGAGAGTGGATGTGTTCTGCTCCACACCAGTATGTCCCGCTGTCTTCCTTTGTCACGCCTCTCACTGTCATGGTGATGTTTCTCTTCTCTGTCTCATCAATCATGGAAAACCTCTCAGTGTTCTGGGCAGCGCTGACTACATGTTCACATATAGATGGATCTTCTCCCTTACAGATGAACTTCTTTACTGGAGCACCCTCTGGATATTGACACCAGTATGTCATATTCTGTCCAATAGTTGGAGACCTATTGAAGTTTTTGATAGCAGCTGGAAACAGACAGACAGACAGATTTGTAAAAAATGCAAAATGTTGTAATGTGCTTCACTGGTACAAACAAAATACCAAGAATAAACCATGAAATAAAATGTGAGTATTTGATTTCTGAAGTTATAGGAAATATCTGTTTCGTACAATCTATAGCTTTATATGTGCCTGTAAAAACATAGTCTGTAACATTTGATTTATTACATGTGCAATGTTTCCTTAGGGAAAACGTTTGACCATGTTTTGATATTTTGTTAATTAGTTAGGGTTACTCACCAAATAACCAGCCTAGTTTCACTTTTGCAGGGGAAGATTCCTTTTTTCCGTATAGTTCACACATATATCTCCCAAAGTCCTCATGTGGAAGTTGGTTGATGATTACTTTGAATTTTTTATTTTCTGTATCATGGTACAGGTGAAATCTGCTTTTGTTTTCATACATCCTTCCTAATGCTTCCTATGATTGTTTCTTCTGCCTCTAATAAATCAATTCTTTCATAATTTCCATTTGCTTCAGGGTATTTAAAGATGAATTCAACCCATCCTTCTCTGCATCCCGTCAACACATCACTGGCCTCACATCCTGTGAAGATCAGACAAACAGTCACATCATGTCGGAGACAAAACAATCCCAGAATAATGACCTCTTAATCAGCACAACCTACACTTACCAGTAGATCACAAAGATAAATCAGTTAATAGCTAGCAGACTTCCTGTCGGATATTTTTCGCCTGAGTTTTCCAAACGTTGGGATGGACGTCGCTCAATTTATAATTTATTCGTACAATGGTTCGGGAAACACTGTCAGTTTGAATACATTTTCCATGGCAGCCGTCAGCTGCAGATAAACATTCATGTTAAATCAATCGTGAGCAAGTCAACGACACAAACTAAGCTAACAAGGAAATATAAAAAGAACAATATAAAACCATTGGAGTATAAATTGTAAAGCTCTATTTACCTTATCTATCCAATTTATATCTGCTTGTCTAGTCATTTGTTCTTTGTCCGACTCGTTAAGCCTAAAGGCCCTGACACACCAGGCAGTCACCAGAGAACTCGCCGACTTCCGACACCGACAGTTCCATCGACGAGTTCTCCTGCGTATTGGCCGTGTGTCGCACTGAAATACACCGCTTTACTACAGCCGAGCACGTACGAACTGCGCATGCGTGAGTGGCAATAACTCTCCTTACCAGCAGGCGGCGGTAGTGTGTATTCGTCATTCAAAATAGGCAACAACCGGAAGACAGAGAAGAAGAACAGACTGATATAAACAAACAAATAGCGGGTGCCGTTCCATTTTCACTCTCGTCCATCGAAAACATGTTTTAGAATATAAAAATACATGCATGATGAAATGAGCACATAAAGTGCAGACATACTATAAAATCACAGTTAATAGACCTGCATCTGATGATCGCAGTGTTCTGGCGGGTGTGTAGTTTATTGAGTCAGCAATGTAATAATGGCCACTTCTTGCTAAATTTACGATGAGATGAAAAACCGGACTTGACCAAACAAATCACGGAGCTCTCAGCAGAGGACAGCCGGGGACGCTCCCGCCGATATCAGAGATGTCCCTGCTATGTGTGGGAGGTAAGAGAGGACATTTAAGGGCTATGTTTGATGTCTTTAAGTATCACCTGCTGGGTTTAGCTGCTGTCCTGTGCCTTAAATCGTTTGTTTACGTCCCTCACTTCCGTTTCGCTTCTCATTTGCTAGCTGAACAGCTGATCAGAGTGGTTTCTTGGCCCGATAGCTTGTGTCAGACACCCGGCCGATTCAACATGTCGATCGTGAAAGGCCAAATAAGGCGTGTCACGGCCGAGGGTTCGGGACACACCAAATTGACTTTGGGCGACAAGGAACCCGTTTTCGCCCAACAACGCAAGACGGCCGATATCGGCCTGGTGTGTAGGGGCCTAATATATAAGTGAACATTTGGGAATTTCTTAGTGCAGACACTGTAATTAACTGTAAAGCAGTCTAAATGCCCTATATTTATTTTATAAATGCATATTTTTTATCATCAAATTAATGAACTAAGCAAAACAAAATGTATTACTGCACATGTAAAAATATCCAAATAAAGAACATTTTCTTTTGACCCAGTTTGTTGATTGTCTATGAACCTGAGTCTTGTAGGAACAATGTTAGAAACAGTACATTCTTTTAGAGACAGAGCTACAGTGGCGTCGCCTGGCCTGGGCATCCGGGGCTTTAGCCCCGAATGTTTTTTCTGTAGCCCCGGACAATTCTCCCTCAATAATATAATACATTAACCGTGCTTTACGTGAACCTCATCATGACACAAGAGAGGACGGCAGCACTGTAATTTCCCGTGTTCAGTGAATGCAACAGAGGCATGACACCAGACCAATCAGAGAGTTGCATGGAAATAAACGTGTGCTTGTGTCATTCAAGCTCGGCTCTGTGTGTGTGTGTGGCAATAGCGCATTTAGTGTGATAGAGAGAGAGGGAGAGAGATGTTAGCATCTGGTTAGCTAGCTGCACTAACGGACATAAGGAGCTGTTTGTTCCACAACAAGCTGGAGGAGAGTCCTCTCCTCTCAGACTGAGAGACTCAGGTGAGCTAAAGGACTCTCTGAGTGTTTAGATACATAACTTTAGTCTAAGTTATCTCAGTGGGTCTCAAACGGTTTGGTCACAAATTATTCAAAAGATTATTTCCGCGGCACACCTTCATATGATCATTATAGTTATAAAAAAAATAAGAGAATAAAGGAAAAACAGTTATGAAATACTATATGGCAGTAAAACAAGAATAGAGTTTAAAAGGGGAGTGATTTGTAAAATATCGATAAAGAAAAAGTACATCTGTTTACAGTTCTGTTTCAAATGGGTGTTGAGAGAGGTATCCATAGATCTCTTCATTTTGCTCTCAAAGTGCACCAGATTGATGCATTTAACTTCAATATTTAAAAAAAAATCTTCCCGGGGGAGCATCCCCCCGGACCCCCTAGAGGAGGTGAGCCCACCACTCATAAAAAATACCACTTTACCCCTGCCTATATGCCGTGAGCTGATTATCGAGCCTTCATTGTAACAGTCGCGGGTGTATTGTGTGTGTGTGCGTGTGGGGAGTGTTGCAGTAAAAAATGCCACTGTAGTGCCGCCGCCACTGTGGGCTAAGCCCCGAATGTTTTCAGGTCCAGGCGACGCCCCTGCAGAGCTTTAACAAACATTAGCTCATTCAGTAGCAGCAATCATCTTACCTGTCATCAGTGAGAGGATGAGGAGGAGAAAGCTCTTCATTTGGTTGGATTTGGACACTAAAGTCTTCCCTGAGATCAGTCGTCTGGTGTTGGTTGGTCTCCAGTATCTGATTCTGCTCAGCAGTATTTCCTGAATGTATATCTAACAACTCCTCGCCCCCTTACTCTTCTATCCTTCCCCCTTTTACCTCCTTTGAAGTCTTAGTTATTTCTCCTCCCCTTTATACGTACATATACACAGTTCATAGCCCAGTAAATTGAAACTGCCAATAAAAAGTGAAAAACAATTCTTAGAAAGTCCCTCACTTTGACCCATACTTGCCAACCCTCCCGATTTTCGCGGGAGACTCCCGATTTCATTGCCCTCTCCCGGTTTCCTCCCGGGGTCATACATTTCTCCCGCATTTCTCCAGATTTCTGACTAAATCAGATTTACTCAGGACTGTTTCCACTCGGACTTTAATACAGCTACACCATTGTTTGGTTTCCATGGTAGCGCGTCTCTTTAGTAGCGCGCGCAACTGAAAGTCTGAGAGGGTGGGGAAAATAGTCACAGAAAACAGAACAAGAATCGACAACTCTACCCTCTGCTCACTCCTGTCCTTCACATATGCTCCATAAAGGATGGTGCTACAGGCCGCAAGGCAGTGCCCTCACAACAACAATAAGCATGTTAATGTTCATCTCATACAGCTCCCCCCCCCCACCCCGCGGTGGTTTTGAAATGCTCCCGATTTCTGAGGTCTCAAGGTTGGCAAGTATGCTTTGACCTTATATGTAAACTGGGTGGGCAGTGAGTTTGACTCAGCAGTAATGTAGCCCTGCAGTGTGTGTGTGTGTGTGTGTGTGTGTGTGTGTGTGTGTGTGTGTGTGTGTGTGTGTGTGTGTGTGTGTGTGTGTGTGTGTGTGTGTGTGTGTGGTGTGTGTGTGTGTGTGTGTGTGTGTGTGTGTGTGTGTGTGTGTGTGTGTGTGTGTGTGTGTGTAGTGTGTGTACAGTGTGTGTACAGTGTGTGTACAGTGTGTGCTGTGAGTAAATGCTACTACTCTTTAAGACCACCTGCTGATAAAGGTGACGGCACTCTGGTTAGCACAGAAGCTAACAGCTCCACCAACGGCTAATGTACAAATTCATCATGACTGTCACTGCATGATACTTATGTTTCCTAGAAATGTATCTATGAGTTTCAAGTTCAAGGCTTTATTGTCATTTGCACACTAGCTACAGTGCAACTGCACTACTAGCAACCCAGTCTCACGGCATTTCGTGTTATAGTCACGTTATTTAATCTATTGATTCGTGTGCACCACCACGATTATCCCCTTATTTTCGTGTCACACAGAACGATTTTAAAAGCAATGTATTTCTATTGGTAATGTGTTTCGTGCCTGCAACACGTCTTTTTCTCGGTCTGGTCGTGGAAGACCGGAAGCTGTGTGGTTCATAAAAACATGTTCTTACTCAATATCAAGCCACGATTATTGCTTTTATTTAAAATCGTATCATTTCGGACTTTTGTTGCCATCTGTGAGGAAAAGAAATGGGGCTCAGAGCCTCAGGATACTGAAATCTGTATTTTTAAAATATTTTTTTCCTTCTAATTTGTTATTCTTTTCAAAATAACACACTGTTATTTACTCAACAATAACACACAATTATCCTTGTTTTTATTTATTGGTTTAATTCGATAATCTCGGGCTATTTTGACGTCCGTCAGGAACTGAATTTCAAAATAAAGTCAACACGTCTTTTTCTCGGTCTGGTCGTGGAAGACCGGAAGCTGTGTGGTTCATAAAAACATGTTCTTACTCAATATCAAGCCACGATTATTGCTTTTATTTAAAATCGTATCATTTCGGACTTTTGTTGCCGTCTGTGAGGAAAAGAATGGGGCTCAGAGCCTCAGGATACTGAAATCTGTATTTTTAAAATATTTTTTTCCTTCTAATTTGTTATTCTTTTCAAAATAACACACTGTTATTTACTCAACAATAACACACAATTATCCTTGTTTTTATTTATTGGTTTAATTCGATAATCTCTGTCTTTTTTGACGTCTGTCAGGAACTGAATTTCAAAATAAAGTCCGAAACAATACCAGAAACAGATTTAGGACTTTTCAATAATCCTCAGCGGTGATTGGATGTTTTAGCCGCAATGCACGTAGGGATATGGTGTTTATGCACACGTTTCTTTCGTGTCAGAAAGCACGATTTTCAAAGTAATGCATTTTAAGTGGAAGAATTGTTCGTGTCTCCTCTTCGTGTCTCGGGAAGCCGGAAGCTGTATTATTTTCTAATGTTTATTTTTTTTAACCATAACGGGTACTTTACATAACATTGAGTCAAACTTATCCTTGTTTTGTTTATGTTAAATTGTTATTGTCGATCAATTGTCCATTTTATTTATTAAGGTTTAGGATATTTGCCAGGAGAAGGGAGACCTCGGAAACCGGAAGCTGTATTATTTTCAATGTTTTTTCTTTTTTTCTTTTATTAATTTTTTAACCATAACGGGTACTTTACACAACATTGAGTCAAACTTATCCTTGTTTTAATCCTTGTTTTATTTATGTTAAATTGTTGTTGTCGGTTAATTTTCCATTTTATTTATTAAGGTTTAAGATATCATTAGTCTTTTATTTTATTATTATCATGCTTGATGTTTACACTTTTCTGCATTTTATAAGGCAATATATACTTTTTTGTTTTTGTCTGTAGGCTACTTAGGTTATTAAATAGTTATTGTGTCAAAATATAGGAAATGTATTAATATTTTATTGTATAATCGGTACAGGAAATGACATAATTCAGAGCACCACCACCGGTCCGGCATTGCGATCCATCCTCTGACAAAGTAAGTTGTGTCACTAAAGTCTGATGCATGATTTAATAATTGGGGCTTTTTTTTAAGCCTTTTCTCGCATAGTTCATCATACATAATGAACTGTTCTAAGTCTGAGAAATGCTTTCGCCATAATCAGCAAAGCAACATTAATGTGAAATTATTCTTGCGGGCGGCTAGCTAGCTAGCTCACGTTCAACATAAGCTTAAACTAGTTTAGCTACATTTATATCAGCTCATAAGTGGTGTGTGGAAAATATTTGTCTTAATTACGGCTACATACGTCGGTGTTAAAGTGTGAGTTATACGTTATCTTAATCGCTTTTGTTTGACACATGACAGTACTAACGCTGCCGAGCGGACATTTAACATATGTTTGGGGGGGAGGGGCATAGTCCATGTGCACGGCCATGTGCTTGTTCAGGGTTCCCGCGGGGTCTTAAAAAGTCTTAAATTTGATAATCTGAATTTAAGGCCTTAAAAAGGTCTTAAATATGACAAAAAAAATAAGAAAGGTCTTAAATATGATTTAGAAGGTCTTAAAAATGATGGGATTTGAAAGGTACTTCTGTGTTGCGATCGCGTCTAAAATGTGTTTTGGGGGACTTGTCCGGGCTGCAAAGTAACGGTAATAGCCTTTCAGTTCCCCCCAACAATTTGTATTGAAATAAATCAACATGGAACCAGTAATCACTAACTTTGTTTCCCCCGGCCCCTTAACGGAGAACACCCAGCTAGTAACCTAGCAACCAAGCTTCAGCTAGCGGCAGTCAGAAACTCATGTCTCTTCGAATCTACTTACAAATACATTTGGGGAAGTGTAAGTTCAACCGTATTTGGTTGGAAAACATCGAATTTAGTGCTTGGTTGAAACCAGTGGAGGGGAACGTGTTTGAAGCCCGCTGCACCTTTTGCAAAAGAAATTGGCGTTTGTTTGGCTAATATAGCGTTAGCTAGTGCAGCGTTAGCTAGTGCAGCAGCTCCCGCAACAACACCGTTGGACCTCCGGGCGACGTTTGGGTCTACGTCAACCCTAAAAGCGGAGGTGCTGTAGTGTGTATACGCTAAACACCAATCATACAACAGCAACGATGAAAGATTGTAGCCAAGGCAGCAGAGCTCTGAATATAGCTCTTGTTACTCTCTCTCTCTCTCTCTCTCTCTCTCTCACACACACACACACACACACACACACACACACACACACACACACACACACACACACACACGGGCTGCTCGATTATGGCAAAAATCATAATCACGATTATTGTGGTCAATAATTGATATCACGATTATTAAATAAGATTATTCATTGACTTTGAAAACATCCATTTATTGAACTTTAAAACAAATAATAATTTGAACAGTATCTTTTTAACTGTTGATTACCCTGAACGTATAATTCAACTGAAAAACCAATACAAAAATAAATTAAATAAATGATATATTTAAATAAATAATATCAAAATAATAAATACCAATAAACAAGATCAACAAATATTTTGGAGCGCACTTCCACAAGCTACTAAACATATATAAATATGATAAATAAAAATAAATTAGACTAAAATTAATTAGATCAAATATGTTGTAGTGCACTGTCATAACCTAGCAAAGCTAAATAATAGTTTTTTTCGATTATGTTGTCTTTGTAATTGTGGCAGGCCACGATTAAGGCGATTCAAATACGATTAATTGCACAGCCCTAACACACACACAAGCACATACAGAGACACATACACACTTTTTGGCTAACATAGTTCTGTACTGTTATGCTGTTATGTTCAGTCATTGTTCTTATGTTGAACATGAATACATTTGATTTGTAAGTAATTATGGGACGTATTTCTTCTTTCATAGCCATTTTCCTTCATACTTTCTTGCCGTGAAATAGGTCTTAAATTCTATTCGAAGTGGTCTTAAAAAGGTCTTAAAAAGTCTTAAATTTGAGTTGGCGAAACCTGCAGGAACCCTGTTGTTATGCGTCTGAAACAGGAAACACGTAAATGAACTCACTCAGTCTGTCTAAAGTAGTTAAACCGTCACAATGTGCATTTAAAAAAGCTAGTTTCACTACATAATTCACTTTTTCTGTTCTCTCCTGCAGCTCCTGTACCCACACCACAAACCCATACACTGATCTACACCATCATAAAACCAACGGCACTTTTAAGAGCCAAACTCTCCCTATCTCCCTATCTAGCTCTCTTATATCTATCATCTATTTCTTTATTCACCCTTCTATCTATTCTGTGTACTTCTCTACTTTCCTGTGTTTGTCAGTCTGTCTGTTTGTAATCCTGTGTTAATCATGCCAGGTGGGTCTACAAAAAAGACATGTCCCTTCTGTCAGAACATTTTATTTTGTGCACAGAAGATCTGTGCACATTGCCTTAAGGAGCAGCCAAAAAAGCTGCGCCTTGAGAAGAAGCTCAAGCGGTTTGATGAGAAGCGAGAGGATTGGGTGTCTGGGCGGAAGAAGAACCACAACATTGCTTCCATCAAGGATGAAGCCATTGTCTTGGTATGTACACTTTTTACTGTATGTTAATGCCCAGACACACCAAGCTGACACCAAAGAACTGACACAGACGGACCCCCGACTGTTTGCCAATATATTGGGCCAGGATAAAGTTGAATGTTGTTTTTATATACATTTATTTCTTAATGATGTTTGTATCTTATTAACCAATATACACTTTGATATCAACTTCAAATATAGATATTATTGCAAAGGTATTATTTAATATTCTCTTTTCTTTCAATTTTTGTCAAGGGACACTATTTTAATTTAACTTTCACATTTAAATAAACAGAGCACTTCCTTCACTTCCATGTTGTGTTCCATTCTTGCTTATGTACACACTTTTAGACATTAAAGGTAGGGTAGGTAAGTTTGAGAAACCGGCTCGAGTGCGCTAGAATTTGAAAATACACAACCGGAGAAAATCTGCCACTTCCTCACAGAGCCCCTCCTCCAACACACACGAACGCGCACATGACCAATGAGGGCACGAGATAAGTTTGTGCACAGATGGAAGGCTGACAGGCAGGTAGGCCATCCAGTTATTTTAGCCGGGCCGGCTCAGATGATTGGTCGTACTTTTTACAGTACTACTGCTTCCACAGATGACATTTTTTTATGGATTTTTTGTCAAAGCACTTCAGATATTCATTGCTATCGGGATGTTAAGAGCATTCCATGGAATATAACAACAAGTGTATCTCGAGCCGGTTTCTCAAACTTACCTACCCCACCTTTAATAAGACTACATCATTGTATGTTACTACTCTATATTACTCTTACGACTGCAGCCACAACATACGGGAACGTTTTACATTGCAGCACGCAATTTCAATTTCAACAGTGTCAAGCTATGCTTGGATTGTGTTACATTTTTAATTATGCAATACTCATTGTGTACACAAGTGTTAATTGTTGAGTGGTCACACATTTGCATCTTATTGTACTTTAACTTTAAGATTATCAGGGTTTGAACTGGGACTCAGGATACTGATTGATTTGTATTTTGTGTTTGTCTATAAAATATTTTTCTGCTTCTACTGTGTAACCCTTCCTGGTAAATACATGATTCTGCAAAAGCTAAACTCAGCATCTAGGTTTATGAATGGCATACAACTAGATGCTGTCATCAGTAATGTTATAGTTGTAGTTATATAGTTGTTTCCTTTCCATTTCTTTAAACAGTAAATATATTATTTTGTCATTACAGCTTGAGAAACTCCATGCCATTGGCTTTAAACCAGTGCTGCTTCTTGGCAAGGAGACCAGGAAGAAGGAGGTCAAATGTGAAATCCTAACCCCTCGCTGCACACTGACCGCCTATGCCCAGGATTACCTTGACAAGACAGGCACTTTTTATGAGTTCCTTTGTGAAGGTGAGATGCTTGCACTATATCTTCACAGTTCACAGTATTGTGTACACAAAATGTTTGTATCAATGTTAAACTCTTCTAGGGATGGTTCACCCCTAAAACATGTTCAGTCAACGAGTCCTTACCTCCCTGACAGTATAAACGTTGGAGAGCTTAACATTTCCTTATAACCAACACAGTTATATGGAATGAGTTTGGATCAACTCATTTAATAAAGTCAGTTAAGTTAACAACAACTTACAGCGACTGTTTTCAATCCATCCAAATCTTGTGGGACAACAACTTGATCCAGTATTTATCCTTTGATACAGCCAGAAAGCAGTCATTCGAGCCATTTATTTGGGTTTGGCAAACTATATTTTTGTGAGACAACCAACACACATCCTTTCTACCTGTTAACTGTCACTATTTTTAGCTGCAAAGTATTACAAAAGTTGAAAGTAATTGCAAAATATTTAGGGATATGGACAACGTTTGACTGTTTATTATTTTAGCAAACTACATACAATAAATACATTTTGAAACACTGAGTATGTAGCCTAATGAGACATGGCTTACTCTGCAGAGGGGACTTGTGGACATTTAACTGTTATTTATCAGGAAATAGGTAGGCAAGTTTACTTGAATTTGAAAAACCATTTTGGGGTATTGTGCTACCACTTGCGCATTCATTGTATACAAATTGAAAGTTGTTAATGTGGAGGAAACTTCTGTGTAGTAATGCATGGAGTCACCGACTCAGGAAGGAGACACGGTGAGAGTTGGAGCTTTGATGTCAAACACTGATGGGTTTATTCAGAGTATTCGGCCGGAGGATTCACATCACAAATCAAAGAGTCAGAGGTTCTGACCACACGGTAGAGTTGCCACGTCAATTCTGAAGAACCTCTCTCTATGCTAGACCTTTTAACAGGTTCACAGAGAATCAACATCTCTGAAGGAGTAGACTAAACACTGAATCATCTGCGTCCAACGCTCATGGCCTCAAGGATTTCACATCCGAGAGCCCACAAACACCGATAAAGAAATGCTTCAGTGTTCTCACAACAATTACCCTACGTGCCAGTCAAGTTGACCGGTCTCACACTGGTGACAACAACACATATGGCACCAAGGCCTTTCCTTAGAGGAGATAACATATGTCAGAGTAAAAGGTTAGATATCTAGAAGAATTATTCCTTAACAGTTCCTCTCTTTTTATCATTTTTGATAACCTTAAAACATTAGTCTAATAATTCTGGTCAATACTTAAATCAATAGGCGTCTTCAGATTCGAGTGTGGTCTCACCTTACATTCAATTACATCACAAAGTAGAGTAAGATTGAAACATTCAATCACAATGATTGATACAGGCAATCATAATAGGAAAAATTATCTCTCATCAGTGTTTGGAGCATCTTTTGTCAAGTACAATAATGAACACACATAAAAACACAGATACATAATAGCAAAATATTTGTTTTAAACTAATATCTTTTATCATTTAAACCATTAGTTAATGTCATTTATCAAACTATAAAATCAAAACCAGAAACAGCTTAAAGATTTGCTTTAAAGCAATCACTAGTCAAAAGCATTTCAAACTTAGGATCATAAGAGATCCAGCTAAGGCATAACATTCACAGTGGTGATTTGATCAATCTGTAATCCACAAAGTTGCAGTGTCCTCAATTTTAGGATTACTTTATGTTTACTTCATTACGCTTTAGTCAAGAGTAAGGCACTTAGTCTTAGTAAAATCAATACATTCATTTTAGTCAAGTACATTGTTCAAAATCTGAAAAGGAAAAGTTAGGCAAATATTCAAAGACTTTTGTAAAAACCTGGAAAGGAAAGATTAAACATTCTTAAAACTTTAATTCATACATTTGTAAATGCTACAACTGATCTGTACCAAATTAAGTCTATCACTTATTCTTATTAGCCATACTTACCTGATCATCTACTTATGGTACTTGGAAAGGATTCTTCTGTGTTTATCTAATGTTGAAATATAGAATATCAATTTCTTTAAATTATACTTCTCTAATTTGAGGATCAAATATGCTACATAATTGTTATATGAATTATTATAAATATTTGTTTTGGGCCAAAACTGAAATTAATCCAGTACTTGAAACACCATTTTATGTCTGTCTGTGCATGGGTAATACATTACAGAGTAGTGTTGTTAAGCCTGATTGCTGGATGATTAAGGATATTAACATTATCTGTTATAATATTAGAAATACCTTATTCTTCAATACCTTATAATCTGAGAATATTTATTTATTAATTTTGTTTAGTGTGAAAATCTAATCTGATCTGACTAAATATATTTATCACCACTACTTAACACATGTCTGGTCATTGGAAATATAAAAAACAATCATTAATTGTACATCTTTAAACATCTGGTCATTCAATTCAAAGTTCATCTTTGTACGAGAGCTGGAAGAACATGTCCGTCAGGCTTCCTGACTCGTTCTCCTCCTCCCTTTATGACACCGAGTGTCTGGTGTGTAAAGGCATCCTGATACTGTAGATTAGCACTGAGGTGCTGATTGGCTCAAACTCTTCTTCATCAGAGCGCCATATTTCAACCCCCCAATTGCTCTGCTTTTGTGTGGCTCATTCAGTGAGCTCTGTAGCTGACCCCCCAGTGAGACGGAGGCTCATCTGCCGGTATTCCTTCTGCTATCTGCTTGAGTACAACTGCGTATTCCTAATGCATCCAGGTGTCCCCCCCGTGATGGGAGAGGTTAGGAAGACATCAAACTCCTCCAAGAAACATGGAACCTTGTATTATAGAAGCCTCTGAAGCCCTCGCTCGTCCTGCAGGGTTGTCTGCTAGAGCCCACCGAGCAGAAAGATGAAGAGAAGAACCCCCTCTCAGCAGAAAGGTGAAGAGAAGCATCCTCTCATCTCGAACGACCTTGTGCTTCCTTGCACGTGGCTGGGGGTGCTCTCTGCACCCGGAGAGTGTGTCCTAGTTATTGGGTTAACACTTGATAGGGATGTTTTTTCTGAGTGAAGACAACTCAAAGTAATGGATTAGCACATTATCATTTAATTACAAAAACAGGATAGGCCCCTCAGAATGATTTGGGAGCCTTCCTGACACATGCACATTATCATTTTGAAGGTTTGTGTTAGTCATTTAACATGCAAGAATCATATACTCATCAGTCCATAGCAGAGACATGTTATTGTAAGTTAAAGGTGAGCTTGTCCCTGTGGATATAACCCCTTCTCAATGATTCTAAATGTATATTAATTCACCATTTACCTTTTGATAAAATATTAGTTTATCAGAAATATTTTGTCTCTTCCATAAAACATAGGTTTGAGAAATAAATTACCCAATATAAAATCAATTACTCAATATAATTGACTCTTCCCTCCCTTTTCTTACATATGGTACATATGAAATAATAACTTAGGAGTCTATTTAAGCATGGTATAGTTTATAATCTATTAATCGAGAAGACTCAGTATCACCTGTGTGCAGCTTACAAAAAACCATTGTGATAAACATATATTATGCAGGAAATTGATACATTTGTTGAAAAACAAAGCATATCTGATTTGGGAGGAAAAGTTTAATCCCTTTAACATCTGTGTTATTACTGAAGGCATAGCATGAATGATACTGGGTGTCTGAGGGTGTCATTACTGAGAAATGTCAAACAAAATCAAAACCTTACATTTGAAAACAGGTTTGCATTCCTCAACTTAAGGTGACGTTATCATTGGAAACAATAAACGCTAATTGTTTTGATGTAGAATCTATACATTGAATCGTTAGAGCAGAACATAATGGTTGTATTGTAGCCTGAGTTTTGTGCAGCAGTTTTACTAGGTGGAAACATTGTCTATATAATGTGAATACATGTAGAACTAGACATTTAAGAGACCCCTGACATTAGGCCTATTTGAACAATAGTAGGGGCTTTTACCAGCTCGCCAACTTACAGGCATCCTCTGCATAGCAGTATGAATAGCCTTAAAAACAACCCACTTTGCGGTAACGAGAGTCATGTATCTGAACCAAATGCCCTAAGTGAAGCCGTTAGTCTCATCTGACTGACCCAAGGGTTGGTGCTGGTGTGACAGGGAGGCTTCCAAGTGTTCATAGCAGATGTCATGCTTTCAGTTCATGGCTCAGTGGGGGGGAGCAGACCCATGTGAGACAGTATCAACGGCTGTAATGTTCAGTTTGAGGAGTGTCATTCTCTCTGGGAGCAGGAAATGGTGTCCATTCAGACCAGACCTTTAATGTCATGTAGAGCAGCCATAGCATCTCTGTGACTGCACTCAGCCGGACTGCAGCAGGGCAGAACTGGGTGACTTTTAGTGAAGCCGTCCAAGGCCATAGACAAAATGGAACCACGTACTAACAAAAGGGACACAAGGTCATCAATGTCTCTCTTTACCTTTGGCCTGATTGTAAAACAAATTAGTGGAAGAAATGTGGAACACTAATCCATCATCATGTGAAATTTAGAGTTAATTTACTTAATTACTTATGGGTTGAAGTCAAATTAACATTAACATTAGAACTAAAGTCAGTTAAAATTGGACTTGCACGGATCAGAATCTAATCAATACACCATTTTCCCAGCTCTGTAATGAAAAGGATATCAAGATTACTGTAGGTACATTACAGGAGTGTTAAAACATCCAAACATGCACACTTATCTTATTCTAGTAGAGATTAGAGGACAGGTCTAATGTTGTGAACAAAATGATCAAGTCAAGTTATTTTATTTATTTTATCTTATGTACCACATTTAATTTAATAATTAATCTTAAATTACTAATAACTTTAAAGAAAGCAACAATTTACAATGTGGATAAGGTGACTACTTATCCAAAGTGTGTGGGTGGGTGTGTGTGGGTGTGTGAACAGCTTGTCTGCCCAAGGTTAAAACATTTGGGACAGCAGTGAGAATGTTATGAGAAACAATTTGTTGCTTCGACTGAACTCGAAAGAAGCTGAGATTAGAACATTTGAAATAAATCAAAACACTTGCACATTAATTAAATACATTTGACATTTAGCTTGAGCTGGGTTCAATACTTTCTTTATGGTATTTAAATTGGGCTCAAGTAGAACCTTTACATGGATTTGGCTTGCAACACAAAGTGATACCGATCTCTGTCTGTTATGATTTGAAAGTCTCATGATTTAAAGTGTAGGGCTGTGAAGGAGAGGCCCTTGGAAAACAACCTCTACTTCTTTGTTAACTGTAATTACTTATTGTAAAGAGATTGCAACATTATACTTTTTAAAGAATTGCTCAATTCATTTAACACATTTATTATGCACACTGTAATGAAAACGTCAACAAATATATTGATCCTGGCTTAACCAGCGACCTTTACTCTTTTGTTCATAAACTCGGTTTCAGAAAACTTGTCAGTAGTTTAACAACTATTAGAATTTTAGTAATGTCTATGGAGACCAATTGGTTGATACGAGAAATCATTTGAAGCAGTTTAATAAAGAATGTTAAACTATATTTAAAACTGTAATTAAACTTCAACTTATATTAATTATCTGAATCCAGTGGCCAGTTGGAACAGATAATCAACAAAGTTTCCATTTTGCAGCAACAGCGCAAAAGGTTTCAACAATAATTTGTATTATGTCTGAGTCAAGTTCTGTCTTATCAGCTTTGTTTCGGAATGTGTTCAATACATTACGTTTTTTTCATTATTACCAAACAATACATAGATTTAAGAATAAATGAAACAAATAATACAATATTGACCTAAAACAGCAGACAGATTTTGCCACCCTGACCTCCTCAAGCAGGTTGTTTACGACCAGCAGTGATGCCTCTGAGGGTCTCAGGGTGCAGGACGGGGCATAGGGTTTATAAAAGGTCACAAACATATCTTAACATACCAGCAATACAATTTAAGAATGTATTCTTAAAGTAATATTATCTTCTCTTCTTCTTACACCTACAGCGCACACCCTGAACAGTGTGCTCCTTGTTTACATTTCCTCTGCACACTCAGATGCAGGACATAAAACACTCTTTTGCTATTTATTTTCATTTTGCAGCACATCTATACTACCAGAATTTTGCAAAACACTATATATTATTTATCTTTCTCAAGTCATTTACTTTTGGTGAGTTAACTAAAGCTTAGTTTATTTTACCCTGGCTATGGACTGATTCATTATTAGTTGTTACAAAACATGCACAAGACGGCGGTTAGACAAACCAATATAGACCCCTGATACAAACAATCAGACAAACAAACATGATGAACTCATAATAAACACCAGCGTGACAGCAAAAATTCATCCAGCTCAATTTAGTCCGGATTAAAGAGGTTTCAGAGGGGGTAGGGACTATTTGATCTCTCCCAATGGGAATCCAGTGGGGTACCTTGACTCGTACCTCCACCCTTGTATACAAGTCCTTAGATCGGTGCCTGAAGACCGTCCAAGAGCAATAACTAGCTTATCCTCTTGCGACTCCACTATCCCTGCTCTAGTGGTGCTATGCCCCCCCGATCCGGAGCACATAGACTTTTTTCCTCTACCCTTTCTATCTGAAACCACACAGTTAACTGTAGTCCTACTCGACCAGCCTACACACCTCCCATCATGTTCATCCCAACGATGAAACACAGTTTTGCTCTACACTTGCATACCACTGCCCACCCATGATCAATTAGCCTATAATTTTATGTATGCACCCCGGACCGACATCAGCTCCTCAGCAATGTAGGGAGCCTGTCGCATCAGGTAATGCACGCACCTCGCACCTGCCAGCACATCGTAAACGGCCACAAGCCACGAGAGTGCTTTTAAACCGTCTCGTTTTTAATAGAGACGGCGGTGGTGTGAGTTAAAGTTATAGACAAAAGCTGTGATTTTCTCCCTCTGAGTTCACTTCACCAGCTCATGCAGATACGGGGAGGTATTTGACACACATTCCCCGGAGCCGCAGCAGCTGGAGCCGTGTTTTTTTTTAGAGGCGCTGGGGGTAATATCTATGGCTGCTTTAGTTAACTGCTAGTGTTGGCCGCTGAAACCCCCGGAATCTCTGCGATTTGTTCATTACAAATCTCTATTTTGATTTCACACAGAAGTTCCACTTTACTGCTGCCCTCATTAAGTTTTTTTTTAAACATCTCCGTGTATGCCTGCACGGCACATACGTCCGAGCATCACACACAGAGGGAACCAGCCAAGACAGAGTCCCTGGATGATCCCCTGGGGTTACTAGCCCCAAATGTTCATTAACCAAAACGAAACGCAGCCGCTTAGCTTCACAGATAATTTTAGGATACCGTCAATCACAGATTCTGGTAAGGCAATGTCCAAATGTAGATTTGAAATCACACTTACCAGTCTCTGAAGATCTGTTGGTATCCTGCCGACAACGCCAATTTGTGGAGGAAACTTCTGTGTAGTAATGCATGGAGTCACCGACTCAGGAAGGAGACACGGTGAGAGTTGGAGCTTTGATGTCAAACACTGATGGGTTTATTCAGAGTATTCGGCCGGAGGATTCACATCACAAATCAAAGAGTCAGAGGTTCTGACCACACGGTAGAGTTGCCACGTCAATTCTGAAGAACCTCTCTCTATGCTAGACCTTTTAACAGGTTCACAGAGAATCAACATCTCTGAAGGAGTAGACTAAACACTGAATCATCTGCGTCCAACGCTCATGGCCTCAAGGATTTCACATCCGAGAGCCCACAAACACCGATAAAGAAATGCTTCAGTGTTCTCACAACAATTACCCTACGTGCCAGTCAAGTTGACCGGTCTCACACTGGTGACAACAACACATATGGCACCAAGGCCTTTCCTTAGAGGAGATAACATATGTCAGAGTAAAAGGTTAGATATCTAGAAGAATTATTCCTTAACAGTTAATGTCAAGGTAGTTGGGTTTGATGACTGAAATGTAGTTTTAGGCTTGAGCCATCCCTTAAGCAATTTCCTTTTAGCAAACCGTTCCTAAACTGTTTGCTTTATCAACGCCCAAAAGGGAGAAATGTTTTGAGGTTAATGGTAAGAGCACAATACATGAAGACGATCCCAGTTGACCACATATTCAGTTTGGCAGTTCTGTATTAAGGTCATGTTTCTCGGGTTGTAAACAAAAGCAGTTATCCAGTGCATCCAGAGGTCCCTTTATATTACATTTAGCAGACGTTTTATCCAAAGCGACTTGCTACTTATTTGATTGCACTTATGCAAAACACGTTTGCGTCAGTCTTATAAATTCTGAACAAAATGTGTGGATGTAAATAATGTAAGGGAACATACATGCACACGTCTATATGTTGTCTACCGACAAATTGACATGTCACATCACATGGAATGTAGACACAAATCGGAAGAATAATATCGCAAAAACAAAACCATAAATGGTTGACTGGATAAATACCACTATTACGGAACGTCTACACAGCAGCGTTAAAAAAATCTTGAAACGCTTCTGCCCATTCACTTTGAATGGGGTGACGTCACTTTCCCTCACTTTTCGCCGAAATGCATTGTGGGCAGGCGAGCGGAGATTTTCAGGATTTTGAGGATTCAAAGTTGAACAATGTTCAACTTTTGAGGCTGAGGTGGAAGCGTCAGCCAATCAAATCCCGTGTACGCAAATCTGACAGTTCAAGCTCTAGCCAATCAAACGGCGTGTATGCTGGGAGAGACATACCGCAGGTCATTTCCTCATATTCCAAAACATGGAGGAGAAATTAGCGGTAGCGAATCAATCACCCGGTGCTTTATGACCAGACCTACCGGGATATAAACCGGAGGAGCCAGGCATGGAGGGAGGTGGCAGAGACAGTGGTAGGTTTTCGCCTGTTTTGGGGAGTTTATATCCAGTTTACTTCGGGCTTTTTTGCTTCGTATGTCGCGGGCGGGAGATTCATGTGATTGGTTGTTTGCAAAAAATCCCCAAGCTTCAGATACGCCCACCTCCAAGATTTTTTTAACGCTGCTGTGTAGACGTTCCGTTACTGCTATTAACTTTGACTGAACACAGTCCTATGACATGACGAGTATATTTTTGACCCTGTCTGGAAACATACCTTAAGCACGCTGTATTTCTTATTTCTAGATATATGAGTTAACCTCTTTGTCTTAAGCAAGTCAAGACCAACATTTGTTTAACTTGCACAGGTTGGACACAGGACTCCACTGGCCAGGGGGTTGCGGAAGATCCTGAGGAAGAGACAGTCACGCTGAACCTCACACCCTGTGACCCATCTGAACCAGAAAACAACTGGCAGGAGGCAGGGACGTCAGAGACAAGCACTGTGCAGGTGGAGGTGCTGAAGACCCCCCCCGTGAAGCAGTGTACCACCAAAGAGGTAGGGCAGGAGGCAGGGACGTCAGAGAGCCAGGTGCCAGAGACAAGCACCGTGCAGGTGGAGGTGCTGAAGACCCCCCCCGTGAAGCAGTGCACCATCATAGAGGTGGGGCAGGAGGAGCAGCCCCAGCGGGATGATCTGAGACAGGCTACCACCACGGAGGGGCCAGGTAATAAAATAGATCGATGGAATCGGAGGGATGAAACCCTCTTTAATGGTCACACATGCAGAGCACACAGCACACACAGTGACATTTGTTCTCTGAGATTTGCAGCTTTTATATTTATAAAAGTCAAGAGTGTTTTCCGATATCTTCCTAAAAGATTATTGTAGGTAACTTGTTGACAAGTCATGCTTCTACAATATCTCAAAACACCTAATTGCACTTCTTGCATTTTTGGGAATAATGATTGTTCCAATAGGTAAATAATAATAACAACAATAGCTTAATCTAAATAACAATTTCACCTACAACTTCATAAATATGAAAGGAAAATGGGATACTTGGGTATGTGTATATCCTTAGGTACTTGGATATAAATAAATATGAAACATTTAGAAAAATACAGTCTTTCATTCCTGAACAGACATGTGGTTACTATATGGTTATACCTTTTTCACACAAAAATGCAAAGCAACAGCAGGCTTGCTATACATTTGATAAATCACAAAATAAAACTCATGTCATTTTGTTTACACACAGAAAGGGTCTTACATTGTAGCGTTGGGCAGTAGGTCGATTACATCAAAATGATTTGGCACTTGTCCATATATTGTACGAGAGGTTGATATCATTAATATTGTGGTCTACCTAAAGCAATCCCTGACCCTAGGGGTACACTTCAAAGCAACTCATGCAACAACGTCATGCAGCATATTTAAACTTTATACTCAAGAACTGCATTTAGATATGACACGGTCCCATAATGAATATACGGGGAATAAACTTAGGTTTTTGAATCAAAGTTAAATTCATTTAACGTTACAGCACAACATGTTAATATTTATCAAACTATTCCTTACACATAAAGTATGGAGTCAATTATATAGGCAAGACAACAAAACACCTAGACTTCATAGATCAACCTCAATTAAATCGCAATAACAAAAAGATATCTGTACCTAACACCTATTGCATCATGTGATGCTGCATTTGTGGGATGTATTTTGAAACTTGAGTTTAAGCTTAACTTGGTATACTGTATGTATATAGTAATATTTCTTCTTCAACCCACAGCTGTCAGGACAGGGTCCGTGAGGGACACAGTACTTGGTCCTAGACGCAAAAAGAAAAAGTCAGGTATGTTAACAGTATTAAGTATTTTGACTGATTATAAACAAGTGCATGAGTCGAATTGATTGGTATTCTAATAAATCTATCGACATGTACTTTAGCAAAGTGCATGTAAACGCAGTGATTGATGCTTCTTCAGTGAGTTAACAACGCTATATTGTGACTAATAACTATAACTGATACATTATCCAAAAATCATTATCCAAAAATCCAAAGGGCTTTAATTGTCTAATTAGACTAAAATACATACAGTCATAGTTGATAAGGTGGTGATGAGAATGCTAGGCAGTAAAGGAAGCAGCAGTGCAGTATTTTCTTTGGTCATCTCAGGCTCAGCAGTGGTATGGCCATTCAAACAAGCATCCCATTTTAGGACTGAGAGCAGCTTGGTTCCATTTCAATGATGTATACAGTAACTTTTGACCAGTGATAACAGTGTGATCACTATTCATCGTGCAAGTCTGGTTGCTACTTAAGTGTTCATAGTTGTATTTATTTTATTTCTAATATGACTAATACTGTATGTGGAACCTGCTTTGATGTTCACAGATTGCTCCTACCACACTCGCCTAGAAACTTTCCCCATCAGGAGTGTAATAAGAGAAAGAATGAGAAAGGTTAGACAGGAATAAAAGTAATGCATAGGGTGTGCTTTATGATTTATGTGATTTCCACCACAATTGTTTGCTAAATAGCTAATATGCGTTTGGTCTTTCCGAAATTAGAGATTTGTTTTCTTCTCTTGATAGGGAAAAGCAGAGATGTTGGTGGAGTGGGAGCCCTGTCCAGTATGGTATATATCTTCCAGTTACTTGGCTTCATGTCATCTGATGTAGTCCCATGTTGGAGAACAAACACATGATATTTAACAAATGCAAAACATCCAGATCTACCACCAGTCCTCTTATATATTTCACTGCTGTTATTCTGAAGCAGCTGAAGTAGTGTAGGAACAAATGATTGTTTAACTTCATTGTTGTTAATGTATGCATTTTGGTTTGTTTTTATTGTTTGTTTGAAAATGTGTTTTCATTTCTATGTTCACTTTTTCTAAATGGTGGTGGTCGTTAATAAATGGAAAATGAAACATTTACTTATATAAATTGAGTTATAAGATGTTTGCTTCACACATGTTTTATGCTTTTCGGAAAGACGAAACCAGTACCTGTAACTAACATTATTCCATTCTGTTTTCAGTGGCAAGGAGTGGGCTCATTCCTGGCAGCCGAAGAATTCTCCGGGATAATGCATACAAATAAAAACTGTTATTTGAACTCCAGTTTTGTTTTTGCACGTTTATTCTCTTGTTTATATGCTCCATTTGAGTCATATTTAATATGTTTCTATTAGAAATAAGATGAAAACCTCCACCAAAATGCATTTGACTTTTTAGGAAATTACAGTTGAAATACTACATGATTTCATTGTCAGTGATAGGAACACCATAACCTATATTAAGCATATTCATGTGTGAAATCTGGTACGTTGCCATCCACTGCCTTATCTAATTTGTTTAACTTCCGAAGTATAACGCTTTGGAGGTAGGCTTGCATATCATTTAATTATAGGCCTAATTAAAATGATCCTGATCTGGATCACTGTGGTTTTGCTACTACATTTGAAAGCTTTTGGGGACATATTTAAATGCTTGAGATATTAAAATAGTAGTGATTACTTTGAATTTTCTTTTTCACTTATTGAAAACCACAACTCGAATATCAGGATGGTCTTTATCTGGAAAGTTATCCACATCTCATCCCCACGTTGTCATGGCGACCCTTTGTCACGTCACAGATACGGTACCCGAACTCAGATCGCCACCCGGAAGTACTAGACAAACGATACTGCCGTTGCAAAGGAGGCAAAAGTGCACATTTGTATTGTATATTTTTTTAAACACAGGGTTTGGTTTCGGATCGCGCCCGATTGACGGCTTTCTGAAAGGGAATGGAGCCTATACGGCCGTCAACGCAAGACAAGTCGAACGAGTCCACGCACACACGCCGGAAGAACTACAAATATGTCAGCTCTGTACTTCGTAACGATGTTTGGGCGCGTATCTAATGGGAATTGTAGTTTGTAGCGCTGCTCTCATATCATTTCAATGGGTTAACTTTCTATTCTTCTGTGTTTTTGTATGTTTTGAGCTGAGGTGCCAACTCAACATACAATGTTAAAAAAAACATATAAAGCCAGAAATGTAGGTGTAGCCATGGACTCTGACCTGAGTTTCAACAGTCACATTAAAACAATTACTAAATCAGCCTACTATCACCTAAAGAACATATCTAGGATTAAAAGACTAATGTCACAGCAGGATCTGGAAAAACTTGTCCATGCTTTTATCTTCAGTAGACTATTCTTATGTTTATTTTTCTTATTCTATAAGTAAAATAAAATGTATATGTAATTGCACATTATTATTTATAGAAGCCTGTTTCCCCAATAAAAAAGACTTTCCCAATGAAAAGTCATAATTATGAGATAAAAAAGTCATAATCTTTTGAGATAGAAAAGTAGAAATAATGAGATAAAAAGTCTGTGCTGGAGATTTGACAAATGACAGAAGCACAAACACTGTTTGTTTGAGTTTAGAGCTTTGTGCCCAGCTCTCCGCCACCATCAACTCTGAAGATTCTCTCCCTGCCCGGCTGATTTAACCTACTCAACAAAGATACATGTACACAGTGGCATAACAAGGTTATGATTGGCACCGGTGCAAATATTGTTTTGGACCTAATTAATTTAGGTTGCTTGGTTACTTTGAAGACTGCGTGAACCCGCCAATGCCATTGGGCCCCTGGCCGGCCCTGGGCCCCGGTGCGTAGCACCGGCTGCACCGTCGATAGTTACACCACTGCATGTACATCTATCAACATGAGGAGGCAAGTGATGTCTCTCATAGTGGAATCTGGTTCTCTCATAGTGGAATCTGGTTCTCTCATAGTGGAATCTGGTTCTCTCATAGTGGAATCTGGTTCTCACTAGGTCTGAGGTCACCTGGACGTACTCAAGAATGACGCAGGAGCACAAAGTACCAATGAACTGGCCAGATGTATGGAGAACCGGGATGACTGGAAGCGACGATGGAGGGCTCGTCTGAGGACGACCTAGAGAGAGGTCTGGTCAGGCAAGAAGAAGTCATAGATTGTACTTAACATCAGCAAGAGTGTACATGTAACCAACATGTTCCTGTATGAGGGAATACCAAGGGTGAGCGAGAAAATTGCAGCCAGGAGAATGAGACTAGCAGGACATTGCCAAAGGCATCAAGAGCTGCCAGCCAGCAAATTGGTGCTGTGGGAACCAACACACAGGCATCGGTCACGAGGACGTCACACACTAACATACGTGGACGTACTCAAGAATGACGCAGGAGCACAAAGTACCAATGAACTGGCCAGATGTATGGAGAACTGGGATGACTGGAAGCGACGATGGAGGGCTCGTCTGAGGACGACCTAGAGAGAGGTCTGGTCAGGCAAGGAGAAGCCATAGATCTCGCCTCAGGTATTCTGACCCTGATATATCCACTATGCTGTTATTATCTCAAAGAATGGAGGCTTATTTCCATGGTTTCTTGGGCATCGCTGTTATAAGCCCGAAAGAGACGGAGGGAGAGTTTACATATTGTACAGAACCGTGTGACAGCCCTGGGGCTGCTGCCTGTTCCTCTCAGGGAGAGAAGAGGTCAATAATCCAGCAAAGAAATACAAATCAAATTCAAGTTAAAGTAATTCCCCAACAACAGCCGCCTCATATATGACCTCATATGACCTCATTTCATGCTGGACAGCTGCGAGGTGATCAGGGGGTCTTTTATGGCAGCACGACTGTAGCGCATGCACACTTGTAAAAAAGAAAGTAAAAGAAAAATAGTTTCTTTTTTTAATATGAAATATCAGTCCATTCTAAGCACAGTAGCCTACAGTGTGTAGCATAGCTATGCTTTTAACCCTCCTGTTGTGTTTGGTTCAAATTTGACCGATTTACTACTTTCATCAATCATAACTTTTTTGTTTTACATTCGATTGCATTAAGGCTTTATGATATCCTCCACAGTAGACATTTGAACATATTAAATTGCTGATCACCACTTTCATTGAACTTTGGATTATTTAGTCAACTTTGTAACACCCATGGTGTTCCCGCCATAAAGACAAGGAATTAGTAACTATCCGGATCAGATAAAACACACACACACACACACACACACACACACACACACACACACACACACACACACACACACACACACACACACACACACACACACACACACACACACACACACACACACACACACACACACACACACACACACACACACACACACACACACACACACACACACACACACACACACACACACACACACACCAATTTGAAACATTTCCCGCTCTTATGTGCCCATCCCCCCGGCACACCCAATACATGTTCAGTGTCTATTCTTTGTATATTTACTGCAGTTGTTCATGTATACCAGTAGTCTGATACAATATTTACAGTTTGAAAGGGTGTTAAATGACATTTGGTGATGATTAATGGTTTTTGTGTTAATGTAATAGCAGTTAAAACAGGACCGGTCAAATTTGACCGCGAACACCAAAGTAAGGGGGGGGGACACGAAGACAATAGGAGGGTTTTAATGAAACCATTGCTTATGACAGTGATGATATTTTAAATCAAAAAACATATTCCCTAAAATGTGGAAGCTCTGGGTGCCATACAAATGAATAGTTGATATTTTTTTAGGGCCACAACTTTGGCACTAGAGCACCTAGTGTTATCAAACGCATTTCAATGGTGAAACTATCCAAAAATATTCCATATGACAATATTTTCCACTACGATGAAAGGCGTGTAAGCCAACAAACCTTATTCTGGTTCCATCATGGGTAACCCCACCCATCCTCTCCACCTGCAGCTGGACAGACAGATAACCCCACCCCTCTCCACCTGGACAGACAGGAGCTCCTTCTCCAACAGACTGCTGCAGCTCCTTCTCCAACAGACTGCTGCAGCTCCTTCTCCTACAGACTGCTGCAGCTCCTTCTCCAACAGACTGCTGCAGCTCCTTCTCCAACAGACTGCTGCAGCTCCTTCTCCAACAGACTGCTGCAGCTCCTTCTCCAACAGACTGCTGCAGCTCCTTCTCCAACAGACTGCTGCAGCTCCTTCTCCAACAGACTGCTGCAGCTCCTTCTCCTACAGACTGCTGCAGCTCCTTCTCCAACAGACTGCTGCAGCTCCTTCTCCAACAGACTGCTGCAGCTCCTTCTCCTACAGACTGCTGCAGCTCCGCTGTCACAGGAACCGATACAGGAAAACATTCCTGCCCACTGCAATAACTCTGTACAACAAATCACCTCTGGCTGGAAGAGAACTCTCTGCTCCATAGCTTCTCTCTTCACAGTACATTTGACATATTCAGTGTAATATTTAATATTCCATCTGTCACATACTTATGTAAATATAATACCTTGCTTTATATCTTGTTATTGCTCATTTGTAAATTCAACATGTATATTTTCTTCTTTATTTCTTGTCTTTTTATTGTATAATGCCATGTGTTTTGATGCTGCTGCAACGCAAAGATTTCCCACATTGGGATCAATAAAGTTCTATCTTATCTTAAACTAACAACCAGTGTTCCAGATGAGGATCATCTCTTTACAAAAATATTCAAGTGCTAACTCATGTTGTTACTTCTAAATGAATTTATTTCCAAACGCATTATAATGCAGTGTGATGTAAACAACAAAAAGTACCACAGAAGTATGCTTCATTTATATTTATTCATCAATCAACCACATCAATAACATTGTTTTTAAAACAATACAATGGTCCTCTCTGGCAATGATTTACTTCTGTGTTTCACCCATAGACTATATATATATGTGTTTCACCACAATACAAGTAAAAGGCCACCATAAGGGTGTATGTTGACTCTCGAGCGTTGGGGTTAGTCTAACATGAAAAGCATGGACAACAGAACATAAAATCAAGTTATGCAAAAGGTTATAACATACAGTATTAAGAAATCATACAACACAACCATTTCTTTAGGATTTAACTATGTATATTAAACATGTACATTCTATGTGTAAATCAAATATAACAATTTATAACAATGTATTATTTGGTTTTGAGAACAACAATGAGGTGATTCACCAAATAAACTATGTGTTGTTTATCTCAATGTCCCTAATTATACATCCTAAAAGACTGTGCATTGTACATGTTGATTGAAGTACTTCAATCAATCAGGTTAATAGCTGGAGATCAAAAAGGAAATATAACTGACAAAGCAATAAAAGCAAGTAACGCAAAAGAAACAAAAATGAACAATTAGAGCAAAGCTGTCATTGGCCTGCAGTGTAACAGGTGCAGTCATATCAAGTTAATGACAGGTCAATCCTATAAGAGATCGAAAATAATAATGCATAGGCATCCCGTTCTGGGAAAAAAGGGAAAGACCTCCTGCTCTTGGACAATGATGTGCTCACCAAGTTGTTTGGTAACCAGCAAGATATACTTGGACATTTAGGAATTTACATTCTAGTGTTTCAAAAAGGATCAAAAGTGAATGGTTCATTGCTCAGGATGCATTCCAGGGACGCTGAGCATTTTGTTCAATAACATTTAAGTTGTGTACAAGTGAAATGTTTGGCCTGATGCTGCGGCATAGGGAAAAGTCATATGGTCAACATATTCAAGGGTGATCTTCCATTGAGGAGTATGAATACAATCTCTAAATATAAAGTCAGTAAAGTATTTACATTTCTGATAGCACATCAAGTCTTGGCGGATATTCGTGCTTGAGAGCAATCTGGGGAAATACAGAGAAACAAAAAAGAGGGGCAGATCAGAACCCACATTTGAGGTTTTTGAATACACAATGTATGTTTAGCATTAATGAATACAAAAGTAACAGCAACATGTCTAGGTTGAGGCTAAATCAACAAAGATACTGTACATTAATTCCTAAGTAAATTACCTAAATGATGTTTCCTTCTTCATCCTCACTGCTGTCTGGACTGCTTAGGCCACTTTGACTTTCCTCTTCATGTTGAAGGAAAGAAGCATCAGGACCTAAAGCAGTCTTGTACTGCTGCAGTACCACCTGCAACCTCTCCGACGCCTCAGCATGCTTCCTTCTTAGGGTGCACCCAAGTCCTACATTCCCCTTGTCTACATCTGAAAATACACAAAATATTGTTATATGGACATACTATAAAGTAAGATTGCTTCACGAGGCCAGAGCACTTCAATGGAGTATATTCTCTCCCATGTACATAAAGATGATTGTCACTGTCAAGGGACTTCATTATGTAAAATGGCCGGGTCGAATGGGCAAAGGCCATTATACTCCATCCAATTTCTGTGACCAAGAATGATTTGGGCTGACTTTTTTCCTTTAAAACTCATACTTTACAAGGTAGGTTAAGTTTTGCTTTCAACTTACCTTCCTCAGCCACCTTATTTTTTAGAGCAACTGCCATGTTCTGCAACCATGTGCAATGCTGCGCCATCTCCAACAATAGGATGCCTTTCTCCTCTTGCAGTCTCCGTGTAAGCATCACTTGATCCAGTATCTTTTTCTTGGCTGTAAAGTTAGCTAAAATCCAATCACAGTTATGTATACATGGGTCACATTTTCATTATAGCATAACAATATGTTTAAAACTCCAAACATGTAATTCAGTAGGTTGAATCTGCAACCTAAAACATTATATTGTTATACCATTCTGTCTGTATAGGGATTGCTTCCGCTGCCTCACACTTAGGTAAAGCCCCTCAATGCTTTGCTGCAGTGCTGTTTGAAGGATGTCTTCAGAAGTACCCGATGTTTCTGATGTTCCTGTAGAAATAATAGTGGCAGTAAAATGTACTGTTACACAACACGTAACGGTTTTGAGAAACAAAGTTGTGTAACACCTTTTAACACAAATTGATGGTACAACTATGGAAACTGGAACATATCAGAGATAAACATGGACACATAGTTGGCTTGCTATTGCTTGAAGATTATGTCCCGTCTACTGAAATCCAGTGAGGGTCCCATTACGTGGCATGAAAAATCAGCCTTATATCATTGGCTGCTCTTTAGGATCAAATCTGTAAATTCAAACAGTCATGGACAATGATATGTAGCTGGTGTTATCTCGTCGTGCTTACCAGATGCCCATTCCTTCACGTCGACACCATGTCATCTGAGACACAATGTAGCTCCGTTTTGAGTTCCTCAAGACTTGCAGTCTCTTCCAGGAGCCTCTTACTAGTCTGATAAACAGTAGACGATGGACATTTATCAAGATTAAAACTTGCTATGATTAACAACAAGCCATGTGCAAATGACAAAGGACACAACACCTTTAATAGGAGGCTCACCTTCACATATCTTGTGGAAAGTGCCTGATGAAGGGAGTCACCTTTTTTCCTGTTCCATCCCATAGCATGCACTGTGAGCATGTCCAGTCGTGCTTTTGAAAGCAATAATGAGGTTATGATGTGTCATCTAAAAAAGTATGCAATAATAGGGCAAAACCTTCCACTCACCTGCTTTGGACATGTATTTGGTTGTCAGGGCACAACGGGACAGGTAGCTGTTGACCTGCTCCACCTCTTCCCCGGCGGTCATCCCTGCTCCCTCCTGGTTCTTCCCACTCCATATAATCTGATGGTAAAAGGTTGCTGGAATTGTTGTGCAAAGAGGCTACATACTACTATACTAAACAGTATATCTTAGATATTTACTACTTCAGTATTATAAATATAAAAAATATAAATGTAGGTGATACAAAAATATTTCACATACCTCGCATTTGGTAGCATGGGCTCGAGCATGCATTACACTGAGGAATGGCTTCATGGTGGTCAGCTCCTGGAGAGCAGGAAGGACACTTGCAGCTTTCTCCATGTACGGCCAGTACTTGCAAGCCACATCCATGGCGAAGAACTTGGCTTTGGCTGGCATGAGTTCCTTTTGAAGATACAGGGGGTAGGCGAATATCTCCCCCCTGTACATATTTAAGGCCTTCAAAAGAAACCCATGGCGACATACAGCCACCTCCATCCCTTCTTCATCCAGCTTAGAAGCCCTCCTTGACGTCTCCCTCGCTGCTGTCCACTGGGAGTCCCCACATGTGCCTCTTCCCTGGGTCTAAGACATGCATTACATCATGACAAATCAGTTAAAAGCAATGGAATCACAATCTACACCATTTGTTCTAATTATCTGATTTTGGAGTAGATGGTAAGGAGAAGTAGCTGAATTTGAAGAAAGTCTAGGTCGGATATACATGGCTATTTTTGTGATATACCTATAAGGTAAAATGACGAATAAAAACTTGCATTTTTCAGTGATCTCTGTATTTTGTCGACAAATGCAGCCACTGCGCTGTCTTCTGCTACAAAGAGCCCATTAAAAAAGGCGCTGCCATCAGAACTAAGGAAAAAGAGATTAGCAAATATATCCATGAAATATAAACAGTAATCAAAAAAGTTAAATAACAACATTGTAAAAACAGCACCTTCCACTTCGCCGAAAGCGATAGAGCTTCCTGTTTCCATCGGCAGAAACAGCCAACATCTCCGGCGTGCAGGCAGGGCAGATGAAAGGAGCACCACAGCAGAGCTGGTCTTCCTCATACGAGGCATAGGAGAACTCCAGAAAGCTGCGCTGCAGTGCATCTCCGTTGACAGGTCCAGACTGGAAGATAATTACATAATTGCTGTGATTTTGTCTATTTACGGAAATGTTATAATGTATAATATGGTAACGAATATTTATACTTACTCTTCCTCCACACTTTGTGCGATGCTCCAGCAGCTTTGCAAAGGCCTGTCTGGAGAATCCCGGAGAGATGACCTTGAGCTCTTCAAAGGAGCTCATGAGGTCCAAGGTGTAAAGTGTGGAAATACTGACCGAAGCTGGCCAGTATCCACTCTTAAGGAGGACTTTCAAGTCGGGGGTCCACTGCTGCTGGCAAGTTTGACAGACATATAGTGGCAGATGCAAGTCATAACGCCCTTGGAACAAGTAAATAAACATAATTAAGACACATTTTACAACAGTTCCATCTACAAATAGTCAAAGATTAACAGATATTACATGAAGGTTTTACTCCAATTGGAAGCACAATGCCTCAGCCCACAACAGTACAAATATAACAACAATTCAATAGAAATCCAAATATATATATATATATTTGTTTACCATTGATGGTAATTAAAATCACTGGTTTGCCTGGTACCACAGTGAAGTTGTTGCCTTTACAGGAGCAGTTGGGTGCCTTCACAGTTGGCAATATGCAAGCTGTCAAAAAAAAAAAAAGCACTAATTACCATTATCTGCTGGCCGAAGAGACATGTGAACATCAAAATGCAAGTTTGAGAGAGCATACCTTGGTCATGGGTGTCATATCCACCTTCCACTCTAACAACACACGTTGTTGGACTAAATGGTTTAAAAAACCCATTAATTAAACTGTCCCTGTTGTGGAGTGGCTGTTTCTTGTGATGAAGTACATCACAGTCTCCACAGAACCACTCCTCGGGGAGACACTCTCTACACCTTGGGAGGAAATACAAAATGATTATAATATCCTAGAATTACTTTCATTTTCATGTGGGTTTTCTCTAGGTATCCAGTTTTCTAACATCCCAAAAGTCATGCATGCTAGCTGAAATAGCAGAGCACTGAGCATTAATACTGAAAAATTACAATTAGGTAAAGTAATTTAAATAAAGGTAAATGTTATCTCACCTAATAACAGAGGCCACACAGGGGATGACCAACAGCCTCTTTTTCTAGAAGGCATTGTAGGTGGTGTGGTCTCGCTTCTTTCCAGCGCTCTGAGGCTTTCTGCTGCCGAAAAGACCAGGATGAGGCAGAGCTTCTTTGAGGCTCAGGAGGAGGACATGAGGAAAGAATGTCAGAGAGTCTCTCCATATTCTTTTCTGTGAACAGAATGGGAAACTTTAACTGTAAATGACTATATTTAAGATGAACACTAAAAATCAAGGATCATTTCTTTGCTCAGTATGGAACTGGCCAATATCTTTACTGAATTATTCCTCGTTCGAGTCCTGAACTGTCAGTTGTGTATAAGGTTATTTTCTCTCACTAACACAATTTATTTAAAAATTGATTTTAGTTTTAAACTTAAAGCCATTTTTGTGATTTACCAAATTCATGTTGTGCTGAAGGTTCAGTACGCAGAACCTCCACACTGGATGACTGGAAGCCCTCAGTCGGGGGGGATGTGACTGTAAAACATCACACAGAGGGTTAACAACAGATAACTGATGATTTGTATTATCTACCTATTGTTTAAAAGCTTGTGAAATTAAATAAAGCATAGTTCTTATGACACCACAGTGGGAATGTCTCCGACTGGAGTGTCACTATGCGTTTATATATTGGAATTATTGTAGACCCTCAACAAGCAATTACTGTGTTTTAATTAGATTTTCCAACCATTTACTTAGTAAATTCATAAAAATGTAAAATAATTGGGATTTCAACCTGTAGCTGAGCCTTGGCGTCGCCCTCCACGCCTCCCTCTCGGCTTGCCACGTCCTACACAGCCCCTTTTAGGGGACTGTAAAGTGTCTCCTACAGAGCGTGCCCGTTTCCTCTCCTCAGCTGCTTTCTGTGACCAAGTAACAACTCATGTAAGGTTGATGTTGCTGATAAACTAATACCATATGACAGTGGACAAATAAAAGGAAATTCATTCACTTGAAGAACATTTTTGCTTCAAGTTTTTCCTACCATATCCAACTAATGAAGTAAAACAAGTTGAACAAGCTTTATTTAGTAAGCCTCTGCCCCCCATGTTGTAATGATGAACTGTTTTGCAAAGGCCCTATACATTGATCCAAAATCCAGTTACTCTTGGCCTGTTCAGCATTTTTTGGATAAGAGATAGTGCCACATTCAAGTAGGAAATGAATGAGGTCATATGGGTTAAAACACCAACCTTAGCTTCAGCTAGCATGTGTTCATGCTTCAGCTCAAGAGCCATGCGTTTCCCTTCTTTGGATGTGGGATTATTGGGGTCTGGGTTGTGTTTTGTTGCCATTGCAACACAGCCAGCCAGCCAGCCAGCCAGACAGACACAACAGATATGCAAACAAACAGCTGCTGTATGAGACAGACAGAGATAGTGAGACAGATTGTAAGATTGAGATAGATAGATGAAGAAATAGATAATGAATGATAGAAAAAGATAGAGACAATAACTATAAGAAAGCTAGGTAGATAGACAGAGAGATAGGTTGAGTTTGGCTCTTAAAAGTGCCGTTGGTTTTATGATGGTGTAGATCAGTGTATGGGTTTGTGGTGTGGGTACAGGAGCTGCAGGAGAGAACAGAAAAAGTGAATTATGTAGTGAAACTAGCTTTTTTAAATGCACATTGTGACGGTTTAACTACTTTAGACAGACTGAGTGAGTTCATGTACGTGTTTCCTGTTTCAGACGCGGAACAAGCACATGGACTATGCCCCTCCCCCCAAACATATGTTAAATGTCCACTCGGCAGCGTTAGTACTGTCATGTGTAAAACAAAAGCGATTAAGATAACGTATAACTCACACTTTAACACCGAAGTATGTAGCCGTAATTAAGACAAATATTTTCCACACACCACTTATGAGCTGATATAAATGTAGCTAAACTAGATTAAGCTTATGTTGAACGTGAGCTAGCTAGCTAGGCGCCCGCAAGAATAATTTCACATTAATGTTGCTTTGCTGATAATGGCGAAAGCATTTCTCAGACTTAGAACAGTTCATTATGTATGATGAACTATGCGAGAAAAGGCTTAAAAAAAAGCCCCAATTATTAAATCATGCATCAGACTTTAGTGACACAACTTACTTTGTCAGAGGATGGATAGCAATGCCGGACCGGTGGTGGTGCTCTGAATTATGTCATTTCCTGTACCGATTATACAATAAAATATTAAAGCTCCCATGTCATGCTTTTCCGGTTATTACCCGTCCCCTTGTGTGTTATGAAGGTTTTTATGCATGTAAACGGTGTGCAGAGTCAAAACCCTCAAAGTACACCCTGTAGCGAGTAAAACTCTAACACAGAAAATACCTCCCCAAAACGCCTCGTTGGAGATACGTCACTGCCCATTTCATTCTTCCGGGTACCGCATGATGTCATGCGGTACCCGGAACGAAATGGACCAATCCCGAAGAGCTATGGCCACACCAGCAGCGGCGTGTTCCTCCTCCAGAGGTTCGAAGAACCGGCATTTCACAGACGAAAGCTTCCAAAACATTGCCCAGTTTGAGGCCGGATATGCACAGCTTGTTTGGACCGTTTGGAGCAGGGGAAGATCCGGGTATACAACCTGTAAGTTTGCATTGTTATTTGTGTATTTATCAAACAAGACTGTTTAAATGTGTAAACTGTGTTGGACTGCTAAGCCATTGACACAGTGCTAACTAAGTTGCTAGAGTTTCCATATATCAACTCTAATATCAGCAGATGGCCTTGCATACATGTATCTCATAGCAGGAGAATGTCTGCATTCACACACAAAATACCTATTGACAGTATACTCCGGGTGATTTGCCGGTCAGTCGCGAAACGTAATTACATTATAGCTGGCGTAGCGATCTAACACACGGAGCTAGAGCTAGTTTCGGTCAGAAAAACATTTTTGTGATGCTACGTTGCTAGCGTTTAAATATATCAACTCTAATATCAGCAGATGGCCTTACATGTTTGTCATGGCAGGAGAATGTCTGCAGTCACACACACGGAATACTCATACAGTATACTGTACTGTGATTTACCGTACATTGTGACCGTACATATACTGCATGTAGCTAACGAGGCTAGCTGTATGCTAGCGCAAAACAATGTATTCATGCAAGTTACATTGTATGGTAGCAGAATACCCGTATACGATTGCAATTATAAACACGTTATTGCTAGCCTAATATGAACCACTAGCTTTTGTTCATAGTCGTTTTATTACACTGCATTATAGTTGCCTTTCCTCCAAGCTAACGTTCATATCGTGTTAGCTACCAAGGTAAACAAAGCTAGGTTAGCATATTAGCAGGCAAGCTGTTCATTACACAACTACTACTAACTAATCTAAAACAACTAAGTTTCTCTAATATTTTGTGATTTGCATTTGATTTCGTCCAGCCAGATCCTGGCGGACAATCCATGACGGGGAAGGGATTCTACTACTACTGAGGGTGCTAAAAGGCACCGCACCGACTGTGCGCAGGCAAGATGCGAGGAGGAGGAATGAATGATATACCGTGTGTATATATGTATATTTATGTTCATTTTGTACATTTCTAAAAATAAAGTTTAATGGAAATACTTAGTAGGCCTATCCTTTCTTCCCTGAATTCATATATAGCAAACCATGATTTGATTTCTCATCAAACAGTAGTAGTTTATAACGGGTAAAAATAACTTACTCTTTGTTATGAGAGTAGCTCGTAGGCCACAACGGAAAGACAAGGAGACATACACGAGTTTACAAAACCACGGCACATTTATTGTGGTAAATGCAGAGACAGGTGGTTGAGAGGATCGCAGAGTTAATCTTCCTGCAGCCGCTTTGGAGAGAGACTGTGTCCGGAGGTGTCCGTGATCGCGCTGATTACCCTCTTCAGCTCCACCCCATCGTAAGACAAAGGCCCTGGGGCCGTCACACTCTTCTATAACAACAGTTAAAAATATATATGTATATAAAATATACCGCTGTACCGACGCCATGATAAGACTGATGTTACGCTGAGAGCAGCCGGGAAAAGCACTGACATGGGCGCAGCCTCTCTGGTGGTTGACTAATCAGAACGAGTGGCCGAGCTGACCAATCGGAGCACACTAGGCTCACAGGGAGGGGGGGGCAAGAGCTCCAACGAGTCGTTTAGTGGAGAAAGTGAATACTGCTGAATACACATGCTTGACAGAGATGCTGTATGCGAAACCAATGTGAGTTTGGAAAATTGCACAGTATAAATCTATTTTAGTATACCTCAACAATGTAATTATGATCAGTGGAAATGGCCATGACATGGGCCCTTTAATACATTTCCTATATTTTGACACAATAACTATTTAATAATCTAAGTAGCCTACAGACAAAAACAAAAAAGTATATATTGCCTTATAAAATGCAGAAAAGTGTAAACACCAAGCATGATAATAATAAAATAAAAGACTAATGATATCTTAAACCTTAATAAATAAAATGGAAAATTAACCGACAACAAGAATTTAACATAAATAAAACAAGGATTAAAACAAGGATAAGTTTGACTCAATGTTGTGTAAAGTACCCGTTATGGTTAAAAAAAATAAACATTAGAAAATAATACAGCTTCCGGCTTCCCGAGACACGAAGAGGAGACACGAACAATTCTTCCACTTAAAATGCATTACTTTGAAAATCGTGCTTTCTGACACGAAAGAAACGTGTGCATAAACACCATATCCCTACGTGCATTGCGGCTAAAACATCCAATCACCGCTGAGGATTATTGAAAAGTCCTAAATCTGTTTCTGGTATTGTTTCGGACTTTATTTTGAAATTCAGTTCCTGACAGACGTAAAAAAAGCCCGAGATTATCGAATTAAACCAATAAATAAAAACAAGGATAATTGTGTGTTATTGTTGAGTAAATAACAGTGAGTTATTTTAAAAAAAATAACAAATTAGAAGGAAAAAAAGATTTTAAAAATACAGATTTCAGTATCCTGAGGCTCTGAGCCCCATTTTATTTCCTCACAGACGGCAACAAAAGTCCGAAATGATACGATTTTAAATAAAAGCAATAATCGTGGCTTGATATTGAGTAAGAACATGTTTTTATGAACCACACAGCTTCCGGTCTTCCACGACCAGACCGAGAAAAAGACGTGTTGACTTTATTTTGAAATTCAGTTCCTGACGGACGTCAAAATAGCCCGAGATTATCGAATTAAACCAATAAATAAAAACAAGGATAATTGTGTGTTATTGTTGAGTAAATAACAGTGTGTTATTTTGAAAAGAATAACAAATTAGAAGGAAAAAAAGATTTTAAAAATACAGATTTCAGTATCCTGAGGCTCTGAGCCCCATTTCTTTTCCTCACAGACGGCAACAAAAGTCCGAAATGATACGATTTTAAATAAAAGCAATAATCGTGGCTTGATATTGAGTAAGAACATGTTTTTATGAACCACACAGCTTCCGGTCTTCCACGACCAGACCGAGAAAAAGACGTGTTGCAGGCACGAAACACATTACCAATAGAAATACATTGCTTTTAAAATCGTTCTGTGTGACACGAAAATAAGGGGATAATCGTGGTGGTGCACACGAATCAATAGATTAAATAACGTGACTATAACACGAAATGCCGTGAGACTGGGTTGGTTTTATAATGATTGATCATGAAAGTGTTCTCAAAGCTGGTAAAGGTGCAGCTAGTTTGAATGACTTTGTATACTGCAGGGTAGCTTGTGGATTTACTCCAGGTGGAACTAAAGTCTGATTTAACACTTGATTATATTTCACATCATTCATCCACATCTGTGAAGTAACTAAAGCTATTAAATACATGTAGTGGAGTAGAAGTACACCATTTACCTCTGAACGGTAGTGGAGTAGAAGAACAAAGTTGAAATACTTAAATAAAGTACAAGTATCTCAAAATTGTACCCAAGAATAGTACTTGAGTTTATGAACTTAGTTACTTTACACCACTGGCTATAAAGATAGAAAGACTAAGCCTTGCACAGAGGCATGAAAATACATTTTCAAAATGCTCAACAGTGCTGCCAAAATTATAAACTGACTGCTACACAATTCAAATAAATGCTTTTATATATTTCTATTAGATGTGACTCTTTGGCGTTTCTGTTATTATTAACTGCTTTAGTTGTTCTGACTGCTAACATCCTGTTATTCCTCATTTTAAAGCCGATATTCCGTGGGGTCGGGGGTTCGGATCCTTGTCACCTTTTTCATACCTGATGAGTTTGCATCCCTGCTTTATAGAGTGGCGAAGTCACGCCCACTTACTTCCGGCTAATGGGACCTTATTTTGGAAAAATTATGCATTGAAGTCAATGGGGAGAGAAAACTTATCTTTCGATCCCGTTTGAATTGTGCCATGAATTACACATATGATGTTTGTCAATCTTAAAAAATCATTTCCATGTAAAAAAAGTCACAGTTTGTCGTAAAACTGTTGAAATATAAGACTATGAAAAATACGCAACTAGAAAGACTACAAATCCCAGAGTTGCGTAAGTGATGTCACAATTGTTTTCCTCCAGCATTCAGATACCTAAGATCAGCGCAATATAGATATAATCTATCTATATGGCGCTGGCTAAAATAAGATAACTTTAACAAGATGCCTGTGTGCTTTGTACCACGTTGTTATCATACCAGCAATGGGTCTTGCTCGTTCTTTTGCTTCCCGTCTGATGAAAGGACCAGGAGTGGCTTGATCAAGTTAGCTACCTAGCTAGTCGCTAGCACGTTAGTTAGCATTACAGCCTTGTCATTTTCATTAGCCTTAACATGAAGTAACATTAAGTAACCCAAAATGTTAAACAGTAAGAGTAGTAGTCATATTTCGTGAACCCTTTGAATAGTACTGTCACCGGTGTGATCATTCTATAATACACCATTTAAGCCCGGGGGAGAAATGCTAACGCTAACGTTAGCATCGGCGATCTTCTCTACTTCATGCTATCTGCACAAATGGTTGACATTAAACATTAAAACGACCAGGCAGTTCAGAGAGAATCAAAGGAAGGCAGGCAGGCAGCTTTGCATGACTTTCTTCAGGACGTGTTTCATTGTGGTGATAGTGAGGATAGTCAATCGTTGTGTTGACAAGACAGTAGTGACGGCCATCTTGGTGACGTGTGTTGTTGACCAGAGATGTAGTTCATTGAGCGTTTCACACAAACAAATGTGTTACTTCACAGTTTTACGCCACATTATTTTTTTTTTGACTTGCAAAATTATTGTAGCGACCCTGCATAGGGTGCTGGGTGTGTCACTCAAGCGTCCCCCGTCTCTCTGCCAATCACGGAGCTGCACAGTAATGCTGGTCGGTGTGCGGGCCTGTGGTTGGGGGAGCAGAGGGGGGAGGGCTGGGGTGTCGTGACGTTGACCCTGCTGTGAGTGTGAGTTAGGGAGTGGAGTAGAGAGTAATGACAAACCTGTAACCTGTAACCTGAGCTGGATTCTATAACCGTAAGCGAACAAAGGAGTTATTAAAGACAATCACTGGAAGCCTGTTTCCGACTCCCTTTGTCGAACGCTACATTGGTGTCAGAAGTGACTTTTTCGAACGAAGGACGTCTATCCTGACGGGAGCTCGTAACTGCGTCACGGAGTTAGCCGGTGAGCTAGCGGAGATGGATGAGTTCGGCAGGATGGGAGTGAAGCAAGAAAATAGTGACGGAGAGGAGGATGGAGCATGCGGGTGGTCGAAGGACATGAGTAGGGAGTTCAAGAGTGCACGGGAGGCGAGAGAGCGCCTGAGAGAGTCGGCGGTGAGGATGGCTAGAGACGCGGGGATGACTCCTTCCTCAGCGGCGTTTCGCGCCATTGACATTCTGGATGTAAACAACAATGGCGGCGCCCAGCAAACAGTAGCAGCCGCCGCGTCCGTGAAAACACCCAAATACTCGGGTAGGTCAGACTGGGAGGCTTTCCATGCCCAATTTGAACTGCTAGCACATGCCGGGGGGTGGTCAATAGAGACTAAAGCGCTACAGTTAGCTCTGTGCCTCACAGACGAGGCTCTTTCATGCCTGCTACTACTTAGCCCTGAGGACCGACACAGCTATGAAGCGTTAGCGGGGGCTTTGAAGAGGCGGTTTGGACAGTGTTTCCCGCCAGAGCTGCTCCGGAATGAAATAAATAACCGCTGTAGGAAGTCTGGGGAGACGCTGCGGGCGTTGGCTAACGACGTGGAAAGCCTGACGCGGTGGGCGTATGCACACATGCCACCCGGAGTGCAGAGTGAGCTGGCACAGGGATCAATTCATCAGGGCCCTCCTCCCTGCGGACTTGAGGGTCGAGGTACAGCTGCAGCATCCACAGTCCTTGCAGGCGGCTTTGGAGATGGCTGTGGAGAGAGAGAATGTGTGGAGTGTAGCTGCTAGGAGCAGCGGAGGGCCGTTACTACCGGCTGTGAGGAGCTGCAGAGAGGAGGAGAAGCCTGCATGGGTTGCTGAAATGACTGAACTGATAAGGGCTGTGACTCTGCAGTCAACACACAGGCCAAGTAGCAGGGTCTGCTGGGAGTGTGGTCAGCCAGGACATTTGGCCAGAGACTGCCCCAAGGCACGCCGGTCCCAGGGAAACGACGGGGGGCCCGCATAAAGGGGAAGATGCGGATCCAGGCCCAAAAACCCACCAACCAAACCACAGCCGTATTGCCACCAACACAGACAGCCGAGGAAGGAGCCCGACAGCACAGCCGGGGGAGCCAGGCTCTACTCCTTCCTGAAGAAGATGACAGCACAGGCTTGGAGCCTGTCGTCGCGGTGGGCCGTGCTGGTGGTGGGGATTCCTGTTATGTCCCTGTCAATGTGGAAGGGGTGCCCTGCACTGCGCTGGTGGACACAGGCTCGACAGTGACCCTGGTGAGATCAGATGTGTTGCCCAGTGGGACTCAATTAGAACCGACAGCGGTGCGTCTACGCACAGTCACGGGAGAGCTGGCACCTATGAAAGGAAAAGGCATGCTGACTGTGTCGGTGGGGGGAGTTGAAGTGCAGCATCCGGTGTGGATAGCAGATGTACAGGATCCGTGTATTCTGGGCTTGGACTTTTTGAGGGCGTCTGGTTGCCACCTGGACCTTCAGGCAGGCACAGTGAGTTTCCACGGGGGGCCTGTGATCACTATGACCCGTATCCACACCCCTGCTGAACCTGCTGGGACACACCCCGTGAGTACCCTGGAAACTGAAAATAATCCTCCCTCTTTGCCTTTATCCCCGGTGACGCCCACTCAGGGCAACTCCACACCTGTTACCCCCGGCCTGTGCCACCCGACCACAGCCCCTCCCCAGTTACCCCAGACTGGGGTGGAAGAGGCTCAGCCTGCAGTATTGGAGGTGTGGAGGAAGAACTGTGGCGGCCTTAATCCCGAGCAGCAAGAGCAATTGTGGCAGCTGCTGCTGGAGTTCCAGGGCAGTTTCGCCATGAGTGAGGGGGAGGTGGGCCGTACTCATCTGGTAGAACACGAGATTGACACAGGGGACTCGCGCCCCATCAAGTGTCGTCCTCGCCGACTTCCCCTGGCTCGTCAGCAGGCTTGTGACGAGGCAGTGCAGAGCATGCTGCAGGCAGACATCATCGAGCCCTCTGACAGCCCGTGGGCAGCACCTGTAGTCATGGTCCCAAAGAAGATAGGTGGCTGGCGGCTGTGCTCAGACTACAGGCCGGTGAACGGGGTCACTAAGAAGGATTCATACCCACTTCCCCGCATTGATGAGTCCCTGGATCTGGTCTCCGGGTCATCGTGGTTCTCCTCCTTGGACCTCCGCAGTGGGTATTACCAAGTCCCTCTGGCCCCAGAGGCCAGGCCAAAAACTGCTTTCTGCACCGGCCGGGGACTATGGCAGTTCAAGGTCCTCAGTTTTGGGCTTTGTAATGCCCCTGCCACCTTTGTGCGGTTGATGGACAGGGTGCTGTCTGGTATTCCCCGTCAGCAGTGCTTGGTTTACCTGGACGACATCCTGGTGCATGGCGGCTCGTTTGAGGCAGCCCTGGGATCTCTAAGAGTGGTGCTGGAAAGGATCAGAGCCGCTGGCCTGAAGCTACACCCAGAGAAGTGCCATTTCATGCAGAGAGAGGTCACTTTCCTGGGCCACAAAGTGGGGGGCGAAGGCATCGGCACCCTACAAGAGAAAGTGCAGGCGGTCGCGGACTGGCCAAATCCTCGCAACCAGAAGGAGCTGAAGAGTTTCCTGGGCCTGGCCTCGTACTATAGGAAGTTTGTACGGGGTTTTGCTTGCACTGCTGCACCCCTGTTCCAGCTGCTACAGAAAGACAGTGATTTCCTTTGGTCTGAGCAATGTCAAGCAGCGTTTGACAGCCTTCGGCGTGCCTTGAGTGAGGCCCCGGTTCTCGCCCCGGCCAACCCCAGTCTGCCTTTCACCCTGGACACAGACGCTAGCGGAGTGGGCGTAGGCGGAGTGCTCTCACAGACTACACCAGAGGGGGAGCGGGTGGTGGCATACTTCAGCCGGGCGTTCAACAAAGCAGAGCGACGGTACTGCGTCACTCGCAGGGAACTCTTGGCAGTGGTGCTGTCCATCAGGCACTTTAAATACTACCTGTGTGGCCAGGCGTTCACGGTGAGGACTGATCACTCTGCATTACAGTGGCTCATGACATTCAAGGAGCCAGAAGGGCAGGTCGCCAGGTGGTTAGAAGAGCTCCAAGCTTTCGACTTCAGGGTGGAGCACCGGGCTGGAGTGCGTCACACAAATGCAGACGCTCTCTCCCGCCGCCCATGTGCTGCCGGTGGATGCCACTACTGTGAGAAGAGAGAGACCCGTGAAAAAGAGCTGCTGGAGGAGGACACCGTCTGTGCTGCAGCTCGTCAAGTTGAAGAGGTCATTTGCCGGGAGCTCCAGACAGTGGACGTGGCAGAGTGGAAGCAACAGCAAGAGCTGGACACAGACCTACAGCCTGTACTGCAGTGGGTCGAGGCACAGCAGCGGCCACCGTGGGAGGAAGTGGCAGTGTTCTCCAAATCAACCAAGGGGCTGTGGTCTCAGTTTGAGGCTCTACGTCTGTGTCAGGGCGTACTGCAGCGTGCGTGGAAGGAGCCAGCTACGGGAGAGAAGAGATGGCAGGTGGTGGTCCCGAAGGGTCTGCAAGAGGCGGTACTCAAGGCCATGCATGGAACGGCAGGCTCCGGGCACTTTGGCGTCACTAAGACTCTCCGCCGCCTTCGCCAGGGCTGCTACTGGGGGCAGTGCCGGAGGGATGTCGAAGACTTTTGTCGCCGCTGTGACCCTTGTATGGCTCGTAAGGGTCCCCCTGGTCGTTCCCATGCTCCACTGCAACAGTTTCCTGTGGGGGCCCCAATGGAGAGAGTAGCGGTTGATGTGGTGGGGCCTCTACCTCTGTCAAGCAGGGATAACCGCTACGTCCTCACTGCCATAGACTATTTCACAAAATGGCCAGAGGCGTATGCCCTCCCTGATCAGGAAGCAGTGACAGTCGCAGATGCTTTGGTGGCCGGCATGTTCAGCCGGTTTGGAGTGCCGGAGTCCCTGCACAGTGACCAGGGGAGGAACTTCGAGTCCCGGGTGTTCGCCTCCATGTGCACACAACTGGGCATGCGAAAAACACGCACCTCCCCCTTGCGGCCTCAGAGCGACGGACTAGTCGAGAGATTCCATCGCACCATGGGCCAGCAGCTGGCCATCCTCACGTCTCAGCACCAGCGTGACTGGGACGAACATCTGCCCCTTGTGCTCATGGCATGTCGCTCTGCAGTCCAGGAGTCCTCAGCCTGTTCTCCTGCCCTCCTCATGTTAGGGAGAGAGCTTCGCACCCCTGCTGTTTTGGCGTTTGGTCAACCGCCAGATTCCCTGGACACTCCTCCAGGGCCTGAGTACGCCAGGAGACTTCAAGACCGCCTGGATTCCGCTCACGCTTTTGCCCGCGATCAGCAGAAAAGTGCTGGGGTGAGACAGAAGCGGAACTATGACACCAGGACAAGAGGGCAGCACTTCCAGGCCGGGGTGCTGGTCTGGGTCTACAGCCCACAACGGAAAAAAGGCCGGTGCCCAAAACTGGACAGCCAGTGGGTTGGTCCCTGCAGAGTACTGGAGAGGGTGGGGGAAGTCGTCTACAGAGTGCAGCTGCCTCCCAAGGGGAGAAAAGTTGTGCTCCACAGAGACAGGTTGGCCCCTTACAGAGGAGTCGCTTCTCCACATGCCCAAGGGACACCGGGGCCCACGGCCTCCCCCTCGACACCCCCACCCAGGTCCCCCGGCGAGCAGAGCAGCAGCCCCCCGTCAGTGACTGAGTTCCCCCCCACTTTCTTCCCATTTCCCCCGCCTGGACCAGAACCGGCACCCCCTGTCCCCCTGACCCCAGCCCCCCTGCCGAGAAGGCAGACACGACCCCCGAGTCGGTTCAGAGACTTTGTGTGGTAGTTAAAGTTTATAGTGAGACCCCTCGGTTCCTGTAGAGGGCAAGAATGCGCCCTGGTCTCACTGGAAGGGATGGTAGTCCACCCAGACCTTCCTAGTTCAACTAAAGAAAAATGTGTTACATGTTCTCGCTGCTGTGGGTTAGTGTTTAGTTGCAGGTTTTTGTTCTAGTTTTTTATGTGTCCCTCGTGGGCGAGGAACTTTGTAGTAGGGGGGTAGTGTAGCGACCCTGCATAGGGTGCTGGGTGTGTCACTCAAGCGTCCCCCGTCTCTCTGCCAATCACGGAGCTGCACAGTAATGCTGGTCGGTGTGCGGGCCTGTGGTTGGGGGAGCAGAGGGGGGAGGGCTGGGGTGTCGTGACGTTGACCCTGCTGTGAGTGTGAGTTAGGGAGTGGAGTAGAGAGTAATGACAAACCTGTAACCTGTAACCTGAGCTGGATTCTATAACCGTAAGCGAACAAATGAGTTATTAAAGACAATCACTGGAAGCCTGTTTCCGAGTCCCTTTGTCGAACGCTACATTATCTTTTAAATTGACAAACATCATATGTGTAATTCGTGGCACAATTCAAACGGGATCGAAAGATAATCTTTCTCTCTCTCTCATTGACTTCAATGCATAACTTTTCCGAAATAAGGTCCCATGGGGACCTAAATACTCAGTGGAGTCTCAGCTTTAATCGGCTATATTGTATGTGCAGCTACGATAAGTAATAAGGGTATATTTATCTTGAATTGTGTGCCGCAGTGCGTTCGAATTTTTTCGCTCAGGGGTCATTTAGACGCTTCTTATGAGACTTGTGTTTTGTTTTGGTAAAAATGGTTCATATCTTCAGTTAGCTGAGATCCTTCCCGTTAATCTGTTGCTACACATTAATAGTTTCATAAATGTTAAGAAGCCCTGAGAAGTTATCTCGAAAAAAAAACGGTGGGAGGGGTCCAATGGGGGGACCGCCGTGCTTAAAGGGCCCATGTCATGGCCATTTCCACTGATCATAATTCCATTGTTGAGGTATACTAAAATAGATTTATACTGTGCAATTTTCCAAACTCACATTGGTTTCGCACACAGCATCTCTGTCAAGCATGTGTATTCAGCAGTATTCACTCTCTCCACTAAACGACTCGTTGGAGCTCTTGACCCCCCCTCCCTGTGAGCCTAGTGTGCTCCAATTGGTCAGCTCGGCCACTCTGTTCTGATTAGTCAACCACCAGAGAGGCTCCGCCCGCTTTTTTCGGGGAACATCAGTGTAATAATGGCGTCGGTACAGCCGTATATTTTATACGCTAACTAACCGAACTGTACCTACAACTGTTGTTATAGAAGAGTGTGACGGCCCCAGGGCCTTTGTGCAGGTGTGTTGCAGGTCTTACGGTGGGGTGGAGCTGAAGAGGCTAATCAGCGCGATCACGGACACCTCCGTAGCCGAGGTGCTATTACAGTACGTCTACACAGCAGCGTTAAAAAAATCTTGGAGGTGGGCGTATCTGAAGCTTGAGGATTTTTTGCGAGCAACCAATCACATGAATCTCCCGCCCGCGACATACGAAGCAAAAAAGCCCGAAGTAAACTGGATATAAACTCCCCAAACAGGCGAAAACCTACCACTGTCTCTGCCACCTCCCTCCATGCCTGGCTCCTCCCGGTAGGTAAATAGGGACTGGTCATAAAGCACCGGGTGATTGATTCACTACCGCTAATTTCTCCTCCATGTTTTGGAATATGAGGAAATGACCTGCGGTATGTCTCTCCCAGCATACACGCCGTTTGATTGGCTAGAGCTTGAACTGTCAGATTTGCGTACACGGGATTTGATTGGCTGACGCTTCCACCTCAGCCTCAAAAGTTGAACATTGTTCAACTTTGAATCCTCAAAATCCTGAAAATCTCCGCTCGCCTGCCCACAATGCATTTCGGCGAAAAGTGAGGGAAAGTGACGTCACCCCATTCAAAGTGAATGGGCAGAAGCGTTTCAAGATTTTTTTAACGCTGCTGTGTAGACGTTCCGTTAATCCCAGCGGCCCAGCGGCTCGGCGATTCTCTCCCCGACCACCTATCTCTGCATTTACCACAATAAATGTGCCGTGGTTTTGTAAACTCGTGTATGTCTCCTTGCCTTTCGGTTGTGGCCTACGAGCCGGTCAAACAAAGAGTAAGTTATTTTTACCTGTAATAAACTACTACTGTTTGATGAGAAATCAAATCATGGTTTGCTATATATGAATGATATGTTATAGGAGCAAATAATTCAGGGAAGAAAGGATAGGCCTACTAAGTATTTCCATTAAACTTTATTTTTAGAAATGTACAAAATGAACATAAATATACATATATACACACGGTATATCATCCATTCCTCCCCGCATCTTGCCTGGGCGCAGCCGGTGCCTTTTAGCACGAGGCCTCAGTAGTAGTAGTAGTCCCGTCCCCGTCATGTATTGTCCGCCAGGATCTGGCTGGACGAAATCAAATGCAAATCACAAAATATTAGAGAAACGTAGTTGTTTTAGATTCGTCAGTAGTAGTTGTGGTAGGAGTGTGGATCTATCTAATGAACAGCTTGCCTGCTAATATGCTAACCTAGCTTTGTTTACCTTGGTAGCTAACACGATATGAACGTTAGCTTGGAGGAATGGCAACTATAATGGAGTGTAATAAAACTACTATGAACAAAAGCTAGTGGTTCATATTAGGCTAGCAATAACGTGTTTATAATTGCAATCTTATACGGGTATTCTGCTACGTTCGGTCATACATTGTAACTTGCATGAATACATTGTTTTGCGCTAGCATACAGCTAGCCTCGTTAGCTATACATGCAGTATGTACATGTACTGTCACAATGTACGGTAAATTACCCGGAGTATACTGTATGAGTATTCCGTGTGTGTGACTGCAGACATTCTCCTGCCATGACAAACATGTAAGGCCATCTGCTGACATTGTAGTTGATATATTTAAACGCTAGCAACGTAGCATAACAAAAATGTTTTTCCGACCAAACTAAAGTCTAGCTCCGTCGGCTACGCCAGCTATAATGTAATTACGTTTCGCGACTGACCGTACGGTAAATCACCTGGAGTATACGGTCTATGACTATTTCGTGTGTGAATGCAGACATTATCCAGCTATGAGGAACATGTATGTAAGGCGATCTGCTAATATTGGAGTTGATATATGGAAACGCTAGCAACTTAGTTAGCCCAGTTAGCACTATGTCAATGAGTCCGGTTTACACATTTAACCAGTCGTGGTAGATACCTTGTTTAATAAATACACAAATAACAATGCAAACTTACAGGTTGTGTACCCGAATCTTCCCCTACTCCAAACGGTCCAAACAAACTATAGCCTCGTTGTTTGTGTAGCTCGGTAGCATACACGCTCGGAACGCCAGCTATAATGTAATTACGTTTCGCGACTGACCGTACGGTAAATCACCTGGAGTATACTGTTTATGAGTATTTCGTGTGTGAATGCAGACATTCTACATACATGTATGTTAGGCCATCTGCTGATATTAGAGTTGATATGGAAACGCTAGCAACTTAGTTAGCACAGTTAGCACTGGCTTAGCAGTCCGAAACATGTTTACACATTTAAACAGTCGTGGTAGATACCTTGTTTGATAAATACACAAATAACAATGCAAACTTACAGGTTGTGTACCCGAATCTTCCCCTGCTCCAAACGGTCCAAACAAGCTGTGCATATCCGGCCTCAAACTGGGCAATGTTTTGGAAGCTTTCGTCTGTGAAATGCCGGTTCTTCGAACCTCTGAAGGAACAGTGTTAAAAAGAAATTTCAACCACTGACTTCGTCGTGGTTCTTCCGTCGGTAGGACAAACAGCTCAGATTTCTCCTCACATTTCAGGAAACAGGTCCTTGGCAGTGGCATGACTGGATCGATTGTGAACTGAACCAGAGCTTCCAACAGTAAATGTTAGGCTGGCAGAGGGTGCGGCCAGCGCCGCTGGGTGTGGCCATAGCTCTTCCGGATTGGTCCATTTCGTTCCGGGTACCGCTTGACATCAGGCCGTACCCGGAACTAAATGGAAGACTCAAATGGGCAGTGACGTATCTCCAACGAGGCGTTTTGGGGAGGTATTTTCTGTGTTAGAGTTTTACTCGCTACAGGGTGTACTTTGAGGGTTTTGACTCTGCACACCGTTTACATGCATAAAAACCTTCATAACACACAAGGGGACGGGTAATAACCGGAAAAGCATGACATGGGAGCTTTAAGAGGTTAATTCAATGCAATCCCTCCCCGTCGAGGCAAGCACTGTAATTCTCTCCGGTTAGTCCACCAGCAGATGACAAACACCCACCTCTCCGCCTCTTCCAAGGAACGAGGGGACCGTGCGGCAGAGTTTCAGTTTCAGTTTGTTTCGCCGGTCAAGATGTCCGTTAAAGTTTAAATCTTCCGGACAAAATTAGAAAAGTGCCGGTCAAAGGTCTTCTTTGTTATTTATTGAGCTTTAAAACAAATGAATAACGACTCTATATAATGATATATAATAATAAAATACACGGAGCCTGTCTCTTTTTCCTCTCTTCTGACAGCGTCAGTGTCTGTCTCATGCAGCAGCTGATCCAGTAATGAGTGACCCGACAGTAAAAATAAACATATTTATAACTAGTTTAGGTAGTTTGAGAGGTAATTAAAATAGCTAAGGGTGATGATCTGACTTGAAGTGTGTGTTTTGCTCCCGCTGCATCACAGCCGGAGGAGCTGCGTGTCTCCGTCCTGTCAGATTAGACTTCACTCGCGTTTATGTCCATATCGAGATAAAGATAAATAATCTGAATTCAGTGTGCCGTGTACTTTTGCGGGGGTGAGCAGCAGAGGGGGGGGGAGGCGGGGCTATTGCGTCGTCATTATCAGAAAAGGATGACCGTATAGGCGACCACACGGCCCCGTTGGACCCCCCAGAGCGCTCCGTTCCCAGATCTATCCACCTTTGGACCCGTTGTCGTTTGCAGGGTCCGTTTCTACCGTTCCGTTACGGCGTCGTGTAGCTTAAAGGGCTATACGCAAGAGAAATATGCGGATACAACCCGTTTTCGTTCCCGTGGGGTCTGGGCCTTAAATTCTCTCAGGCATCATCTAAACATCCCCACCATTAAACCATAAAACCCCCTCGTCCTTAACCAATTGCATATTCCCCTTTTACATTTCCCTTTGCCCTCCAGAAATGTAAATCCTTAACATATGTCTCTGTTAAACACATACAAGACTAAACATACAATTTAACAGAGTAAAAGGCAACCACACTGTAAAAAAAAAACTCGTAAAAAAACGGTCAAAGTACTGGCAGCAGCGGCTGCCAAACAAAAACCCTTAAATTAAAGTAAAATACTTTAACTGAAATAAAGTGAATAAGCCATTAATTTACGGGAATTGTCCTTAAAGATTTTACAGGAAAACACTGTAATTTTACAGATTTATCCTCTCTTTTTACAGTCAATAACCTTTAATAAAAGTACATTACTAATACTTTAACGTGCAAATACTCTAATTTTACAGATTTATCCTCTCTTTTTACAGTCAATAACCTTTAATAAAAGTACAGCGCTAATACTTCTACAGGCAAATACTCTAATTTTACAGATTTATCCTCTCTTTTTACAGTCAATAACCTTTAATAAAAGTACATTACTAATACTTTAACGTGCAAAAAACCCGTAAAAAAACGGTCAAAGTACTGGCAGCAGCGGCTGCCAAACAAAAACCATAAAATTAAAGTAAAAATACTTTAACTCAAATAAAGTGCAAAAGCAATTAATATACAGAAATTGTCCTTAACGATTTTACAGGAAACTTTCCTCTCTTTTCAAAATCCATTGTCTTAAAATGTTACATTCAAATACCTTAAATAAAGTTCTGATGAGAAAAACTGTTTTTTACATTTGTTTTTATTAGATTTGTATGATCAAACACTAAAATAAATACAGAACCTAAAGTTCTACAGGTAGAATACTGTTATTTTACAGCTTTTTTCTAACATTTTCCAATCAAAGACATTCAATGAAAAGACATCACAAAATGTTCTGTAGGAAACAATTACTCTGAAAACTTAAAATATGAAAACTAATGAATACAGCATTTCATATTTAAACATCATACTTATAAACAGTAGAAACAAAAAGTAAGTTGAATTTTTTTAAGAGTACTTTGAAACATTCTCAACTGAAAATAACAGAAATTACAAAATGGCAACATATGTTCACATTGTCCATTTGAAGGAGCAGTGTGCAGGATTTAGTACGTCTAACAATGGGGATGTAGGTTCCAACCAATGGATAACTTGTTCACTCACCCTCCTATCCCAAGTTTGTAGAATGTATATTGGCTGCAAAAAACTTGAGGCCCAATCATGTTTCCTCTGTCCATTCTGCGCTACTGTAGACGTGGCAGTGCAACCTAGAGGACAAAAAGATCAGAATCAGAAACAGGTTTTTCACACGTATGAGGAATTTGACTAGGTGTCGTACATACACATATAAATAAAAAAAATTAAATAAAAAAAAGTACACAGATAGCGAACTATATTAAGAACACTGTAATAAAAATATAGTAAGATAGCAATAAAATAAAGCAGTAATTTACATCGAAATAGAATGCAATAAATTATAGAATATAAAATATGTGCAGTAAGCAATATTTAAACATTGCATTATTTACCATCCTGTGATCTCCATCATGTAATGCATAGAGTCTGCGTTGTGGCTGAGGTAAAGTGTCAGTGGGGGGGGGCGGGCCTTGTTGAGGTGGCGAGAGGTTTTGGTCCTGATGGAGAGAGGTTCTGGTCCTGATGGAGAGAGGTTCTGGTCCTGATGGAGAGGTTCTGGTCCTGATGGAGAGAGGTTCTGGCCCTGATGGAGAGGTTTTGGTCCTGATGGAGAGAGGTTCTGGTCCTGATGGAGAGAGGTTTTGGTCCTGATGGAGAGAGGTTTTGGTCCTGATGGAGAGAGGTTCTGGTCCTGATGGAGCGCAGCCTCCCGCCAGAGGGGAGGGGGGTGAACAGTTTGTGTCCAGGGTGGGAGGGTTCGGCCACTATCTTCCCGCCTGCAGGTTAGGGAGGGATGGCAGATTGCAGCCGATCACCTTCTCTGCAGAGCGGATGACACGCTGCAGCCTGCCCTTATCCTTGGCTGTGGCTGCAGCGTACCAGATGGTGATGGAGGAGGTGAGGATGGACTCCATGATGGAGGTGTAGAAGTTCACCATCATCGTCTTTGGCAGGTTGAATTTCTTCAGCTGCCTCAGGAAGAACATTCTCTGCTGGGCTTTTTTGATGAGGGAGCTGATGTTCTGCTCCCATTTGAGGTCCTGGGCGATGATGGTGCCCAGGAAGCGGAAAGACTCCACAGCAGTGACTGGGGAGTCACACAGAGTGATGGGGGCGGGTGGGGCTAAAGTCCACAACCATCTCCACTGTCTTGAGAGCGTTGAGCTCCAGGTGGTTTTCCCCACACCAGGTCACCAGATGGTCCATCTCCCACCTATAGGCAGACTCTTCCCCACCAGAGATGAGTCCGATGAGGGTGGTGTCGTCTGAACTTCAGGAGCTTGACAGACTGGTGACTGGAGGTGCAGCTGTTGGTTGGGGAAAGAACGCAGCCTTGAGGGGAACCGGTGCTGATGGTCCGGGGGTCAGAGACGTGTTTCCCCAGCCTCACGTGCTGCTTCCTGAAGCTGGAGAGCTTGTCCTGCAGCAGAGCCGGGATGATGGTGTTGAAGGCGGAGCTGAAGTCCACAAACAGGATCATGGCGTAGTAGTTTCCTGCTGTGTCCAGGTGCTGGAGGAGGAAGTGAAGTGATAACTATTAGTAAACCATATTAATGGATGTTATTATTATTATTATCACACACACACACACACACACACACACACACACACACACACACACACACACACACACACACACACACACACACACACACACACACACACACACACACACACACACACACACACACACACACACACACACACACACACACACACCCACACACACACACACACACACACACACACACACACACACACACACACACACACACACACACACACACACACACACACACACACACACACACACACACACACACACACACACACACACACACACACACACACACACACACACACACACACACACACACACACACACACACACACACACACACACACAGGGTGTGTTTCTGAGGTGGGCTGGTCGAACAGCATTACATTTTTTACACAATGAGTGCTCTCTGCTTCTCACTCTCTTCAGGGTGTGTGTGTGTGTTTTGCATCCTCTGTGGTAAAGGCTCTGGTGGGGAATTTCTCGACCTGTGTGTGTGTGTGTGTGTGTGTGTGTGTGTGTGTGTGTGTGTGTGTTTTCCAGCTCTCTAAACACAAGAGGCTACCACAGCCAGATAACTGTGGGTTGAGGGAGGAAGAAGAAGGGATTTATTTAATGAAACGAGACGATGATAGGGATGTTGTTCTGGGCTCTTCATCAATGTGGTGTGTCTGCATATTGTGTGTGTCTGCATATTGTGTGTGTGTGTGTGTGTGTGTGTGTGTGTGTGTGTGTGTGTGTGTGTGTGTGTGTGTGGCTGTGATGTTAACCCTCTGAAGCAGTCACCTGTTATCGTTCTCTCAGCGCGAAGTAAAGGCTGTGTCCGGCTGCTGGAGGAATTAATGTGTGTTAATGTGTGTTGATGTGTGTTAATTAGGGGTGTAACGGTATACGTATTCGTACCGAAATTATTCGGTATGGGCCCTTCGGTTCGGTACACGTGTGTACCGAAGTGTACCGAACGAATATAACATTAAACGTAAAAAATTGAGAACGTGAACAACTTTTTGGAAGTAATCTCAGGTGCTGCGTCGCAGCGTTCAGTGTCATTTGCTCACATTGGGTTCAACGCGTCATAGAGCGACCAAGTCATTTCATTGGACGAGAGGCATACTATGAGAGCTGGTCACAGGGACGCATTCAAATTTAGTCAGTAATTTGAGGAACTGGCGAAATGGCGAACGCAGATAGAGTTGAGCTCGAAAATCCTCGAGCATCATTGAAGTCTCCGGTTTGGGAACATTTTGGTTTCGTAGTTACGTACAAGGATGACGGAGAGAGACAGGTGGACCGAACCAAAGCTGTTTGTCGGCATTGTTCAACTGAAATTGGTTACGCGGCTGGCAATACATCCAACTTGCACACTCATTTGAAAAGGCATCACCTGAACGTGAATATCACCGGTACCAAAAGAAAAAAGACTGAAGTGCAAACCCAACTCCCACTAGCATTTAAGCCTCCAACACTCGCAACAAGTTCAGACCGAGCCAAAGCTATTACAAACGCCAAATATCCTTATGTTGCCATGTTAGCAAAGCGCTACCTGGCTGTATCTGCTACCTCTGTCCCTAGCGAGAGGGTGTTCTCCACAGCAGGAGACATTGTTAGTGCCAGCAGATCTGCCCTTTCGGCAAGCAATGTGGACAAGTTCATCTTTCTTTAAAAAAAACATGAAAATACAATGACAAGCAAGTCCTAATGTCAAGCTGGCTGCTTATAGGTACTAGTACAGTTCAAGTACAGATTATTTCAGTTCATCGAAATGCTGCACCTTAATGTTTATTTTATTATATTTTGTATTTATTTGAGTGAATACATTATTCACAGTTTAATAATAATTAAAAACCCGCAAAAAAATATGTTATGTTTTGTGATAATCTTTTCTGCTGTACCGAAAACGTACCGAACCGTGACCTAAAGACCGAGGTACGTACCGAACCGAAATGTTTGTGAACCGTTACACCCCTAGTGTTAATGTGTGGTTTCACAGCTTGACTTACAGCCGGGAGAATAAGGGAGGGTCCGACTGTCACTGAGGGAAGCACGTTGTGGAGGGAATTCTTAAGAGAAACCGATCAATGATTCATGGACAAAGTTTGTCTTTTGTTATATTTAATAAAGTAATAAAGAAAGTCAATATAAAGAGAAATGGATCTGAAATGCAGGAACAGAGCAGCTTCATCCTCAGAGGATAAAGAAGTTCTGCTTACAGTCTCTCTGTGTATTCATGAGAGGAAACAGCTGCTCCTACATCCCATCATTAAACCATTAAACCTCGTCCTTAACCATTTGGCAATCAGAGTATAAGACTATAAGTTTTAAATGAGTATATGATCATTTGACACGACACACTTAACCTCCAGTTTCCCCAAAACTCCGAAATAACTGCAGGGAGGAGAGGGGGTGCAAAGCATCTGTGCACATCCATTTCCCCAGGAATAATACACCAGGTTAGGCTGTAACAAATGCACTTTAAAAACAAATGTTGGGTGGAAACCTCTGTGCAAGAGAAGGTGTGGAAATCATTACTTCTAGCAGTGACAAAAATAAGTCAAATGTGCGAGATTTTAGATTTTAACTCCGACAACGCAGGTTCAGTTTAATATTGAAGTGACTGTTATTTATACTGATTGTTGTGCTTTTATTGATGTCTTTAAAGTGTGCATATGTATAGATGTGTCTGTTGATTGTGTATATACATATTTTGTATACATATTTTTATATATATTTGTATTTTGTATTCCTCTGGATTGTGGGAAACGGTATTTCGATCTCTCTGTCTGTAACCACAAACTGAAAGATTGTGAACTACAAAAGGAAGGTCACTTGTATCATAATGGTCCAGTTGTCAAATGTGTCTTTGACCATCGTTAACAGCGACACTGGGACATGGTTTCATTCACTTCATGCTTTAAGAGAAATGAGTATGGATGATATTGTGGGTAAAACTGAAGGTTGGCAGCTGTCACAAGAAATACCAACAAATCCTGTCATCGGATTGGATAGTTGTAATTGTTGTAATTGAGGATTGGCTCACATTGTTTTGACTTACCATCTATGGACACTCTCATACAAAAGATAACAGAAGTGCATCCATGTGATTTGATCACTTTCACTATGGAGGTCCTCATGTGGGGAATTGGCAGATATCGGCCAACCGTATTTCATATCACTGTGACATTATCTTCTGATGTTCAGGTATCTGTCTTTTCTCTAGAGCAGAGCCGAGTCTGTGACTTATCACTCACTCGTATCTAGATTTTTAGAGACAAACATGCCTGGATGCAGCCAAATGTAAAGGGGTTGGATGTGAAGGGCCACAACTTGGTGGATTCAGAATGGGTTAAGAATGAGAAGTAGTTCAAGTTCTAGGGTGTTGAGAGGGTAAAGGCTCGTACATACTGTATTTCCACTTTGCATGGGCAACAGTGGTCTAACAGATGTTCACCAGGTTTCATCGAGACTATGTTTGAGGGTCCGCATCCCTCAAAGGTTTTACATATGCACATTTACCGAGTCAGACGCGCTCCGTTGTTTCCCGGGAGTTTGTATCCCTTTAAAGATTGACTATATTCATGTTGGTCATGTTGAGAAACAGGTATATAAGTTCAGTCCATTTACCATCTGTGTTAACCTTGACAGCCTGAGTTATATTCCAATGTTCCTGAGTGCTTGGGTCACAGATCCACAACACCTTGACCTCTAGAAGGATCTGGAGGGTCTGACCCAGAGTCATCCACAGACTGACAGTGAACACACCTCATCTGATGGGATGCCTCCTGGACTCTGGTATGTCAGGTATGTCCAACTGGAAGGAGACCCCAGGGTCAGCCCATAATATGCTGCAGAGATTAATGACCCCATCGGGGGGGGGGAGCCTGCAGGGAGAGGGAGGGGGCATCTGGAATATACCTCGCTCCATTTGTCACCACTATGACTTAAACCTCGCTCAACTGATGGATTACTGTCTAAACTTTAAAGGTCACCTATGATGCAGAATCCACTTCTTCATGTCTCTTCTACATCAACATGTGTCCCCTCTTCTTCATGTCTCTTCTACATCAACATGTGTCCCCTCTTCTTCATGTCTCTTCTACATCAACATGTGTCCCCTCTTCTTCATGTCTCTTCTACATCAACATGTGTCCCCTCTTCTTCATGTCTCTTCTACATCAACATGTGTCCCCTCTTCTTCATGTCTCTTCTTCATCAACATGTGTCCCCTCTTCTTCATGTCTCTTCTTCATCAACATGTGTCCCCTCTTCCTCATGTCTCTTCTACATCAACATGTGTCCCCTCTTCTTCATGTCTCTTCTTCATCAACATGTGTCCCCTCTTCTTCATGTCTCTTCTACATCAACATGTGTCCCCTCTTCTTCATGTCTCTTCTACATCAACATGTGTCCCCTCTTCTTCATGTCTCTTCTTCATCAACATGTGTCCCCTCTTCTTCATGTCTCTTCTACATCAACATGAGTCCCCTCTTCTTCATGTCTCTTCTTCATCAACATGTGTCCCCTCTTCTTCATGTCTCTTCTTCATCAACATGTGTCCCCTCTTCTTCATGTCTCTTCTACATCAACATGTGTCCCCTCTTCTTCATGTCTCTTCTTCATCAACATGTGTCCCCTCTTCTTCATGTCTCTTCTACATCAACATGTGTCCCCTCTTCTTCATGTCTCTTCTACATCAACATGTGTCCCCTCTTCTTCATGTCTCTTCTTCATCAACATGTGTCCCCTCTTCTTCATGTCTCTTCTACATCAACATGAGTCCCCTCTTCTTCATGTCTCTTCTTCATCAACATGTGTCCCCTCTTCTTCATGTCTCTTCTTCATCAACATGTGTCCCCTCTTCTTCATGTCTCTTCTACATCAACATGTGTCCCCTCTTCTTCATGTCTCTTCTTCATCAACATGTGTCCCCTCTTCTTCATGTCTCTTCTACATCAACATGTGTCCCCTCTTCTTCATGTCTCTTCTTCATCAACATGTGTCCCCTCTTCTACATGTCTCTTCTTCATCAACATGTGTCCCCTCTTCCTCATGTCTCTTCTTCATCAACATGTGTCCCCTCTTCTTCATGTCTCTTCTACATCAACATGTGTCCCCTCTTCTTCATGTCTCTTCTTCATCAACATGTGTCCCCTCTTCTTCATGTCTCTTCTACATCAACATGTGTCCCCTCTTCTTCATGTCTCTTCTTCATCAACATGTGTCCCCTCTTCTTCATGTCTCTTCTACATCAACATGTGTCCCCTCTTCTTCATGTCTCTTCTACATCAACATGTGTCCCCTCTTCCTCATGTCTCTTCTTCATCAACATGTGTCCCCTCTTCTTCATGTCTCTTCTACATCAACATGTGTCCCCTCTTCCTCATGTCTCTTCTTCATCAACATGTGTCCCCTCTTCCTCATGTCTCTTCTACATCAACATGTGTCCCCTCTTCCTCATGTCTCTTCTTCATCAACATGTGTCCCCTCTTCTTCATGTCTCTTCTACATCAACATGTGTCCCCTCTTCCTCATGTCTCTTCTTCATCAACATGTGTCCCCTCTTCCTCATGTCTCTTCTACATCAACATGTGTCCCCTCTTCTTCATGTCTCTTCTACATCAACATGTGTCCCCTCTTCTTCATGTCTCTTCTACATCAACATGTGTCCCCTCTTCCTCATGTCTCTTCTACATCAACATGTGTCCCCTCTTCCTCATGTCTCTTCTTCATCAACATGTGTCCCCTCTGTGGAAAGAGACTCTGAAAGTTTCAGGAACAAAGATTCTCTCTCTTTTTGATCCATTTATATAAAAACCTGTCTGCAAATGAGCTGATCAGATTTTGGCCACTTTATGATGTCATAACGATGTTTTGTCTTGTGTAACCATTAGCCAATCAGCAACCAAGGTAACCCCCCCCCCCCCACCTTATCCCCTGAATCTCCTCTAGAGCACCATTGAGTTCTTTGTAACCAAATGTCTCTCAGAGGGGCGTGGGGAGGGGCTCCTTATTTTCATCTAAAGCAACAGACAGAGAATCAGCACTTTGGAAACAGGGCTGAAACAGAGGGGATTATGGGTAATGCTGCAATGATCTGTTTGGTGTTTCAGCCAATCAGAGACAGGCTCTGTATATATCTGAGACCTGTAATATACTGATGAGAAACAGTATAATAGGGGACCTTTAAATACAAAAGTACAAATATATTACACAGTATTCATGTGGTAAGAAGCCAACTCTTCATATCAATTCTGTCAATTAAAGTAAAAATGTTAAACAAATCAATGTTTCAATCAATCAATCAATGTTTATTTATATAGCCCAATATCACAAATGTTACTTTTGTCTCAGTGGACTTCACAGTTTGTAAATCTTAGTTGATTAAAAAAAGCCCAATAAGTTAATTACATAACAAGCTTGAAATCTCAATAAATGAAACCCTAGGAGAGCTGTGATGAAGGCTGTTGTGTTTCTTAAGGCATTTTCAAGTATCCAGCTTAATTTACTTACATTTGATTGATTTTGCTAACTCATAACTTAACCTATGAGGCAATATACCTCTCCCAGCCCTTCGTATATATTTCTGTATGTGGCCCTCAGTGAAAAAAGTGTGGACACCCCTGGTCTAAACTTGAATCTAAACGCAGGGGTTTGTTGTGTTTGCCGCTGCTTTTAATTGAACTATTCATATCTCACACTGCACTGTAACTTTTATTCATGTCATTTTAATCTATTGCATTGTTGTGTCACTTACATTTTGCACTTGGTAAAGGTGGGGTTTATTTGAATGTCTTTATACTCTACTGGGTAGCTTAACCTATAATAACCTATAATAATGTGTGTCGATTTATATTTTGTATTAATAACTTACATCTGCAAAGTAACTAGTAGCTTAATACGTCAAATAAATGAGTAAAAAGAACAACGTTTGCTTACAAAATGTACAACAACCTCTTCTTAAGTTCAGTACTTGAGCAAATGTACTTAGTGTCATGACACCTCTGATATTAACACAATTGTTTTTTAGATTTTACCCCAGAAAAGAAGTCACACCTGAGACTCAAGCAGACACACAAGTCAAATACATCGTTAGATTAAAACAAAACTATGACATAAAACAGGAAACAGGAAACACCCAAGAAGCTGCGGGGATTTCTGTAAAATTACACCTCTAATGGCAATGAATCGCAATTAAACCCAATCAAGGTATACGTTAGGGAATACTTCCAGTTCTTGCTCTGGGAATAATCATAACTGATTGTCCTGGTTCCACAAACGATATCAGAAATGTCCCGACAGAGCAAGACTTGAATCTGGGGGCTCTGGGTATTTTATAAACGTTGTGGGAAGTTTGGGTTTCTTTGGTTAGCGGTGACATTATGTGTGTGTGTGTGTGTGTGTGTGTGTGTGTGTGTGTGTGTGTGTGTGTGTGTGTGTGTGTGTGTGTGTGTGTGTGTGTGTGTGTGTGTGTGTGTGTGTGTGTGTGTGTGTGTGTGTGTGTGTGTGGTGTGTGTGTGAGCTGGTCGGGGTGTAACGCCAGGCTTCACATTGTTGTATCATCAATCTTGGTCTCAAACGTTGTTCCCAAATGACAGATATACATTACAGATATAACATCCAGTGATGGAGGTATGAAGGGGAATCACATGAGATGTATTCATTCATTTTCTTGACTTTAAAGAGGTTTCAAAGCATCAACTCTTAGATTATTAATGACCAAAGTCTGATGAAACCCAGCGGCAGCATCGTTATGGTTTTCCCAAGGATTGGAGGGTGAATGCATGCGTTTGATTTCTGTCAAATTGTGGCTCCAGAGGAAAAAGAAAATGCAGTTTTATCCAGAACTCATTTAACAAATCTGCAGCTCTCAGTTCCTCTAATATCTGTCTTTTTTTTTTATAACCGCAATCAACTTTGACTTTGACTTTGACTTTGACTTTGACTTTGACTTTGACAGGCTGAAACTCAGCACTCGCAGCTGATTATTCCCATGAAAAGAGTTCCAGACGTTCCTGTTATTGGTACTCTTTAATGTGAATGTGCAGAAAACATGTTAACATCAATTAAGAACAAATTCTTATTTTCAATGATGACCTGACAGGAGGCAAAAGGCTTCCTGAGGGGATGGGGGTTGTTACGAATAAAAGCTATGAGAAATGAAATGAGGAGAACATAACTTGTGTTTTTAACTAAAGGAATTAGATAGATAGATAGATAGATAGATAGATAGATAGATAGATAGATAGATAGATAGATAGATAGATAGATAGATAGATAGATAGATAGATAGATAGATAGATAGATAGATAGATAGATAGACGGACGGACGGACGGACGGATAGATAGATAGATAGATAGATAGATAGATAGATAGATAGATAGATAGGCTATCTGCAGCAGCAGTCTGCGCTCTGCGCTGCTGGCTTCCTCCAAGTTTACAGTAAAACAAACTGGTGGTGTGACCAATGGTCATTTACAATTATTAATACTATAACTATTATTAGCATTAGTCTATATTTTGGTTGAAACCAAACCAGGAAAAAAAAAAGAACAACATAAATATTAATAAAAAAATATATAAATAAAATCGAATTTTAAAAATAATCTTCGATTATGGAGACTGTAACGAATATTCGAATAATCGATGGCATCCCTAATAGATAGATAGATAGATGGACAGATAGATAGATAGATAGATAGATAATTGGATAAATAAAATGTTCTAAAAAGTACAAGTACAAGTATAAGTACATTATGCATTCTGTTAATCACAAATGTGAGCTGATGTTTTGGGTCTTTAATATAATGTTATGACCTCCAGCAAGAATCACATTCACACGTTCTTTGCTTGGTTTGTACTTCTGTTTTCTATCAGCAGGGTTACAGAAAAGCTGCTGGCCTGAAGTTGATCCAAATCACAGATACATGAGTTTTACTTTCATTAGCACTGCATGATAGGTCATTTGTGTTTTATTGATGGTGTGTTGGAATAATTAGAACAATGAGTAACCAGTTGGGACATTCAGGGAAATAGCTGTTTCCACATAATGACTTAAAGCTCTAAATCTTTGCTCTCCAAAAGCAATGCTAGAAACTGTATTGTTTTTTTCCCTCTTTTATATGAAAACGTCGGCAGTTTGAGTTTGAGAGAGTGACAACGTTTCCAAAATATTTCTTTGTTGATCATGTGTACATTTATCCATTTAAAACGGGATGTTAAAGGGTTTAGGGTTGAGATCAATAACCCAATGAATGCCCTGCAAACACATGCTACAGTTAAACTATTGTACGACCTAATAAAAACCTAATTTATTGAAAGTTATCCAAAGAATTCTCGGGGAGTTTCCCTCCACATTTATGACCACTTTGTGATGTTTTCCTCCCAGCTTCCCTACGGTCATGTGAACGAGCCGAGTGGAGATATAAACAGGTGACTTTACACCGTCTGCTGCGCCATTAAAGTGATGAAGAGTCATGGAGAGCATTCAAAGTGATGAAGAGTTTCTCTGAGAGTCTTCATCAGCCTCACAGCTAACGTTAGAGTTTCTCACACTGAGCCGACGACATGTTTATGAACACAGAGGGTTAGGGATCAAATAAAAGCTTCACATAGATTTGTATTCTACACACACACACACACACACACACACACACACACACACACACACACACACACACACACACACACACACACACACACACACACACACACACACACACACACACACACACACACACACACACACACACACACACACACACACACACACACACACACACACACACACACACACACACACACACACACACACACACACACACACACACACACACACACACACCACACACACACACACACACACACACACACACACACACACACACACACACACACACACACACACACACACACACACACACACACACACACACACACACACACACTAGTTGATCTGAAGTAAAGTAATCAGAAACTATTTTATTATTTATTCAATCTGACTTACTGAACGTTATCCTCTGTTTTAAATGGGACCATCATTTATTAAAAATGAACATCATGCTGTGTTAAGAAGACTTAAAGTGCTATGCTATTTCTAGGCAATAGCATAGGTCTCAGATATATACAAATATATAAAAAACATGTCTATGAAGTGTTTTGCTCAGAATACCAAACAGATCACCCGTTCTAGCCATGCCTCATATCCCTCTATTTCACTTCCTGTTTCAAAAGTGCTGATTTGGGGAATAAAGCTTTAAAAAAAATAAAAATTGATACAAATAAAAAAGGAGGGGTCTGAGCTCATGCGGGACCCGGCAGCTACCGTCTAAACTAAATACTGCCGTGATGAAACGCCATATCATGGATTATCAAGGATTCTCTCTGAAACAGTATGGAGCTCAAAGGCTTTCTCTCTTGCCGGTTATACCACAAGGTGAGTTCCTTTTTATTTCCTACTTCTTCACACACATGCTCTCCAGTGCAGGTTAGCTCTGAGTGTTAGCGATGCTAATGTAAGCACCGACCATATTACGTCCAAAACAGTCGGGCATTGTTTCTGATAGCAACTTTCTGATAGGCCTGTGGGTGTAAAGCCAGCTTACATTTCATATCGGACGCAAATCTGGATCAGCTCCGTTGTAGCCCCGTTTTTAGAGATTTGGGTACGGAGGAAAAGAGAGAGGGCTTTATTTTCTGACGCTGCGTGAGTTCCCTGACACACCGGGGACACATATTTATGTATAAAAGACATCAAAAAGTGCATTTTGAACGATAGGAGACTTTTGAAAGTAAAGATTGGGACCTCAAACTCATCAGGAAAATGTTTACTAATGTAATAAATCAAGTGAGAAGTTGGCAAATGTTCTCATAGACTTCTATACATTCTGACTTCTCTCAGTCGCCCATAATTTATTAAATGAACACCATGCTGTATTGAAGAAGACTTAAAACTAAAGACTAGGACCATGTGACCCATCGTTGCAGCGTGTACATTCTCTTTTAGATCGTTTATATCATCCAAGTTCAATATTTGGGATTCTGACTCACGGTCGGACGAAACAAGTAATTTTTTTTATGGGATTCTGGAACATTATGTTGGGAATTCTTTGCCTATTTAGCGATGAACCCATAGCGAATAGGCTCCTAAGTCTATCTGTGTGTCTGTAAGAGAGTGCACACACACCTATACTTGTTTCAGGAGTGCACGTATTATTCCCTAAATGATCTGTATGACAGATTAGAGATTGATTTCCCGGTTCAACAAGGAAGCAGACGTTGATGTGAGGACGTTCTGCCTCGGGGGAACAGCCTCTCTCAGACGGAGAGGTCAGGAGGAAAGAGCGTGGACAATCAGAAGCACACTTCAGAGAGGCGTGTGGGGAATGGAGACAGATCAAAGAGAGAGAGTCTGACTGCAGGCACCGTGTTTTATTCTGTATAATACGACACAGGCCTTTACGGAGACTTCAGAGGATCCTATACGGCACATTTTGAACGATTCAAAGTGGAATCATTTTCTCGTAGACTTCTATACAATCTCTTTAACAACCAGAAGGCGCCTATAAGGAACCATCATTTACTAAATGGACATCATGGTGATTGGAAGAAGACTTGAGACTAAAGATTAAGATCATAAACGTATAAGAAAGTGTTTACAGGAGAGAAGTAGGCTCATTTTCTCATAGACTTCTATTCAATCAGACTATGAGGAACCATCCTTTACTAAATGAAAACTTGAAACTAGAGATTAAGACCATAAGCTCATCAGGGAAATGTTTACTGAGGCAATAAATTAAAGGGGACCTATCATGCAAAATGCACTTGTGTACGTCTTGTATACATGAATATGTGTCCCCGGTGTTCCAGGGAACTCACCAAGTGTCAGAAAACACAACCCTCTCTATTTTCCTCCATACCCAAATCTCTAAAAAAGGGGCTGCAACGGATCTGATAAAATCTGATCCAGATTTGAACAGTGTCCTGACGTCAGGACGGTGGCGCTACGGCTATTGGGCCAACTCCACCAATCAGGAGGAGACAGCCACGGCCATTGCCGTTCGAAAGCACTGGAGACGCTGTAGTACTATGTCAGGCCTGTAGGTGGTGCTGTTCTCACTGAATCTGCCCTTGCAAAAACAGAGCTAAAAAATGTCAAATTGAGCAAAATGAGGCATGGCTAAAATGCATGATCTGTTTGGTATTTTGAAAAAGAAAAAGTATAAATATGCCTTATATAGGTATGGCCCTACACTATATTATTATAATATAGCATGATAGGTCCACTTTAAGTGAGAACTAAGGACATTTCCTCATAGACTTCTATACAATCTCCCTTCTTTTAAAAACCGGAGAAGGCGCCTATAAGGAACCATCATTTACTAAATGAACATCCTGCTGATTTGAAGAAGACTTGGAACTAGAGATTGAGAACATAAGCTCATCAGGGAAATGTATACTGAGCCAATACATCAAGTGAGAACTAAGGACATTTTCTCATAGACTTCTAGTAATTAATTTGTCGTCAAAACTTATTCAAGGATCACAAAATATCCTCCAAAAACTCCTGGAAACGTATTTATAGTCCCAAATATCATCTCAACTCATGTTAACTCAATAAGTATCTCAAAATACACACAAACTCTAGGAAACTCAATAATCCCTAAACTCCAATCTCATTTATAGTCCCTGCAATCTGACCTCTTTAAGCCCCATAAGGACCCATCATCTACAAACCAAACATCATGCAGCAAACAGAGAACCATCTTCTTCCCACTTGTTGAAACATCAAGCAAGTGAAGCTAATCCTTTAAAAAAAGTCAAGCTTCCAAAACCCAAATCATGAGAGGAAGTTGGTGTTAAGTAGTTTGCTTTGAAGGTCCCTTCTCTCTGGCCGGCAGCCATCAGATAAGACTTTGAATCTGTGTTGACTTTACTCTTTATATTATTACTACGGCTCATTCAGCTTCTGAAAACACGAGCAGAAAGCGACCTCTCTCTGTCACTGTCTCTTCACGAGAGCTCACTTCCTCCAGAGGTGGGAAGTAGTGGAGTACAAATACTTTGTTACTGTACTTAAGTACATGATTCTGGTATCAGTAGTTTACCACACACACACACACACACACACACACACACACACACACACACACACACACACACACACACACACACACACACACACACACACACACACACACACACACACACACACACACACACACACACACACCACACACACACACACACACACACACACACACACACACACACACACACACACACACACACACACACACACACACACACACACACACACACACACACACACACACACACACACACACACACACACACACACACACACTAGTTGATCTGAAGTAAAGTAATCAGAAACTATTTTATTATTTATTCAATCTGACTTACTGAACGTTATCCTCTGTTTTAAATGGGACCATCATTTATTAAAAATGAACATCATGCTGTGTTGAAGAAGACTTAAAGTGCTATGCTATTTCTAGGCAATAGCATAGGTCTCAGATATATACAAATATATAAAAAACATGTCTATGAAGTGTTTTGCTCAGAATACCAAACAGATCACCCATTCTAGCCATGCCTCATATCCCTCTATTTCACTTCCTGTTTCAAAAGTGCTGATTTGGGGAATAAAGCTTTAAAAAAAAATAAAAATTGATACAAATAAAAAAGGAGGGGTCTGAGCTCATGCGGGACCCGGCAGCTACCGTCTAAACTAAATACTGCCGTGATGAAACGCCATATCATGGATTATCAAGGATTCTCTCTGAAACAGTATGGAGCTCAAAGGCTTTCTCTCTTGCCGGTTATACCACAAGGTGAGTTCCTTTTTATTTCCTACTTCTTCACACACATGCTCTCCAGTGCAGGTTAGCTCTGAGTGTTAGCGATGCTAATGTAAGCACCGACCATATTACGTCCAAAACAGTCGGGCATTGTTTCTGATAGCAACTTTCTGATAGGCCTGTGGGTGTAAAGCCAGCTTACATTTCATATCGGACGCAAATCTGGATCAGCTCCGTTGTAGCCCCGTTTTTAGAGATTTGGGTACGGAGGAAAAGAGAGAGGGCTTTATTTTCTGACGCTGCGTGAGTTCCCTGACACACCGGGGACACATATTTATGTATAAAAGACATCAAAAAAGTGCATTTTGAACGATAGGAGACTTTTGAAAGTAAAGATTGGGACCTCAAACTCATCAGGAAAATGTTTACTAATGTAATAAATCAAGTGAGAAGTTGGCAAATGTTCTCATAGACTTCTATACATTCTGACTTCTCTCAGTCGCCCATAATTTATTAAATGAACACCATGCTGTATTGAAGAAGACTTAAAACTAAAGACTAGGACCATGTGACCCATCGTTGCAGCGTGTACATTCTCTTTTAGATCGTTTATATCATCCAAGTTCAATATTTGGGATTCTGACTCACGGTCGGACGAAACAAGTAATTTTTTTTATGGGATTCTGGAACATTATGTTGGGAATTCTTTGCCTATTTAGCGATGAACCCATAGCGAATAGGCTCCTAAGTCTATCTGTGTGTCTGTAAGAGAGTGCACACACACCTATACTTGTTTCAGGAGTGCACGTATTATTCCCTAAATGATCTGTATGACAGATTAGAGATTGATTTCCCGGTTCAACAAGGAAGCAGACGTTGATGTGAGGACGTTCTGCCTCGGGGGAACAGCCTCTCTCAGACGGAGAGGTCAGGAGGAAAGAGCGTGGACAATCAGAAGCACACTTCAGAGAGGCGTGTGGGGAATGGAGACAGATCAAAGAGAGAGAGTCTGACTGCAGGCACCGTGTTTTATTCTGTATAATACGACACAGGCCTTTACGGAGACTTCAGAGGATCCTATACGGCACATTTTGAACGATTCAAAGTGGAATCATTTTCTCGTAGACTTCTATACAATCTCTTTTAACAACCAGAAGGCGCCTATAAGGAACCATCATTTACTAAATGGACATCATGGTGATTGGAAGAAGACTTGAGACTAAAGATTAAGATCATAAACGTATAAGAAAGTGTTTACAGGAGAGAAGTAGGCTCATTTTCTCATAGACTTCTATTCAATCAGACTATGAGGAACCATCCTTTACTAAATGAAAACTTGAAACTAGAGATTAAGACCATAAGCTCATCAGGGAAATGTTTACTGAGGCAATAAATTAAAGGGGACCTATCATGCAAAATGCACTTGTGTACGTCTTGTATACATGAATATGTGTCCCCGGTGTTCCAGGGAACTCACCAAGTGTCAGAAAACACAACCCTCTCTATTTTCCTCCATACCCAAATCTCTAAAAAAGGGGCTGCAACGGATCTGATCAAATCTGATCCAGATTTGAACACTGTCCTGACGTCAGGACGGTGGCGCTACGGCTATTGGGCCAACTCCACCAATCAGGAGGAGACAGCCACGGCCATTGCCGTTCGAAAGCACTGGAGACGCTGTAGTACTATGTCAGGCCTGTAGGTGGTGCTGTTCTCACTGAATCTGCCCTTGCAAAAACAGAGCTAAAAAATGTCAAATTGAGCAAAATGAGGCATGGCTAAAATGCATGATCTGTTTGGTATTTTGAAAAAGAAAAAGTATAAATATGCCTTATATAGGTATGGCCCTACACTATATTATTATAATATAGCATGATAGGTCCACTTTAAGTGAGAACTAAGGACATTTCCTCATAGACTTCTATACAATCTCCCTTCTTTTAAAAACCGGAGAAGGCGCCTATAAGGAACCATCATTTACTAAATGAACATCCTGCTGATTTGAAGAAGACTTGGAACTAGAGATTGAGAACATAAGCTCATCAGGGAAATGTATACTGAGCCAATACATCAAGTGAGAACTAAGGACATTTTCTCATAGACTTCTAGTAATTAATTTGTCGTCAAAACTTATTCAAGGATCACAAAATATCCTCCAAAAACTCCTGGAAACGTATTTATAGTCCCAAATATCATCTCAACTCATGTTAACTCAATAAGTATCTCAAAATACACACAAACTCTAGGAAACTCAATAATCCCTAAACTCCAATCTCATTTATAGTCCCTGCAATCTGACCTCTTTAAGCCCATAAGGACCCATCATCTACAAACCAAACATCATGCAGCAAACAGAGAACCATCTTCTTCCCACTTGTTGAAACATCAAGCAAGTGAAGCTAATCCTTTAAAAAAAGTCAAGCTTCCAAAACCCAAATCATGAGAGGAAGTTGGTGTTAAGTAGTTTGCTTTGAAGGTCCCTTCTCTCTGGCCGGCAGCCATCAGATAAGACTTTGAATCTGTGTTGACTTTACTCTTTATATTATTACTACGGCTCATTCAGCTTCTGAAACACGAGCAGAAAGCGACCTCTCTCTGTCACTGTCTCTTCACGAGAGCCTCACTTCACTTCCTCCAGAGGTGGGAAGTAGTGGAGTAACAAATACTTTGTTAACTGTATCTTAAGTAAAAATGATTCTGGTAATCAGTAGTTTACCAACACACACACACACATCCACACACACACACACTACAACATCACACACACACACAGCACGACACCACACACACACACACACACCCACAACACACACACACACACACACACACACACACCACCACACAACACACCAACACACAACACCACAGACACACACCACACACAACACACACAGAGCAACACACACAAGCACCGACGAACACACACACCACACACACACACACACACACACACACACACATGTAGAGCCCACAGCACACACACACTAGCACACACACACACACACACATCACCACACAACACAACACGCACACACACAACACACACACAACATCACACCACACCACACACAAGGCACACACAACACACACACACACAGGGGGCACACAACACACACACACACCCTCAGATTTTAACTCCATAACATTAAATTCATGACAATTATGTATTTACTCATAGACATATATTACTTACTTCTTCAGAACATCATCTGATAGAGAGAGAGAGAGAGATAGAGAGAGAGAGAGAGAGAGAGAGAGAGAGAGAGAGAGAGAGAGAGAGAGAGAGAGAGAGAGATAGATAGATAGATAGATAGATAGATAGAGAGATAGATAGATAGATAGATAGATAGAGAGAGATAGATAGAAAGCCAAAATACAACAGAATCCAAACTACAGGTCTTTTATAAGAAAGGAGAAACTCAAACTATGTAGCAGTGAGGGTTAACCCCTAACCCTCACTGCTACTTAACAATTATTTTACAATTATTTATCTATTTACCTAATATATCATATTTCAATGACTTGCATATAGACTCTTATTGCACTATTTCACTTTTTTAAACTATTTTTCTTCTTGTATTTACTATTTACTTGCACTATATTTGTCTGTTTATCTGTGTTTTGTTGCACTGTTGGAGAAGCCTGCAGACACAAGATTTTCATCGACATAAATACACTGTAGCTATGTTCGTTTGACAAATAAAGAACCTTGAACCTTGAGTGAGTTCTCTGCAGTCAGAGGTGAATAAATCATAATATGTTGAAAAGTCTGAAAAACCGTGAAGCTTTCTGATGAGGTCTTGTTCCATCATGCTGCCTATACCCTGGGATCTCTTTGAGTAGTAAACATACGACTCAATGACACAATGTGGACTAAAGTCATTCTTAATAAAGTAGAAGAAGTATTCCTCATGTTGCTGCATCACCTCAAATGCCCCTGGAAACATTACACTGATCAAAAACCACACAAACCTCTTAAAACAGGCTTGAAATGAAGTCAATGACCACAAAACACCTGGAAACTCATTCCTTACCTAAAATACTCACATAAACTACTGGAAATCTTTCGTTATCCCAAAATATCTCACAGAAACTCATGGGAACTCTTTTATACTCACAATATATCCTCTAGAAACCCATTTAAACTCATTACAAATCCCAAATATCACAACTCATGGAAAGTCATTTAAAAAAGAAACTACAAAAGGTCCTGGAAACTCATTAAAAATCACAAATTATTCTACAGAATCATTGAAAGTCATTAATTATCTCTAGATATCCTCCAAAAATCTCTGGATACTCACTTATAACACCAAAATCTCCTAGAAACTGAAAAATCCCAATACATCATATCCTTTATAGTTTCAAATATCATCAAAAAACTCATTAAGCATCACAACATATACAAACACTAATTTATAGTTGGAAAATATCATCAGAAATGTCAAATAAACTCATAAAAATTCACCAAATATCCTCCAAACTCATAAAGAATCCCCCAAAGTACTACAAGAAGTCCTGGGAAATTAGTTTGAATCCCAACATTTCATCCAAAAGCTCCTGGAAACTCATTAAAAATCACAAAATATTCCAAAACTCAGACAACAAGAAGACTCCTTAATTCTAACACGTTAAAAATGTGAAGTTAAAAAAGGCTGGAAGATGGATCCAGAAGATCCTGGAAATGTGAAGAAGTGATGCTGAAAGTGAGTTATTAAGGATGTGACTGAAATACCAAATTTTGGGGGAAATAATCAGCATTTAAAGTAAATTTAAGTGACATTAAATGTGACTTTCTGACTGTCTCTCTTCTCGCTGAACACCAGAACATCAGACTTTAATTAAACATGTAATTAAAGAACATCAAAAGTCCACAATGCACCGCAGTCTCCGACACCATAGAGACACAAATCACTTTAATGGACTTCAGTTAAAAACGGAATAAAGTGTTTCACTCACCGAGCAGAAGAGGGTCTGATATTCCGTGAAGATGCACCGTAATTTAGGAGTTTATTACCGGTCAGAGTTTACCGGTCAGAGTTTACCGGACAGAGTTTACCGGACAGAGTTTACCGGACAGTTTTTAACCGGACAGTGTTTACCGAACTGAGTCTACCTGCAGTTTAAAGTGAACTCATTTACTGTAGGAGGAGAGGAAACTCATGATGCCTTCAGGGACCGCTCGGAAAAATCTAAACTCAGAAATATAACTGTCAAATCACAACGTGCGGACACTTGTTTTTTCATTGTATTTTATTTTAAAGGTCAGTGGCGGCTGGTGGAGAATATTTGAGTTGGGGCTGTGGAAATGTTGAGAAATGACCCCTTAAATGATGACTTCTGGTGATGTTAGAGGGGGGGGGGGGGGGGCCTCAAATTGAGGCTTAAAAATATGAGAAGACTGATCAATACCTCCATAATCTTCAGTGTGGTTAGCTATGAATCTTCCAAAACTTCCAAACACCTTGTCCTGGACATAGTTTCTACAGCATAAACTGTGCAACAGTACAGTAGGCCCACACAAACTGCAGAACACCGGGGCTTTGGGAACACTCAAATGATTTAATTCCCATTTAAAATCAGGAGACTAAATACGAACATTATATGCAGACACAGATGTGGTTCAGAAACACAGACATATTAGAAAACAGAGCATTAAGGCAACAAATCTAGTTTGATGGATGCTGTCAAAACTCAACTATATACAATAATATACATCAAAATACAACTATGTACAAAGCCAAATGGGATCACAGGAACTAAGATGAAGTGTGTGTGTGTGTGTGTGTGTGTGTGTGTGTGTGTGTGTGTGTGTGTGTGTGTGTGTGTGTGTGTGTGTGTGTGTGTGTGTGTGTGTGTGTGTGTGTGTGTGTGTGTGTATGTGTGTGTGTGTGTGTGTGAGAGAGATGGAGATCTGTAGGTTTAAGGAAGGCAGAGGATGCCCTCAACAGGCCAGTTAGAGAACTACAACATCTGGAGGAAAAGAAGGAAATAAATTGAATGTGTCCCTTTTAGAATACACATAAAACACACAAACACACAATGTGTGTGTGTGTGTGTGTGTGTGTGTGTGTGTGTGTGTGTGTGTGTGTGTGTGTGTGTGTGTGTGTGTGTGTGCGTGTGTGTGCGTGTGTGTGTGTGTGTGTGTGTATGTATGTGTGTGTGTGTGACTCTGGTGTTGAAGTCAGGAATGCTCCTAATGAGTTTTTTCTCGATTGACAGCATAGCCAGAGCATTCAGGCGATCCTGTGTCATGCTGTTCAAAGTCTTGATCCTTTTCAGAGTGGAAAAGCACCTCTCTGCTTCAGCCGTAGCCATGGGTGTGGTTACAAGAACCTTCAGAAGACTGACAGTCTCTGTGAATGTCTCCTGCAGATTGTTGTCAATAAAGAACTGGAGCAGAGTAACTGCACCACTGCAAGCCCTGAACTGGTCATTGTCTTAGACGAGGGACAGTTCCGTCTTGAGCTTTGCCTTGTCCAGTAGAGGGTAGGCCTCCACAGTTGTTTCCAGCGCTGCTTCAGGGAATGTTCGGCTGTGTTGCTGGAACAGGTCTCCTTGCAGGAGGGTGGAGCTGATGAGGTGTTTGGTGAAGGAAAATCTCTCCTTTGCGTGACTCAGTATGGTATCACATACCTATGAAATAATGCACAATGAAAAAATCAAGACATATTAAATAACAGAATCACCTTTTCACATCTATCAGTCATAATGTCATTAGTGTCCCCTTATAAGATGTGTAACAAACAAAGAGCTTTCTTGTGAATGGAACCAGAATAACAGGACAGCTATCTGAGCGTCAACAGAACAATATTACTGTTTAAAATTAAGTCACTACAATATATACATTTAATGTTTACACTTCATTCATTCATTGTTGGGCCCTTTCTGTCCACTGTGGTTGCTTCTGGAAGCCTAAACCTTTTCTGATCTGTCTTGATCCCCTTTGAAATGTAGAGACTGTGAGACACTTTTTGCAGTTTAGGCCTTGTTAAGTGTATACAATTCACAATGTAATAAGCAATAGGCCTTTCCATGTGGATATTTTAACTAGCCTACATATTTATTGAATTTACAGAAAATGGGCTTTATTGTGAAATGTATCATTATTGTGATATGAAATGACCTATATTATGAAAGGAGCTTTTGGTCATAGAACACGTTCCTATTACTGCTTACCTCTCTAGCCAACAGCTGTTGCTCTTCATGTTCAAGTGCTCATCAAAGATAGCAGAAGCTTGTCGTTGAAATTGAAAAACAAAAAAACAACCCATTTCTTTTTTTGTTGTTTCAATTAGAACTAAAAAACAAACGGTTAAAACGTACCTTCGTCTAAGTAAAGTGTGTCTAAATAGTTTTTAAGTAAGAAGAAATTAACCTATTAGTTAGTTACATTCTGCTGGTCATATTTACAGTTAAGACTTGAGCAATACACAGAAAAAACTCTTCAACAACATATATTTCAAACTCAACATAGTAACTCACACTACCAGATCTTGTCATAATTTCTTACGAACAGAAGTGTTATCACACTTGATGTCTTTACATCAGTAACATTAATAAAATATTTAAAGCAATAAACACATGATTGACATCTAAATACGGGTATATCCCACAAATGATATAGAAATATTTCAAAAAAATTAAACACCATTTTGTGTACACAAAATGGTACAATTATTTGTGTATTTACTTTTATTTATTGTTGCTAAACCGTGAATTTATTGTTTTGAAAAGCTCAACTGTATCTGTATTTATTTTGGTGACATTCATATCATTTTATGGTTTATCTGTACTGTTTGAGAAACAGTAAGAGTAAGTAGCGCCAAGGTGGAACCTTTGGCAGGTGAGCAGTGACACCTGGGTTATCTTAGGGGGGACACTTCCGCCCCCTCCTCAGAAGCAATCCAGACGATCAACCGGATCCTGTGTCTATTTTACCCTGCTGCACTTTTCTGTTTTCTACAGGTCAGTACATGATGAAAATGATCGATGTTAACTTGTGTAAATGAGATATAATGTTAGAGATGTTTAAGAGAGTGTGTCTGTGAAGGACCAGGGTACGCAAAAATCAGGAATGCAGGTTGAGGTGCAAAAATAAGGATTTTATTTACCCAATATATGTACAGTTTTAAGATGGGTAATAAAATCAATTACGTTTAAACAAAATGGTGTAGATATAAACAGACACAATCTAGCATTTAACGCATAAACAAAACGTCACAAAAATGGGTGGCATCCTGTGTGCTCTTCTGCCCAAGAGCAACTCACATACCCCCCCTCATCTCCACACTGCAGGAATGTATAGCCCTACTGGCCAGTCCATTGTTGCGTGCAGGGGGAACAGGCTCTAAAAAGGGGTGGCTTAAATGGAGTGGCCTCTTTAAACACCCCTCAGGGTTTGAGAGGATCAATGGCGTAGTCCAATTAGCTGACACATCTATAAAGGCAGGTGTTTTCCATCAGCTCAGCCTTTTGCCAGGAGCAAGGTGAGCTGTAAGACACTGACAATAGGATTACACACAACACAATTAACAATAGATATTTTAAACAAGACTGCGTGCACTCAATCTAGCAAAAACAAAGCTGTTTCAAATCAATGTGTCAAATCAAATCAAATCAAATCAAGGTTTATTTATAAAGCACATTTAAAAGCGATTTTTGGTCGGGCCAAAGTGCTGTACATGTAATAACTACAATCACATAAAAACACATTTCTATAATCACAATAAAAGACAATAAATTACAACAGATATTTAAAAAAACAAAAAACACAGGGAAAAGTCAGGAGTCGTGCTCCGCTCTGACTAGAAGGCCAGGGAGAAGAAGTGTGTTTTTAGTGTCGATTTAAAAACCCTAGGGTCTGGGCCGACCTCACATGGAGGGGCAGAGTGTTCCAGAGCCTCGGGCCAGCTGCTGCGAAGGCTCGGTGCCAGGGGCGGACTGGGACTACAAATCAGCCCGGGACTTTACCGCAAGTAAATTGTCAACGGGGGGGGGTGCCAGTGAGTTATCCGAGCGGCCCACGTTGTCCGAGCGGCCCACTTCAGTACCGGCCCATCGGGACGTTCGGGACGAAACCCGATCCCGCCCCTGCTCGGTGCCCTCGGGTTTTGAGCCTGGTCTTGGGCACTATCAGCAGCAGCTGGTCAGCAGACCTTAAAGCTCTGGCTGGGGTGTAGCGCTGGAGGAGTTCAGCTATATAGGCCGGAGCCAGCCCATTTAGTGCTTTAAAAACAAATAAAAGGAGTTTAAAATCAATTCGGAACCGAATTGGTCTGTGTATGTCTGATGTAAACAAAAGCATAACCTTTAGGATGTGTGTTCGTTTGTGAGGCTTGTAGCCCTCACAGTGTCAGAAAGTTTTGAGCATGTTTGACATAGTAACGGTACTTTAAAATATTAAACTGTGGCAACTATAGATGCCGTTTTCGCGGGCTTCAGCCGCACCGCGCTGTGTGTAAATGTGACCTGAGCAAAGGCTCGCAGGCAGGTTAGCTGCTGCGCACGGGTGATATGTTTTGTTTACCTGAGTGGAGTCTTGCAGGCACATCGCCTTGTCTTTTTAGTGAACATTGACCGTGTATTTATGTGAGCTCCAGGGTTCTTATGGTCATTAAAAACCAGGAAAAGTCATGGAAATTCAAAATGCTAATTCCAGGCCCTGGAAAAGTTATGGAAAACAATATTTTTCCCAAAGTTTTGTAAAAGTCATGGAAATGTAACTAAAGTTGCATCAAATATAATATATATTTAATCTAATCGCCTAAATAGTAATACTATAATGATAATACATGCTGTATAGTAATGAAACGTAAAATGGCATTTAAAGGTGGGGTATGTCATTTCGGAGAAACCACCTCAAGTGCACTAGAATTTGAAAATACACAACCGGAAAAAATCTGCCACTTCCTTGCAGAGCCCCTTCTCCAACACACACGAACACGCACATGACCAATGGAGATAAGTTTGTGCACAGATGGAAGGCTGACAGGCAGGTAGGCCATCCAGTTCTTTTTACAGTACTACGGCTTCCACAGATGACATTTTTTTATGTATTTATTGTCAAAGCATTTCATATATTCATTTCTATCGGGATGTTAAGAGCATTCCATGGAATATAACAAAAAGTGTTTCTGAAATAAATGACATACCCCACCTTTAACTGTTGAGGTATTTTGCTGATGAGAGATTTCAGTTGCTTTAGCCTGTAGAAGCTAGTAAGCCTACTATTTGATTTGTTTTAGATAGGCACGACATGTTTCATGTGTAGACCTTATTTTCCTGTTCCATGTTAAAATAAACAATTTTCAGTGGTACCGCTGAGAAAGAGTAATGTTTTTGGTCATGGAAAATTAGGTAAAGGTCCTGGAGAAGTCATGGAAAAGTCATTGAAAATCATTGGTGAAAAGGTGTATGAACCCTGGAGCTCCGATACCTATAATAATTTGGCTTTTCATTGAATGCTTTATAAACTAAACAGTTCAACTTACAGATGTCATTGTGAATTGTAAAATAATGTTATATTTGTTAAAGGTATATATATTGATAGAGAGTATTATTTGATAGCTTTGTGTTTATATTGACTGTTGAATTTAATGTTTGTTAAGTACAGCTATTTGTATGTAACTGTATGTGTACTTTGAATTTTGAATAAGAAGCAATCCAGACGATCAACCGGATCCTGTGTCTATTTCATGCTGCTGCACTTTTCTGTTTTCTACAGATTTCTTTATTGTTGCTGTGGTACCCAAGCTTTTGGGACCCGTAACAACTTACATATTTATCTTTAGTATTCTAAAATGATTCATTTATTTTTCATAGCGTGAAAAATACAATGATTCAGAGTGCTTGTTGCAGCTCTAGTTGAATGGGGCCGTTCCTCTGATCTGATTTGTTAGTGACTGTAACTGTCTTTTTGTCCATCTTCTCTCTATGGCAGCGACGCCCGAGCCTACCCAATGTTCTCCAGCAGGCCCTGCGAAATGTGAGGGAGAAAATACAGAACAGCAGCGGGTCCAGAGCACCGTGCATATACCACAGTGGAAGCGACAAGTACGTTTTCAAGATTGTGTTGACAGAATTAACAGTTTCCGTCGACGCAACTACGTAAATCTGCAGCGACAAGGCAACGTCCGGAAAGTTGCAAACAAAAAAGGCCACCACAACTGCACCTGGAAGAAAAAAAGAGGGCACAATTGCTCAGCTTGAAGGACATTCAAATAATATTGCAATTCATTACTATTTAATATAATATTTTGGCTAAATGCAGAATATCAAAAACATACCGTAGACAGTTCATGACATGTATAAACATCTTTATCTTTAGGTAACTTCAAGCTGATATCAACAACACTGCACATCTAGTCCAGCATCTCTGGTGCTATCTGACTGTCTAGGAAAAGCAGACAAAATCTAAATGTCTCAAGGGTCACAGTGTCATACTGAATGTTTATTAGTGGTTGCGAAACTTCAGGATGGTAGTTTTTATCTCATCTTAAATGAAAAAGTGTTGTTTTTGTCTAGAAAAATGTGAACCCAAGTCAACTGAAACCAATGCAGAGTTATGTTCAGTTAGATGCCGCCTATCACAGTGCACTGAGATTTGTCACAAATTGTAAAGCACTTACACATCACCAGAGTTGGGTGTAACGCGTTACAAAGTAACGCGTTACTGTAATAATATTACTTTTGTCGGTAACGGAGTAGTGTAACGCGTTACTTTTATAATTCAGTAATCACACTACAGTTACTAACATTGCCCCGACACGCGTTACTTCGTTACTTTTATAAAATCAGTCATAATCACACTGACAGACAAGAGGGGTTTCCGCCGCAGGTTTATATGTACGTAATCTGCGCGACTTGCGCGTCCACATATCCACGTGCAGTGCTGCATAAACATGGCTGAGTCAGCGATAACTTTCGAGGGGTGGAGGTATGCCCATTATTTTGAGTTCGTCCGAAGAATAGACAGGAATGTGACGGTGAGGTGCAAACTGTGTCCAGGCCAGAAGCTGTTATCCACTGCTGCAAACACCACGTCAAACCTCAACAAACACCTACAAAGAACACATGCTAAGGTGAAGCTAATAGCTAAGGACCCCCGAACCCAGAGTGAGGATGTTGTGAGTGCGCCGCCGCCGACTCCGAAGCGGCACAAATTAGAATTTGGAGGACCGGTAACCAAAGCAGAGATGGACAGGCTTGTAGCATCCTTCATAGTAGAGGTAATGTTGCCCATTTGCACAGTGGAATCACCATCGCATCGTTCAGAGATATACTGCGCAAAATACAGATAGCAGGAGACAGAGGACAGCCATGGTCAGAGCTATCTGGATCAGTCTTATGCGACAATGGAAACTGAACTAAAGAGAACATTTGAAACTTTAGCAGTCTGCGTGATCTGCCTGCAGGGAGGGGCGGGCCGGCCCTGCGAGTAAAGTAACGAGTAAAGTAACGAGTAAAGTAACGAGTAAAGTAACGAGTTACTTTATGTAGAGAGTAACGAAGTAGTGTAATATATTAGTTTTTTTTAAAGTAATATGTAATATATTACTTTCTTTTAGTAACGACCCCATCTCTGCACATCACTGTACTCTGTATGCCAAGGCAGGTTTGCCATCACTTACTGTACGGAGGCTCAGTCATTGGTACACGTTTATTTATAAAGCCATGTTGGGTAAACTCCCGTATTATATCTGCTCTCTGATAACACAGAGAGTTGCAAGCAGCTATTGTCTGAGATCGCATGATGTAGTATTGTTAGATGTGCCAAGAGCAAGGACTGTCTTAGGTAAGACAGCTTTTATGTGCGCAGCTCCACTTGCTTGGAACAATCTTCAGCAAGAATTGAAACTGAGCAATCTCATTCCTCTGCATGTTTTCAAAGCTAGGCTAAATGAAATGCTCGTTGATACTATGGGAACTTGTAAATGTCGATAACTATGTAAATGTATCCTGTAAATATAATGTATGATGTCCTTTATTGTTGTATGTTTCATATGGAACCTATATGCTGCAGGTCTCCCTTGAAAAGGAGATCTATGATCTCAATGGGACCAATCTGGATAAATAAAGGTTTGAAATGAAATGAAATGTATTGTCCGGTTAGTAACCAAGAGCACAAGTAGTCAAATCAAGCACTAGGGAGATAGATAACAAGATGTAATCATGTTCAATGGCTCACCCATTACTTTTAGAGCCCTCTTATCATTCAAAAGTAGCTTTCCATTCTGATGGCACTGGATGGCTCGTCTTCCTTCTGGAACTGGCCGAGTGAGACCCATGTTTCTCCTCTGACGTCCGTTCCGCCTCAGGTAGCGCAGGATTAACAGATAAAGAGTACAGATGGAGACCAGTGGGATCTGGAGTTGGAGGTTTGCAATGATGAGGGCCTGTGTGGTTAGTAGATAAATAAGCATATTGTACAGCATTTACTTACCAGAAAGAAGATTACTGCTCTCATAAGTAAAGCTCCTTTGTAGATGTATGCAGGATCAGACTCGATCATCTCACACATAGTGGAAACATGGTGGGTCTCTTCTTGCGTGGCGGCAGTGTAGTCCAGGATGCAGGCACTAGCCTGGTCATAGACCAGAGCAAAGGGAACGGCTGAGACCAGAGAAATGATCCATACTGAAAGAAGGCATGGCAGCCGAGACTTCTGTTGGAAAGAGAAGCGAGAAAATAAAATGTGTTCAAATCATGTTGGTTAAAATAGACACCATCCTAATGATCCTTAGCTTTTTTTGCTTTTTTGTAATGTTTGAAAAGTGAAAAGTGATCAACCTTCTTCTTAAAGACGGACCACATGGTGTGGCAAATGGCTGCATAGCGCTCTATGGCGAAGATCACGATAACCCAGCTTGAGGTGGCACAGTACACTTGGCGGATCATGAAGTAGACTTTGCACACTGTCGAGCCCAGGCTCCATGGGTGGGTCTCCCAGTAGTACCGATACAGAGTGATAGGGATGGTCAACTGCTGAAGAATGGCTAAAATGTAAAAAGAAAGTAATTTAAGGTTTTCACATCGATGATGGTTTCTTGAAGACGGCAATAAACCAAAGGTGTGATGTTAAAAGGAACTACTGAAATGCAGGACTAACAACATTAAATTAATGTTGTTAGTCCTAAATGTGAGTGCTTTATGTACGATATGAATTTGTTTTAGGTTTGAAAGACACATTAGTCCATGCCCAAATTACATTGATGGCTAAATTATATTCAGTCTACAACCTTGCCATAATTATAATAAAACGGAATGTGAAACATAGAACTTTACTTTACTTGGCCTGTGGATGAATGTTAAGTGATTGTTTCATTCAACGTCCCCCTCATGACAGGACAATTAACATGGCTAAAACATTCTGTGTATAATTAAATGGAAAAGGCATTTCAATTTCATTTTCATGTTATATTCACATAATTGAATTTCAAATTTAATTTGGCAATTAAATCAAAGAAAATGACATTTCCAATACAATACATGTAATTTCATCATTAACATATACTGTAAGTGTTGGTCGCAACTTTAAAACATTTCAAATTCGTGTATTCAAACGTGACATTTCAAATGGTTTAATTAAGTTATAATTTGGCCAAAGACTATGCATGCAAATTAAAGCTGTTTTTGAGATATCAGTTCAATATTGTCATGAAGCAGTCTACCATGAGGCGTATGATAGCAGCATACCTGATATGACGAGGCTGATAAGGTAGAAACGAATGGGATTGACTCTCATTTGAGGATCCGTTAGGAGGGTCAGGATGCTCACACCATTCAATGCCAGCTGTAAAGTGGTAGGGGGACAGCATTTAGTGGTCTGCAGCGAGAAAAAAGCAAGTAGTGTTTCATTTAATTTCAAACCTTTATTTAACCAGGTGAATCCCATTGAGATCATCGATCTCTTTTTCAAGGGAGACCTGCTGCAAGTAGGTTCCACATGAAGACATAAAAACATAAAACAGAACAACAAAAAGGACATCATACAACACAGTTACAGGTTTACAATTTACATACCTAACAACATTTACAGGTACCAACAGTATCAGATTGCATAGCATCTATCCGAGCTTTAAAAACATGCAGTGGAACCAAATTGCTCAGTTTCCATTCTTTTTGCAGACTGTTCCAAGCTAGAGGAGTTGCGCACCTAAAAGCTTTCGTCCCTAAGTCAGTCCTAGCACTTGGCACATGTAACAAAACCACAGCATGAGATCTCAGGCAGTAGCCCCTTACAATTCACCGTGCAGATATAATACGGGAGTTTACCCAGCATGGCTTTATAGATAAACGTGTACCAGTGACTGAGCCTCCGTACAGTAAGTGAAGGCAAACCTGCTGTGGCATACAGGGTACAGTGATGTGTAAGTGCTTTACACTTTGTAACACATCTCAGCGCACTGTGATACGCAGCATCTAACTTGAGCAGGTACAAGGTAAACACAGGTAAAAGGTCACAGAACTTTTTCCTGGCTTCAAGTGAAAAACAGGACTTGTTTCTGAAAAAGAAACCTAGCTTCACCCTCAGCTTTCTAAGCAGATTATTGACATGACGTTTAAAAGAGAGGCAATCATCAAGCCAGATACCAAGGTATTTATAACAGACAACCACTTCAATTACTTTTCCTTGCGTATAGTCACAATATCCAAAGTGGTCTCCGGTGTCTTTTTGGCTTTTGAAAATAGCATTACCTTGGTTTTTATCAATATTTAACATAAGCTTAAGTTCAGAGAGCTGAGTCTGAATAATATTAAAAACAGCCTGTAATTTAACACCAGCCTCCTTAATGGAGGGACCTGCACAGTACATCACGGTATCATCAGCATAAAATGTAAAGTAGCTCCATCCACATTTTGACCTAAACTGTTGATATAGATGGAGAATAAAAGTGGACCTAAAACAGAACCTTGGTTTGTTTTCAGCATCAATTAAACTGTATGAATTGCAATTTAGCTTAGTGCTGTATTTTATCAACACACTTTGTGATGTTATTCAGGAGGTAACATTTGATTGTGTGTGAAGTAAGCCGAGTATATTGACTGTTCTTACTCCAAAGAAGAAGATAATGCTGTAGAAGATGGTCATGGGAACAGCCAATTTCAGCGGCTCCCTTTGGGTGACACTAACATAGAGCTGTGGCTGCTCGCCGTTTCTGACGTTGCAGCCGAAGTGGGACGAAATGTGATCTGAGAGGTTCATGGTGACGCAGCTGTTAGAGAAAGATGTTAAAGAGAAATAGATCATTATTATTAATGAAAGTGACAATAGTGCTTCAATAAGCAGGCATTATTCCGGATGGAGGTTTTTACGTTACGTTACATTTAGCTGACGCTTTTATCCAAAGCGACTTCCAATAAGTGCATTTGACCAGGAAGATACAAACTTGAAGAATCATATAAGAACATCAGGCAGTTTTCTGCGCCGGAAGATGTGCACGCTTTCTGTTGTTTTTAATAGGCTTTTAAATTAGTGCTGCAATATCTGCTTTTTTAAATATTCAACCGGCTGATTTTGCGGTTAATCTCTCAAACCAACTTATTCATTTTAAGAGGGCTCTTATCACATTTAAGAATTAACAATTCTAATTCACCCCTTTTTGGTGTATTATGTTTCTAAAATGCAAATAAAATTGTAAATGTATAATAATAATAATAAAAAGCTTGATAAAGTACACATTACACACTGCTATACAATACACATGCAGTGATTTTAAGCCTTGGTTACAAAATAATGTAATGTAGATTGACCCAAATCCTAAAGTAAGCACATCTAAATCTAAAAAAAGGTAATTGACACAAAGCAAATCAATCTTAGTTAAATAATAATAGCCAAACACATATTAAGTGAAAGAGATCGACATAAGACATTAATCAAATCAAATCAAATTGGCCTTTTCAGACCAAATGATGCCACCTAGTGAATGAAATCTCGAGGGAAAGTTCATATCAAGGCAAACATTATTAGAGGGAAAGGCATACAGTGTGCCTGCAAATATATTCATCCCTCAAGGATTTCCTCAACCTAAACAGGAGTCTGATTCACATCTGAGCACACACTGTCCTGTTACGCTGCAAATATAACCAGTTGCACAAAAATGATTTTCAAGAGGTGTTATTGTAAAGTTTAATTAACCATTCAAAGGTGTATTGGATCAATAAAAATCAAGACTTACCTTCAGTCAATATGTCAGGATGAAGCCCGTCAGCTCTTCTCACATGCAGAAAACTCTCTGCTGTGTTCACCTCCCTCCTTCCCTCTGACACTCACTGACCCCCTCTTTCTCTCTGTAACTCTCACTCCCTCACCTTCTCTCCCTCGCTCCATCCAATTCCAGTAACCAAGATATTCCAGAGAACGACTTGTTTCCCCTACCAGCATTGTTGATGCACAGAGAACATTTCTGGATGTTTCATGCATATAATTACTGTGACTATGGCATGATAACATAATTACATTACTTAAACTATCAATCGTTATATCATTGTAAAATCTGAAGGGAAAAATTAAACAATTCTCAAAATGTTTAACAATCTGAAAAGGAAAAGTTCGGCAAATATTCAAAGACTTTTGTAAAAACCTGGAAAGGAAGGATTAAACATTCTTAAAACTTTAATTCATATATTTGTGAATGCTACAACTGATCTGTACCAAATTAACTCAATCATGCTTATTAGCCATACTTACCTGAACATCTACTTATGGTACTTGGAAAGGGTTCTTCTGTGTTTATCTAATGTTGAATATAGAATATAAATTTCTTTAAATGATACTTCTCTAATTAGAGGATCCAATATGCTACATAATTGTTGTATGAATTATTATAAATATTTAATAAATTAATCCAGTACTTGAAACATCATTTTAGGTCTGTCTGTGCATGGATAATACATTAAAGCAGCGGTTTTCAAAGTGTGAGGCGCGTCTCCCTTGGGGGGCGCCAGAGAGCTTCAGGGGAGGCGCAGCGTTTGATTGATTGATTGAAAAGTTTATTAACAGCTTGTATATTGGGTACAGTACAGTACAGCTCAAAACATACAATTGTTAAGGGGATGCAGACCAGAGAAAGACTTTCGTCTTGTTTACATCAGGGTCCCCCATTTCCAATTCATCATATCATTTAAGACATATAAGACATATTTGACATACAGATGGCTTATTTACAATTTACATACAGGTGGTTTTTTACATACAGATGGCTTATTTACAATTTTCATTTTAGATTTCGTTCTAATACATCCTAACCGGACATTTAAGACATACCAAGTCTACAGATATACAGTTAGTAACAGAGTCTAAAATGCGAGTATATACATAGATGGGGGGGGGAAGCTGTCCATTGTACGACAGGTTGAGATTTGTACCATTACCGGGGCCAGTTTTGCAATGCTTTCCCCCGAAGGTGCTCTTTAAGAGAGGTTTTGAAGGTAAGTATAGTTTTACTTTCCTTTACAGTTGTGGGAAGAGCGTTCCACCTTGATGTGGCATAATTGCGAAACGTGTATTCCCCTTTTTTTGTGCCAAATCTGGGTTTTACATGATTTGTGGAGCTCCCTCTGGTGTTATGATCATGGTATTCCTTGACCTTTGGGAAGAATTTTGACATGTACATGGGTACCATAGAGGTGTAGTGGATCTTGTAGACCAGGCCCATTGCAAGTAGCTGTACTCTGTCGTCTACTCTAAGCCATCCTAGGTTGTCAAAGTGGGCAGAGGTGAGGTGGGTTCTAGATGAAAGGTCAAGCAGTAGTCTGACCAGTTTATTTTGCGATGTTTGAAGTTTTATTTTTAGCGCCTTGGAGGTGCTATGGTACCATGACGTGCAAGCATAGTCATAGTACCCTTGAATGAGTGCTCCTGCCAGAGTTTTCAGGGTGTTTTTGTTTACCAGAGAGGAGATCCGGTATAGGAATCTAGTTCTTTGATTGACTTTTTTTATTACATTGGATGCCATTTTGTCACAGGAGAGGTTTGCCTCAAGAATAGATCCTAGGTATGTAATTTCCTTCTTACTTGTGACAATAATGTCACCCACTGCAACTGAGAAGTCGTCGGATTTGCTGAGATTATGTTTCGAACCGAAGAGAATGGACTCTGTTTTACCCAGGTGTAATGATAATTTATTATCGGCGAGCCAGGTGCAGATTCTGCCGAGCTCGGAGCTGAGGGTTTTTTCAACCTGCAATCTGCTCCTGTCAGAGACCAGCAGGGCTGAGTCGTCCGCGAACAGGAACAAGTTGCAGTCACATGCTGATGACATGTCATTTGCATAAATTAGGAACAGTAACGGACCTAATATGCTTCCTTGTGGAACACCACAGCTCACTGGGAGGGGGGGGGACAGAGTACCGTTTACCTCCACCATCTGTTCTCTCCCCTCCAGGTAGGATTGCATCCAGCGTGAGAAAAGAATAACGAGAAACAGTGAAATCTAGCTGGTTAATTTCAGCTAACTTGCAGTGTGCGGAAAAAGCACACGTCCGATCGTCCGGGACGTGTTATTTATAATATCGGACAAATACATCTTTCCATTGACGTGTCCGACGGACAAGTCGCGTTTTTCGCCCATAAATGTTAGTTTCGGTTCTGCTTGTCGATTCCTAAGGAAATGCATCTCGCCGCTTTCTGTACTGTTAGACGGGGCGGGCGGGACGTGTAGCCCAGTGGCAGGGACGGGAAGCAAAACTCGGTTCCGAGTAAGAACAAATAACAATTGTCCGGTACCGGGAATAATAAGTGTTGTGAGGACAGGAGGCGGAGGCCGAGCCCCGCAGCTCTCTCTCCCTATGCTCCGTATCAGCTGATCGCTGCATTATGTTCTTTCTTTAACACGTAATGAAGGTTATTAAGCGTTTTAGCTCCTGTGTTGTTAATATTGACCGCTTTTTCCTTTATGAAGTAAAGCAGCATCCCTGTCTGTGTCCTCGCGCTGTCCCCGGACCCCCAGACTCGGAGGAGCACAGGGATGTCACTGTCAGTATTGTTTATGAAGCAGGGTAGAAAGTAAATTATTGAAATGAAAATACTATTTATTTACTTTTACAAACAGTGAGTAGCTGGGCAGCTGCAGCATGTGTGTTGCAGGACATGTGTTGGACAGACAGAGTGTGTGGTTGGCCGATCATGGGTGACAAGGGGAGCACGTCTGTAACCCGACACCGTTGCAATTAATCGACATCTGACCAATCACGGCTTTGATACGGCCACTAGTGCAGGTGAAGAGATGTTGGCGAAAAGACAGTTTCAGTCCGGCGCAAGCATGAGGGAAAACATGAAGAAACTAGAGCATCACTCGAAGGTGGGTTATTGTATGAGTCAAATGTACAACTTGCGAATGTTGTATAAGTCAAATGTCAAACTTTTGCCAATTGCCATATTAAAACATCAGCTGCAATTCACGACATGAAGAAGGCAGTCTCTGCATAGCATATAGGCTAATGGAGATGCAGTTATTTCCAGCATTCTTTATTTACCATTCATTCAAGTATGTTATGCCTTGTATCTGCTAATGTACAGGAGGAAGAGTGATAAACTGTCTGTCTAGTTGGCTTACATAACAGTTCAAGTTTACAGCCTAAAAAACATGGAGCATTTTTTCCCCTTTTGTCAATTTGCACATTTCATGGTGATGCTCAGCCTCTCCCCTTAACTCCTAACAGTCATCATCATGTCAACCACAACACAGAGAAATACTGATAGAAACGTGTGTGTAGTTGTTGATGCATTGCTGACAGAGGGAACTACAGTTGAATACAGATTTAAGAAATATCAGTTTTTGAGCATGTAATAAGCATGTTTTGTCTTGACTATATTAAAACGATATTATAATAATATAGTATTTATATTATTGAATTGATTATGATTATTAGTAGAAGTAGTTTATTTGCATTCATTATATTGTAATCTTTTTGAGGCTAGTATTTGGCAGGAAATGCAGACGTATTCACCTGTAAATGCATACTGAACCACATACATGCACATTTACCATTTACCTCACTGTATACAAAATTAACTGTGTTGATAATAATAAACAGGAATTATATTTGCAAAGCAGGCCTACCTTGTTTCCAAACATTTTTTTTCCACCCCTGTCGGTTGGGGGGGGGGGGGGTGCGTGCTCAAAAAAGAGAAAGGTAGACAGCGAAAACAGAGCATTTAATGACATGTTCTCTTACTGGACCTCTTTGAAATGCAATTGAATGCCCCTGCATTATAGCAACAACAATAATAATAACAGCAATAATAATTGGGAGGGGGGGCGCGGCTGTTCTTATGTTCTCTGAGGGGAGGCTCACCTTCCCACACTTTGAAAACCCCTGCATTAAAGAGTAGTGTTGTTAAGCCTGAGTGCTGGATGATTAAGGATATTAACGTTATCTGTGATAATAGAAGAAATATCTTATTATTTAATACCTTATAATCTGAAAATATTTATTTATTTATTTTGTTTAGTGCGAAAGTGTAATCTGATCTGACAAAAATATATTAATCACCACTATTTAACACATGGCTGGTCATTGGAAATATAAAAAACAATCATTAATTGTACATCTTTAAACATCTGGTCATTCAATTCAAAGTTCATCTTTGTACGAGAGCTGGAAGAACATGTCCGTCAGTCTTCCTGACTCGTTCTCCTCCTCCCTTTATGACACCGAGTGTCTGGTGTGTAAAGGCATCCTGATACCGAGTCCTCCAACACATACGACCAAATAGATCGATTGTTCAAGCCCTTATTGCGCTTAATACGACCTATAATCACATTTTAAAGTGTTCGACCTCTAGTGCTCCCGTTGATTGCAAACGTTACATAGGGTCGTTTATTCACAAATAACCCTCTCTGGAAAATCCTAAATTGTAGGATAGTTTGGCCATTAAAATGCTTTTTGATCAGATTTCTAGCGAGAAGTGTATATTGTACTTTTAGAATCCACGTCCAGTGGATATGTAGGATCTATAGTGTGATAGATATTACGAAGATGATTTGAGGTCTCGCCAGGAGAACGTGTATATGGGGCAGCTTCCATGTAAAGTTAGCGTCAATCCTCACGGGGTGAAAACAGTATTTCTGAACTGGACCCGTCCGAGTCCAGTTTTGGATAGTCTGCCGTGGTTCCATTCCATTTCAAAGAGCTGTTGACGCTCGGCGTAACCTTGTCACACTGCCACTCCAACATCCAATCACTGGGCTTGAGGACTAATCACAGGGTTTGTAAAGCAAGGCGGTTGTTGTAGTCCCAAACGATAGCTGGGGATTCTGGGTAGTGTAGTGTCTAAACTCCGAAAAAACTATTTGTTTCTCCGAATCGAAGGTTAAAAACACAAAAGCATTGTACACAATTTAAACCAATCAATATTGTGTAATTAACAAGGATAAACTGATGTTTTCTTTAAATACAAATGTAAAATATTTCTTCATATCAAAGCACAATCCAGCTTTTGAAAAAGAAATCGAACAACATAAGCAATTTATGGAGTTACATTAAAAGTCCAATTTCAAAATCAAAGACTTGTGACGTCTTCTTGCGTTATTCCAGCATCCTTCACCATGGCATAGAAATTGCCCCGTTTTTCAAGCAGGTTGCTCGGAGAATCAAATTCCACAATCTTTCCGGCATCAAGCACCATTACCCTGTGGGAGGGGAACACAGGCAGTATTGGAAAAGAGTTGTGTACATGTCAGGCAGAGGATGATTTGAAATAACTTCCAGCTCAAATGTGAAGGAAATGCAATGAGGATAGGAGAGAGGGTTCGCTTTTTATTTCAGATAATGATTATAGTCAGTAGAATACAGCAAAGTACAGCCAATAAAGTAAATCAGTCTGTTGCATTTTCAGACCAAACCATGCATGATCTGATTTTCATGAATTCTTTATTGCAAAAAATATATTTTCTAAATGTGTTGTAGACTATCGACTCTTGGTTTGCAGATACCCTATTTGTCAGCTCAAATTTTAAATTGCTTACCCCAGCGGTTAACTTGCTAGCTAGTGGATAATGTCTGCTTATAATAATGTTAAACGTTTTTTCATTGCATAAGATATGGTAAATACACACTGCCCAAAAACTCCAAGTACTTCCATGTTATGCACGTTATTTTGTCCAAATTCAAGTCAGTTCGGTAGCACTTTACAATAAGACGACCCTTATAAAAGGGATTACGAATAGTTTATAATTCATTTATTAATTAGGTTGTGAACACTTTATAAATCATTAATAAGCTTTTATAAGACATGAGATAAACAGGGCAACTGTGACCGGTTGCTTGCCAAATAGTGAGCCCACATTTATCTGTACTGCTAAGCCTTATATGGGCTACCGAGCTTACTTCGTCTTCTTCATCAGCCAGCATCCTTGGTGTCTGTTGTTCACCGAGTTGATTCTCGCTAAGTAGCCAATATAAGGCTTAGTCATCTTGCTAAATAGTGAGCCTGTGTTGATGTATGCAAACTATGTTAGAACTGGTTTATAAATGGTTCTTAATGATTAACAAAGTGTTTACAACCTAATTCATAACGTAATTATAAACCCTTTATGAATCCTTTATAAGGGTAGTCTTATTGTAAAGTGGTACCGTCAGTTCCAACCTCTTTTGCAGACTGTTCAATAAAGAAGCCTTTTTTCACTGCATTTAATATTGTTACATACAGTAATACGATATCCTGATTTCCACAATCTATCGAATGCAATGAATAATTCCTATTCTTACACAACCTCTCACCCCTAAGCCGAGTCTATGGTGCTGAAGGCTCTCTGGGTGAAGCCACTGGGGACTTTGAAGTCTTGCAGAACTTTCATGTCTGCTTATCTGTTTATACAGATAAGCAAGTTCGAGTCTCACTGCAGTCAGCATGTTGTTGTGTCCCTGAGACACTTCACCCCAAATTGCTCCTGTGGGGATTGTCCACAGTATTGAGTATGTAAGTCGCTTTGGATAAAAGCGACTAACAAATGACATGTAATGTAATGTGCACAGAGGAGACTTGGGTTGCGGTCGAATAGTCCAGGGGTTCCCAACCTTTATTGTGCCAAGGACCGGTAGATACATTAAAAAAAAATCGCGGAACTGATTTTAATATTTACTCACCACCAGCAGGTAGCAACAGAGGCTAATTGTATGTAACAGCCTGAACAAATACTAGAACAATATGCATCCAAAACATATTAACAAAGTTTAAAAAAGAACCGGTGTTGTTTTTTGGTTTTTCGGAAAACCAAAAAACCGACGTTATTCAGTTTTTAAACCAAAACGGGAAAACAGATAAATCAACGTTTTGGTTTTGTTTGTATGATTTACGGATAATCCAGTGAATGCTGGGAAAACGAGGAGAAGGCGCATTATGAAGGAGATGTCCGGTCGCCTGTGTGTGTGTGTGTGTGTGTGTGTGTGTGTGTGTGTGTGTGTGTGTGGCATTTGTTTTCAGAAGATATTATGATAGTGTCGTTCGTTCCGGTGCACTCCCGACAGTTTAGCACTACATCGAGATTAAGATTAAACTAATTTATTTTGCGAACAGCCGCATATATGCCGGTGTCGGACAGACACAAACACACCGAACACACAGAGCTGAGCTGAGCAGAGCACATACACACACATCATGCGCCTTGGTGACTCTCCTTCATAAAACTAATAAAAGGGGGAGTAATCGGGCAGTTCGATGTGTGTAGATGTGTGTGTGGTTAACACGTAGCAGCCTGCAGTCACTCTTAAACTGTTCTGATGAAGTTAAACACAGCGAAGGCGGTGCGTAAAAAGGCACAGCTCTTTACCGAGTATACGTCCCGCTGCCTCCTGATGCTGCAGCCAAATCATGTCATGAAGGAGGTTTTCCTTCTATAAAGCAGCTGCGGGCAGCAGATACCGTGAGAGTCCCGGTCATTAATTCATAGATCAAGGCAGACTGGTTTACTCTCCTGTTTTGCCAATCCGGTGCTTAAACAAATAGCTCTACACCCCTGGCCGACATGTCCTTAAAATGAAGTCCGAGTTTGAAATATATCTCAAATAATGTATGCACCACCATTTCCCCACATAAACATAACAGTCTGCAATCAAACGGTTGTCTCCTGTGCGCTCCTCTTCCTACTTGGCGCACCGGTAACATGCTCGTGCGCACAAGAGGCTGAGACCTAGGCTGAGCCGCCGAATCCCTCGGAACATCATAAAAGCCATTTTCAACGGTTTTCTGGTGAAAGATTAACTAGCTACTGGATGAAATAATATGACTGGTGGCATAGGTGCGAAAATTAAACACTTTTTGAAACAAATATTATGATAAAATATTTTTATATATTTATAATTCTGCAAATATTACGATAAACTCACAGCTATTTCGCGGCCCGGCAGTAACACCTCCGCGGCCCGGTACCGGTCCGCGGACCGGGGGTTGGGAACCCCTGGAATAGTCCATTTAGCTTAGGAACCTTCCTAACGGAGTGAAATGACCCGGAGGTCCCTCAGTGGCAGCCATGATAAGAGCTGTTCGAATTCTCTAGATGAAAGGAAAGGAGGTTTCAAACTTCCTTTATAACCTCCTTTAGCTTAGGAACCACTGGACCTCCCTAACCGAAAGGAGAGGAGAAAATGCTGCCCCACAATGCCTTGCGGCCGCGGCATTTGTCGTCACACAACAGTCGGCCGTTCACGGAAACAACCGATTATGAGCGAGAAATGATATCATGAAAGTTACGGTGCTTATTAAGCATTTTAAAACGTATGTGGTAAGTTGCCAAAGTGCTTTGTTTTGAACGTTCATCAGTATTATAATCAAAAAGAGAAATATGAACGTTAGTTTTTACTGAAATGATCAAATAAAGTCAACATTTCACAGTCTTTACTGAGCTGTGTGGGGTTTGTTCAACTTTTAAAAGATGTTTGAATGGTGATATACACAGTGATAGATGTTAAGGACTAACGTTTATAATAAATACATTTGTATTGATTTTAAGATCTTTTCATACAATCATACGTATTGGGATCATTTGTATTAATGTGGACCGGAGGGAGAGGGGGACGAGCATAAGTTTCACTTTCCTTTTTTATTTCAATTCCAACTTTGGTCATGAAGAATATGTTTCTCTGTTGTCCCCGTTCATAAAGCATAACAGCATCAGAGCACGGTGCAGAGTCTCTAGATGAGTTTACAGTAGTCCCTCGTTCTTATTAAACATCCATGTTGTAGTCCGCTGGATAGAAAACTGTAGTTTCCATAGTTTCCCCACAGCAGCAGGCGCACATTTATGACCTCCGCTGGCGCATCATAAACACGTCGGATAGTGGAAGTGCAGTCGATTCTCTAAAGTACCGCAGTCTCTTCTCCTAAGTCCTTTTGAATTCTCCTATCCACTATCCCTTAACCCCGTGACCTTTCACTCAGAGGAGAGGGATAGACGATAGGGTTAGAATTTAGGAGCTGATTTTTGGGCTATTCGACCACAACCCCTGGATCTCACAGCTGTGGCCATCAGGCTTTTTTAACAATAGAGAATGCATCCTCAACTGCTGGAACACCTGGCCAATGAAATACTGAATATGACTAGGCCATTGTTTGGGACTAAAATACAAATTGAAAAATAAATCGAGACAAAACATCCAAATCATATAACCAACTAAGAGAAAGTGTTTGGATTGCTTTATCAAACACACTAATGAATGCTATATGTTTTTATTGTAATTTTTGTTGTGTTTTTTTTGCAAGAGCACTTAAGATAATGTGGAGGAAAAGAGAGAGTTTCCATTAACCGGAGCGATATGAGTGCAGACACACATCATCCGGACCCTAGGAGGCACTCACCTGGAGCTGTCCATGATGCTCTGCAGGTGGTGGGCGATGGTGAGGACAGTGCAGTGTGAAAACTCCTGACGGCTGGTAGTCTGAATCAGGTCGTCTGTCTCCAGGTCAACAGCTGCCGTGGCTCTGTCCAGGATCAAGATACGGGACTTCCTTAGCAGGGCCCGAGCCAGGCAAAGCAGCTGCCTCTGGCCCACACTGACAAGAGAGGGACATGATCAAATGTTTTCAACCAGAAAGGAAAATACACCACAAAAAGACACTTGTTTTTATATGAAATTATAAGTGATTCCTTTAGGGGCGATGGGTAATTACAGAAGCGATGAATATTTAATACAGTAGATCATTTGAAAGAATAAAAGTGTATTAAATATATTGTCTGCATCTTATTAAGCATGAATTGTTGTTTGCCAGCTACAAATGTACATTTTACAGCCAATCAACTCCACGTCAAGCTGTAAATCATTTATGTGTGTGTTGACCTTGGTCCGGAGTTTGAGAAGCCCTGCACTATACCAATCTGAATGCAGAGAGACAGCACATAGGGTCAAACATAAAGACCGACACATCTTTTCTTCTAGGTTCTATACATTGGAATCATGGAACACCTATTTGTGAGATGAACGGAGCATTTTTTAAATTATATTTATAAAAAGGAATAATGGTAATAAGGATAACGTTGTGCTTTTATAATCTCACTGCAGCCTATGCTGATTATTTGAAAGAACAAGCGTCAAATCCCTGAAAGTGTCTTTGGAAAAGAGGTGGAAAATGAGTTATTAGAAAAATAAGCAGCATTTCTGTGGGTGTAACTATAGCTCTCTATTTTAAAACATGTACATCAGTCCAAGACATGCCAGTGAATCGAAGGAGTGCGAGATACACGGTGAAGTGTCTTTGGAAGATGAACATGATCCATTAGGTAATAACCTCGGCTTTGTTGCAGGCACTTCAATAATATGGCTCTGTATTAAAAGTTTCTCAAGTTTTATCTGTGTATGCTTTGATACTGCCTACAATAAAACCTCAAAGGATGAGATCAAGGTTCATTTGAAGAAAAATAAATAAATTGTTTGAAAATAATGCAAAGAAATGCAGCTGAGACCAGACCAAAAACAATTATCAAGATTGCTTGCCAAGATGAAGGGCACACATGAGAGGGTTGTAAAACAGATGGTGTCCTATGTTTCCAAAGAGGCTACAATAATATTATATTTATATTGTTTAAATACAGATTTGATATATTCTTCTTATATTTAGCCCTGAAAAAAGAGTTCACACACTATAATAGTGTAATGCATTTTACCCACTGTAATGCCCAAATGATAGAGAACTAAAACAGAAAAGATATGACTGCCGCTGAGGCACCTGCTAGCGAACCTTGGGCTGGTTAGGCTTTATTTCCATGATCGGGTCCCTTCTCTGGAGGCCGAGTGTCAGTTACCCATTTAGCCTGTAGAAAAAGAAACAGACGTTATAAGATTAACACGCCATGAAGACACTTTTGTTTGTGAACGCAGATTTAGCTCTTGATACCCCGTACCTCGTTCTCCAGCTCGGTGTATTCACTCACTCTCTCCACGGCCACAATATTGGTTTCCAGCTCTGATGTCATCCTTACGAGCCAGTTAAGGGTCTGGGTCACCTGACACCGTCTCACTAAAGTGTGAGTATATAGGAGAGCGAGACACTAGGCTCGTCTCAATACCCCTCCTCGACTCCTCTCTTCCCCTCCTCCGGGACTTGACCCGGAAATCGATCAAGACACGCCATTTTGAAGGACGTCCCAATAGCTGAAATGCACACGGAGGAGTCGAGGAGGGGTGAGGGAGGAGGGGTGCGGGAGGAGACGAAAGGGAGGATACACGAGAGCAGACTACGCGGAAGTGTTTTCACTACTCGCGTATAAAAGCCCCGCCCCCACCTTCACAGCTGGTCGATTTCAAGAGAGGAAAACGGAGAACTGGAAGAATGAGTGGAAAAGCGTCACATAAATGTCTAAGTGCTCACAGCTCCATGGGAATTATTATGTGCAATTCATTTCTTAAGGTTATACTAACAATTGAAGTCATGTTTAATGATCTTGAACGTCACTAAAACATAGCTATTAAGAAAGCTATTTCATAAATGGCTAGACCTTGATAAATAACAATTATTTGTTTTGTTTTGTGTTAAAATATTGAGTAGTTAAATTATTTAAAATGCACAGTCCTGAATGTGGGTTTGTGGTGAATGTGGGGATCTACAGGACACACATTTTCAGAGTAAAGGCTTTCACATTAATAAATAAATATATATTTAACAACAAATGGGCCGGTTCTAAAGGGTTATTCAGTTAAGCCCGATGAGAGGGGATACAGCTGTGCACATGTCATCATTAACAGACGTCGTTTAAGAGTGACGTTTGAGTGAACGAGGACATCCCAATTAATACCTGAGGACTCCTCTGTCCTCGCGTCACCTCCTCGTGTCTCTCGCTCGCATCTTACGGAGGCGGAGCTAAGACGCAAGGAAGGGACGCGAGTGAGGGAAAGGAGGAGTCGAGGAGGGGTATTGAGACGAGGCTACCGAGTCCAGTCGACGTAGCTGCCTTGAAGACGCTACATAGAAACGCTAGGTGAAAAGAGGAAGGAGAAACAGACGAACAGACGTGTAGCTGGATTCTTTTTACAATTGGAAAAAGACATTTTCACTTTTATGTTCACTGTTCAGGTTCAGCTTACCTCTACAAAGTAGTAGACCAAGGCCAGAGGAATGATGATGATGGTGAAGAAAGGAGTGGCCAGACAGATGACAAACAGTGTCCCCAACACACCCAGCACACACATTAACCAGGAGCAGAAGAACTGTGGAAATATCCTTTGGAACAAGCAAAGGGAAAGGTTAGTCTTTATTAAAAGTAACATATTAAAGTGTTTAAGTGACCCAAAACAGATGAAAAGCAATCTAATCTCATCTGGTTCCTCAATTTATAATGACCTGAATGGAAGAGTGACATTTTGTGTAGCAAAACTGCTTTAGGATGACTTTATGCAGACTTATTCATGTTAGTATCTTAAATTACAATGTTTAGAAAATGTAGGTAGAAAAACCTCAGCGAATTAAACAAAATAGAAAGAACGAGAATGAAAAAAGGCAAATGATAAATCCTACCTTTGCAAAGCGGTTGACGACTTCTTCCAATGGGTGTGGTGTCATAGAATACCATGGGAACTCGCAGTATGTTGTTAAGCAGCCTCGAATGCAGGATACGTGATGCAGAGATCGAAGCTTTGGCCAGGAGCAGCGTACTGAAGAACACAAAGAAGCCTGCAACAGAAGAAGAGATCCTCAAACACATGAAAACCAACTCCAGATCCACAGTTGCCAAAATGAAGCATCACATTAGTTCAGATGTAGTTCTGAAGTGTTAACATCATCTTATCCAACGTTTAATTCTTGCCTCTGCATCTGATTGGTAATCAAAGTTTCATCACCAAAATCCAAGAGCAGCGGCAAATGGATACATGTTGTAGTAGTCCACTGCGCCTGTTTCCATAGTTTCCTTCTCAATTAGTCTCTGGCCTTTGTTTGATTTGTCGGCTACTTCTGGTTCTCTTACAGAGCTTTGTCTTCTTAGTCTGACACTAGAAACAATATGGAAAAAGACCACATTATATTCCAGGATGAAAATATAGTTGGTAGAAAGAGAAACTGTGTCCTCCAAAGGAGAGTCAGGTTGAAGATCTTCAGTTTCAGGTATGAGCTCCACGTGTACAGTCTCCTGGAAACCAACTAAATACATATGTTCACAATGGCATAAGTGCTGTCATTAGTGAGGCTTAAATAGAACATGCTGATATTTTACCAACTGTGATACTCGTGCTAAACACAGAAGAGGTTATTATGTTGATAACAGCAATTATATGCACCCACGCTACTGATCAACAATGATGCACAACACACCAGGGGGCTGGATGTTTTTACATGGACAATTCATTCGAACCAACAATAATAATAAAATAATAGTATATCAACACACACACACACACACACACACACACACACACACACACACACACACACACACACACACCACACACACACACACACACACACACACACACACACACACACACACACACACACACACACACACACACACACACACACACACACACACACACACACACACACACACACACACACACACACACACACACACACACACACACACACACACACACACACACACACACACACACACACACACACACACACACACACACACACACACACACACACACACACACACACACACACCTCAAGTGGTCAGGCCTCGGGACCCACTTTTTTTCTTTGTGAATAAATCGCAACCTGAAATTTTGAAGCACTCAAATCTATTCAACAAAAGATTGTGCAGTAATATATACGCTTTTCAGCATACATTGTTAAAGTGAAGTACAGTGCATCCCTCATATCCCTTCACAGAACTAAAGTATGCTTTTAAAAAAGGTTTAATGAGATGATGGAATCAAAGCTGAACTGTATAACATAAAAAGGCACATATGCTGAAAACCCAAGCCCAGCAGGGGGTCTGGGGGGATTCTCCCCCAGGAGATTTTTAGAAATACTAACATATAAACTACGCATTCTGGTACACTCTGAGAAGAAAATAAATAAATCTATTACTACCCGACATATTAATAATATTTTATGCTATTGTTTGTTTTTCACTTAGTTCTGACAGCTTGCTGCTCCTCACAGAGAGAAGAGCAAAGAGGAGAGAGTCTGTGTGAATTACTTTGTGGGTAAGGGTAGATAGCCCCCATTGTTCTGTGACCTGTCAGTCATCAAACCGGGGAGCATATTTCATTATGTGTTCATTTGTATCTGAAGTTGTACCCATGGATGTATAAAGAATACTTCTACCGCAAAGTTATTCTCCGTGGGGGCTTCCGGCAACCATCTTGATTCTGATTGGCCAGAAGACTCGAAAAACAACGCCGACTGCATGCACAGCGTTAGAAAATCGGGCCTTCAAAATAAAAGTTTGACTTTTTCCCCCCAATTCAATTATGTTTTCTTCCCGCACACATCTGCGACCCACCAGTTGAGAACCACTGCACAGTGCAGGGTCACACCTCCCTGATTAGAAATCAGTTATTCATAATTGAGTAAACCCTAAGTCCCTAAGTTTATGGCTGAATGGGCATCAGCATGTGTTGACTTCTCTGCACTTCCGTAAAAGAGAGCAGTTATGAGATGGGTGCTAATGGATTTACAGCAACGTCGAGTGAAATGGGCTGAACAACACTTTAAGAGCAAAAGGTACTAACACAGATTAGAAAAGTGTAGTGTGTCAAAGCTTTTTGAATGCTTTTAAATCATTCATAAGCATTTCAATCACTTGAAATACATGTTTTCTGGATGGAATGGATTCATTAGTGAAAATAAGTATACATTTATAAATTGTGAGATTACGTGAAAAGTTTATATAAATCATATTATTTCATTTGTTAAATGGATTTAACAATTACTCGTGAGGGAAATTAAATATTTACACAAGATAGCTATTGTTTTGTTTAACATTTTAATCTATAAAGCGTGAAGAAGAAAACACAAAATGGCTTGATTTGTAACTTATGCATTTGTCCAATGAATACCTCTAAAAAGGAATATCTTGCCAAATAACTGGCTGGCTGGGGTGTAGCGCTGGAGGAGTTCGGCTATAGGCCGGAGCCAGCCCATTTAGTGCTTTAAAAACAACATTAACATGTTTTCAGTTAGAGAGGACGCATAGGTTTGAATACTAATGGAGCAGGAGACGTGGTTTCAATTGATCAAAAATATACTATTTTATTAAGCACAAGTGAATAGTTAAAATGCAGTTTAAAACAGTCGCACAGGGCTGTAGCACAAAGGGGAAAATGAATTGGGGGCTGAGGCTTACCAGTGGGGGGATAGGGTCGACGAGTGAGTGGAAGGATCCCCAAACAATCTGAAAAGTGTCCTTAAAACGAGCCTCCTCGCAATAGTATGCACATTATTTATTCAGCCGTTTGCTGTTTAATCTGATGGGAAATATATCATTCCAAAGAGAGAAAGTAAATAGTATCTTTCGTTTTTCCGCTTAGAAAACTAGGCGAACGCTCAATACAGGCGATGACGTAACCTTTGCGCGTCCCCGCGAACAGGGCTTCAATCTACGGCAAGGCTTCAATCTACGGCATAACACTTTTTTTTTTTTTTTTTTTTTTTTTTTTTTTTTTTTTTTTTTTTTTTTTTTTTTTTTTTTTTTTTTTGAACATTTTTTTAAACATACAAAAGCTCGGTGAGGATATCATCAACTTATCAACATAAGTTCAAGACATTCATTCACAATAAGACAAAAAAACATAACTAATACATCCAGTAAGAGCCAGGGGGGAAAGAAAAAAGCATAAAGGCCACAAAAACATTTAAGAGGCATTAAGCTTACTTAAAATAATAACCATTTGGAAATGTCATTGCAAATCTTTATAGACAGGTTACAAGATTGTATTTTTCTAAGGGACAGAAAAAAGGACTTGAACTCATTTATGAAACAGGGAAAGGGAGGGCTTGCCTCCTCTCCATTTACTACAATGTAAATGGTATTTACCCAAAATAATAATTATATTTACCAAATCAGAAATGGGAGAGTCCAAATTATCAATATAATATAAATGTGATATATTTTGAAGGCCGGAATATTTGTTAATTTAAGTAACAACCAATCTCTCACATTCGACCAAAAACAATTCAGAAAAGGGGCAAGAGAAAATAAATGTTCCAACGATTCATCAGATAAATTACAAAAGGAACATGGTTCCACTTCAAATTTAAATCTTGAATTTAAAAAAAGTAGAAAACCGGGTAGATTTTATGAACAATTTTAAAATGAGTTTCTTTTGCTTTAGGGGAAATAGGCCATTTTATAAAATCAGATAGAGCTTTTTCCATTACAGATAAAGTGTCTAAATCGGTCACTTGAGGAAATAAGCCTCTGTTAAAATTGTGAAAAATGTGGGATTTCAGGAAGCATTATAGATTTGTTATTCTTAAGAGTATCGCCAATAATTTCCAAATTAGGTAAAACTGATACAACATTTGAGTACAGTAAAGTATTATGAATCATTCCAATAAGTGGTACAGGAATTGCTTTACAGATTTTGTTATAATCTTTAGCAGTACACGTTATATTGTATTTCGTTGAAAAGGCCAAAAAATCTAGCAGTTTACCATTGCAATCTAGTAAATCTCTAACAAACAAAATACCCCTCTCATGCCAATCACTCCTAAACAAGGATTTTCTGTTTATGATAATCACTCTATTGTTCCATAACGTAGATCCATGAGGAGAAAAATTGTGGGTAAATATCATCTTCCAATAATGAAGTATCTGCTTATGAAAATTTGACAATTTGGTCGGAATCTTATTAACCTCAAAATCACATTTTAAAAGAAAATCAAACCCTCCTAGACGTTTAAATATGGCCTTTGGAATATGGAACCACATGGATTCTGGCTGGGACAAAAAGGCTTTCAACCATTTTATTTTAATTGTTCCAATCATCGATTCAAAGTCTAAAGCTTTAATTCCGCCTTTATCATATTCTTTAACAAGCTGTGACTTTTTAATGTAGTGAGTTTTATTTCTCCACAAGAATTGGAAAATAATTGAGTTGGCTTTTTTTATATTAGCCGAAGAGACAAAACATGAGTGGCATGGATAAATAAGTTTAGATATACCTTCTGCTTTAGTAAGAAGAACTCTGCCAAAAATAGTAAGATCTCTAGTTAACCAACGACTGAGAGATTTCTTCATATCTGTGATACGGTTACAAATATTAAGATCTTCTCTCCTGATATAATTTTTAGATAATGTTATTCCCAAATATTTCACCTCAGGTACCACTCTAATAGAGTCAATAGTGGAATCATCACATGAATGGATAGGGAGTAATTCACATTTTGAAAGATTAAGAGATAACCCTGATGCTTTTGAAAAAAATTGAAATTGTGTTAAGAGTTTCCTTTACCATGGATTTATTCTTTAGGAAAATGGATGTGTCATCCGCAAATTGACTAATTTTTGAACTCTTTGTCAAAGAGGGTAATGCCTAATATTTTGTGATTCTTTATAATAAGCGTTGTTAATACTTGGGTGGTCAGAATAAATAATTTGGGGGAAATAGGACAACCCTGTCGAATACCACGTAAAACCTTAAACCTAGGGCTCATTCCAGGGTTCAAAGATACAGAACTATAAATGTCCGAGTAGAGCATCCTAATTATGTTGCAGAAATGTTCACCAAAACCCAGAAATGTCAGAGTTTCCATTAAAAAGGAATGTTCAACAGTATCAAAAGCCTTGTAAAAATCCAGAAATAGTACGAGACCTTCAGTATCAATAAACTCCTGGTAATCAAGCATATCCAATATCAGTCTGGTATGGTTATGAATACTTCTGCCCTTTATAAAGGCTGATTGACATTCATCTATTAGTTGATTCAGACCCGAGTTTAACCTGTTAGCATAAACATGTGCTAAAAGTTTGTAATCATTACATAACAGGGTAATAGGTCTCCAATTATCCAACAAAAGATTATTTTTATTTGGTTTTGGAATTAAGGTAATAAGGCCATGTTTCATGGTTGGCGAAAGGTTTCCTGCTGAAATGCAATCTGTGAACGCCTTATAAAGCATTTCTCGCACATCTGACCAAAAACATTTATAAAACTCTATGGTTAAACCATCCAGCCCTGGTGATTTGCCACCAGACATTTGCAGTAATGCACTATCTAATTCTTCAATTTTTAGTCCATCGTCCATATACTGTTTAAAAGAATAATCTATTGTCTTTTTGAATTCTGTAATTTTACTAAAAAAGTTATCACAATTTTCTTTAGAAAACTTTGAGTTATATAAATTGCTATAAAAAAGTCTAATTTCTTCATTTATCTGGTCTTGATTTTCAATAGTGACATCATTAATAATCAGTTTTTGGATTTTCTTTTTCACTTGTCTTTGCTTTTCAAGATTGAAGAAATAAGAAGTGTTTTTCTCTCCTTGCTCAATCCATCGGGCTCTCGAACGAATAAAAGCTCCCTTTGCTTTTTCCAAATACATGTTGTCTAATTGAGTTTGTAAATTGTTCAGTTGAATTTGCTCATCCAATGATAACTCAGCTTTAAGGCATAAATTATTAATTGCACTTGTCATCTCTTGTTGTTTTTGTTTCTTTAATCTAGAAGAGTATTTACAGGATTTTATCGCAATCTGTCTCACACTAAATTTAAACCATTCCCATTTACTGAGAGATGACATATCCAAAGCCAGAGTTTCTTTTATCAGTTGTTTGATCTCTCTACAAAAATCTGCATTCTCCAAAAGACTATTATTGAATTTCCATATAGGGTTAAGATTGGGACTGAAGTTGCATAGTAAAAAGGACAAAGAGATGACACAGTGATCCGTCAGAGGTGATGCTGAAATGTCACACTTTGAGACATTATTAGTTAAACTAGTAGAGATTAACCAATAATCGAGCCTAGAGCACTGACCATTGTTAGAAGAGTTAAACCAGGTATATTGTGATTTTGAGGGATTATTTATTCTCCAAACATCAGTTAAATTAAGTTTAGAGGCCAAGTGAATAATAGAATCATTAAAATTATGACATTGTCCCCTTAAAGGAAGACGATCTAACCACTCATCAGGAACTACATTAAAATCCCCTCCGATTATAATCTTATCAGTCATATAAAGTGCTTTCCATTCCTCTAATTTTTGGCACAAGATTGAAAGAAAATTATTGTTTTGAATCTTTCTGTTATACCCATAAACACACACCAGTATGTAATTAGACCCATTAACATCAGTCACAACCATTAGCCAATGACCGTTTGTATCACTCCTGTGGTCAATTATATTTCCAGGTAACCTGTTAAATAAAATCATCACTCCAGCCGAATGTGTTGTTCCATGGCTGAAAAAAATGTTGTCTCCCCATTGTACTTTCCAGAACTTAGTGTCTGCCTCTGCAGAATGAGTTTCTTGCAGAAAAACACAATTTGCTTTTTGTTCCTTACAAAAAAGAAAAATTGCCTTACGTTTCACATTGTTTTTTAGCCCCCTAGCATTTAAGGATATGAAAGATAACATTGAAAGAGCAAAGATAGAATCTTTAAGAAAATGCGCAAAGGAATGTTATATCGATGCGCAGGAGTGAGTAACGTAGCCCTTAACAAACATATTTAGTGCAATAGCTCACAACATTTTGAATATAACCTGAGACAAGTCCAATCAAACACTCAAACTGAGAACTTCAGCATACCTACTGAGGACAGAAAACCTGCTCCCTGTCCTTCCAGTTAATTACTGCGGTGTTTTTCACTTTATTCCGGGTCCACTCTTTTGTTGTCAATCAGCGCGAAGCCTTCCTTCAAAAAGGCTCTCTTCCCCTTTCTCCTGGCTTCTTGAACCAGTGGCCACAGCTTGGAGCGAGCCTCCCGGTCCTCCTTGGAGAAATCCTCTTTGAAACGAATGTGCATCTCGCTGCAGACTCTCGCATCTTTGGACTTTTTCCAGATCTCGTCACGAACAGTCCTCATCCCGAACTGAATGATGATTGACCGCGGTGTGTTGTTGGAAGTAGCTGCATTACCCTTCATACCCAGCCGATGGACAGTGTCCACTGAGTCACGCAGCTTCTCCACAGACAGCGGAACAACTCTTGTGAGTATCCCGATCACAGCTTCTCTTGTGTTTTCTCCTTCTTTTTCAGGCAGACCATTCATCCTCAGATTCCACCTCCGTTTGTAGCGGGCTTGCTCCTCGCCAGACTTACGTAGTAAAGTGTTATCTTTTAGAAGATCATCAAACTTTTTCTGAAGAGCAGAAATGTCTTTCTTATTTTCTTTAGCTGCTTCAGTGTTTGCTTCAATGCGTTTTTCAAACTTTCTTAACAGCTCTGTCTGTTCATCCATTTTTCCGGATAAGACTTGAATTGCCTGGAGAATGGTGCTGTTGCTATCCTCTGCCATTTGTGTTTCGCCGTGAACCTTCGATTTCTTTGGATTCGGTCCTTTAGTTGGTGTGTGGTCCCGATTTATTTTGTGTCCCTTAGAGTTGTCCGCTTCCATGTCCTCAATATCCGAGTCGTCACACGCCTCACGGAGAACTTTTAAGTTGTAATCGTGGTCGGTCATGCTAGCAGGCACTTTATGTCAAAAGTGTTGGTAACTGGAGAATTAAAGTAAAATGTGACTTTTTAAGCTTCTATAATAACTTAAAGTGTATCATGAATAAGCTATTGCCTGTCAGTTTTACAGTCAAGGACTAAAATCTAAACTTTTTCTACGAGCCTGCAACGTTGTTACTTCTCACTCCGCCATCTTCCCGCGGATCGTCCACGGCATAACACCTGTTGCCCAAACATTTAGGCAGGATCAGCAGCAGTTGTGACGTTACTGCCGATAAACACACTCTTTCCGGTAAAGCAAAACAGCAGATGTCCCTTAAACATTGGATTGGTCCTAGGTTTATGAATAAATACAAATACAGCGTTAATATCAAATACAAGTAATGAGGTGGATTGACTAAATAGATCGCCGTACAGCGCACATACCGATCAGGCTTTCCTATCGATGACGCCGAGAGGGGAGAGCTTCACGCTCTTTATGGCTGTGTTGACAGGCTGCACCTCCACTAGGCGAGGCAAAAGCAGGGCGAAGTATCAATACGCTGGCGAATTGCAGAACCTTTCCTGAAGCGAGCTTGCTACTGCAACATAGCCTACCTGCCCCGGTAGCGGAAGCAAACACGGCAAACACGCAAGTGGGGCGGGTCTGTGTACCAACAAACAAGAGACAGCCAGCTAGAAACCTCTGCCCTTTTATAGGGTGCCCCCTGGTGGTGATATGCTCACAACAAGGACAATATGCTTTAAAGGGGATTAGGACCCTCATCCTGCTACAGTATTTAAGTCATTGTTATCGTCAATACATTTAAGTTATTGTTTATATGTGTGAACATTTGACAAGTTATTCAAGTCAACTGGAGGCCACAATGAAATCATTTCCCTTTAACCCACACTGTCTGCCGTCAGCAGCATTAACCCAGGCTGTTAAACTCACCCATTCATTCAGTTAATGTTGCTTTGCTCCAGAACCCAGACACTCCTACATTCAGATGTGTCTAAAGTTCAACATTTCAGGCAAAAGACTGTATGTAAGAGAGAAAAAAAGTCTTACACAAGTATTTCTGTTCTGTTTTCCTTGTGTAAGGGGGATGGACCACCCAAAAAGGAAGTGAGTTTAGGAAAGGGGAGGGAGGGAGCTCATTAGACTCCTTTTGCTGTTGTGTTTCCACTTTATTCTCTGCATGCCTTCACTTTCTCTGGAAGGAGAGTTTTTCAGGTCACATCATATTAGTTAAAGGCCATCATGATTTTTAAAAAGCCAGCAAAACTTTTGTGCTTCTGTGCGAAAGATCTTGGTTTTCTTTTTGCGCTTTAAATGTTGGGCTGTTTTTTTTAAAGAAAATTCCAGAGGTAAATTGCTACCAGACACCAGTTCAACAAAAAACACAGAAAACCAAGAGTATTGCTGATGGCGTGCATGTGTGAGTCATGGCCTATGAGTGGAATAAGAAGGATGATCACATGAATCCAATTGAACAGTATTGTGTTGTTGAAGCCATAAACCACATGTGCCTGTCATCCAGCCTCTAAACACTCTAAGCTTTAGAATGTACATTTCTAACGAACAAACATTTTGATAAACATCCCTACAATACAAAATCGTCACCTTGATACTCAGCACGACACAAGTGCTCTACATTTAAGAGTAAATCATTTAGATTGCTGGAAATGACATTTGTATTAGTACCAACGATTGTGCGTGAAAAGTCTTTCACTGACTGTGATGATCCTAAAAACAGATTACTGACCATTTCTTGGTTAATGATTAAACGTTTGATAACACTAGATAGTTATAATATAGCTGACTCATTGTGTGCTCAGTCCCAAGGATAGCCATGTGACGAGTGAAGACATGCCACATATAACAAGGAGCAATGACTGTGCTGAAGTTGATCTACAACTCTGGTGCTAATGCATGACATTCTGTAATAATCAGCTATTGGCTTCAGATCAGTCCAAAGGTTTGCTGTGCATTACTGAAGCGCAGCTTATTCAAAGGGACTGTAGCTAAGGCTGGGAGAAGTTTTGTTCATGGAAAGGTCCACTGATGAACAAAACTTGGAGATGGTAGAACTGTTTAGAAGACAACAATTATGCAATTTTTATTGAGTAACATTTGAAAAACGATCATTAATCAATGCTAAATTGAGAGTTAATACATCTTAAGCTATGGTTATTTAACAAACAATGACATGATAATAAGGGTTTTTTCCTATGCAAACAGTCGGTTCAAAAGATGGGAGCAGTGCCATGTCGATAGGGTATACTAGTATCAGTGGCGGATCTAGACAATTTGACATGGGGTGGCAAAGGGGTGGCAAGAGGTTTTGGCAGGGGGGCGTGGGAGGATCGATGAATCCACCACACAAAACATTAAAACACAAATATACATTTAAACTATGTATTGTTATAGTATCACAAAAGGAACATGCCCAGTGATCAAACAAAACAAGACTGTGCACTAATCTACCCGCACAATTTTTCTCTGGTGTCGGAATGTCTCGCTATGTTAGTACATTCTTAAAAAACAAAACACCATTTAATTTCGGGTTAAAATGTGTTGTAACTGCGTTACTGAGCATTGTAACGCGTAATATATTACCCAAGTTTCATTAGTAATGCGTTACATTACTTCGTTACAGCAAAAAGTAATATATTACTGTAACTCTGTTACTTTTGTAATGCGTTACACCCAACACTGATTATTATGCATCATTTATTTCCCCTAATTGTTCCTGCGTGTTTCCCAAAACCAACACACACTTCTCAACTTCCAGGGAAAGATCACGAAAGCTGAAAAGAGGATTTCTTGTTCCATTACTAAGTCTTGCCATATTTCCCACCGCACATGATGTCAGTAAACATGCCTTCAGAAATGCAACCACAGCGCCACCTTGTGGTCACATGTTTTTAAAACCTCTAATGATCTGTGGTGCTGTATTCACACTTAATTCGATTAAACAGGCCTTCACACAGGCATATATCATGTTTTAAGTGTTCATTAAAGTGCAATGTCCGTGCCAAAAAAACGAATACATACATAAAATGTATTGTATTTTATTTTAAATACTATATGCATGCCTTTGTATCGAATAGTGTGTTATGTATTTGTTTCCTCTCTATCTATACTGCTGGAAAAATGAAAATGTGCCCTCTGTTGGACAGATAAAGGAATGGTATTGGTGTTTATATCCTATTATTGTTATTATTATAATTAATTATGTCGAAGACATTTAAATGGATTAAATAATATTTAGCAAAAGAACATTAAAATACAACAAAAAAACGAAGCAATTTAAAGTAAGACACATTTAAAAAATAAATAAAAACAACCGTCAAAAAATCTTTATGTGAGAAATTGCTGCTTTTCAATAATTGTCTTTATTTCCCCTAATTGTTCCTGCGTGTTTTCACCAAAACAACACACACTTCTCAACTTCCAGGGAAAGATCACAAAAGCTGAAAAGAGGATTTCTTGTTCCATTACTAAGTCTTGAATTGCCATATTTCCCACAGCGCAGGATGTCAGTAAACATGCCTTTAGAAATGCAACCACACACACACACACACACACACACACACACACACACACACACACACACACACACACACACACACAGAAAACACACACACACAGAAAACACACACACACAGAAAACACACACACACACACACAGAAAACACACACACACAGAAAACACACACACACACACACACACACACACACACACACACACACACACACACACACACACACGTCTTAAACACTCCACTATCGTTCCTGTCCCGAAAAAGACAATCATCACCTGCCCCAACGACTACCGCCCAGTAGCACTCACCTCCACCATAATGAAGTGCTTTGAGCGGTTAGTCAAATTATTCATCACCTCCTCCCTCCCTGAATCTCTGGACCCCCTGCAGTTTGCCCACAGAGCAAACAGGTCCACAGACGACGCCATAGCCCTCACCCTCCACACTGCCCTCTCACACCTGGACCCGAAGAACAGGAACACATATGTGAGAATGCTGTTCATTGACTACAGTTCAGCATTCAATACCATTGTGCCCTCCAAGCTGGCCATCAAGCTCAGAGAGCTCGGGCTCAACAGCGCCCTCTGTGACTGGATCCTGAACTTCTTGACGGGTAGACCCCAGGCAGTGCGGGTGGGAAACATCACATCCTCCACCCTGATCCTCAACACCGGAGCCCCTCAAGGCTGCGTGCTCAGCCCTCTCCTCTACTCCCTGTTCACCCACGACTGCGTGGCCACACACAGCTCCAACACCATCGTGAAGTTTGCTGATGACACGACCGTCATCGGCCAGATCACAGACGATGACGAGGCGGCGTACAGAGAGGAGGTCGAAAACCTGACATATTGGTGCCAGGATAACAACCTCCATCTCAACATCAGCAAATCAAAGGAGCTGATTGTGGACTACAGGAAGCAGCAGGGAGAGGGACACGCCCCCATCGCCATCAATGGGACTACGGTGGAGAGAGTCAAAAGCTTCAGGTTCCTTGGGGTCCACATCACTGAGGACCTGACATGGTCTCTTCACACCACCACCATCACCAAGAAAGCTCGACAGCGGCTCTTCTTCCTCCGAGGTTCAAAATGGATTCCAGGATACTCTGCAACTTCTACAGGTGCTCCATAGAGAGCATCCTGACCTTCTACAGGTGCACCGTAGAGAGGATCCTCACTGGCAGCATCACGGCCTGGTACGGCAGCTGCACCGCCCTCAATCGTAAGGCTTTACAGAGGGTGGTGAAAACTGCACAGCACATCACCAGGACGGAGCTGCCATCCATGGAGGACCTTTACTCCCAGCGGCTCAGGAAGAAATCACTACGGATTATCAAAGACCCCCATCACCCCAGCCACAAACTGTTCTTTCTGTTGCCGTCTGGCAGACGTTACCGCAGCATCCTGGCAAGGACAAGAAGATTCGGAGACAGTTTCTTCCCGCGGGCAGTGAGACTGTTAAAAAATGGAACTGTTGAAACAACTTCAAACATTCATCTGCTACTCAGTAGTATGTATCTAATACCTAATAAATATATATATATATATATCATTCCAATAACTTGTATATAGACTCTATTGCACTATTCCACATCATAACTTTATTTTATTTTATAACTATTATTCTTTTTGTATTGCTCTTGCTCTTATTGTTATTATGTTATTATGTTGCATTGTTGGAGAAGCCTGTGACATAAGATTTTCAACTACATAATTACTCTGTAGCTATGTCAGATTGACAATAAAGAACCTTGAACCTTGAACCTTGAAAGGGGAGTGATTAGTCAAATATGCATAAATAAAAAGAAAGAATGCAGACTAGGTAAAATACAGATAGGAGAGAGGAGGTGATCAAATATGTGTTATTGCTTGTGAGCATATTCTAATGGTTTTTTGATGATTGAAATATATACAGTTCTGTTTCATATGAGTGTTGAGAGCTGTATCCATACACCTCTTAATGTTGCCCTCAAAGTGCACCAGATTGATGCATTCAACTTCAATTTAAAGAAAAACAAATCTTCCAGGGGGTGCATGCCCCCGGACCCCCCAACAGGAGGTGAGGTCACCACAAATAAAACAGGTTCACATGGATAGGATACTAGATAAGTGTGCACACTCATTATATACACTACACATTCTTGGATTTGTTAACACTATAGTCCCTAATATATTTGTAGAAAGGCAGGAAATGGAATTAAATTGAGAAAATGTTTCATTGCGGAGGACCCCCTGTTTTGTGTCCCCCCCACTTCTCAAACCAAAGTTACACCCTTGCCCCTGCAGATGGTTGATCAGTGTGTAGCATGCTCCACCCTCAGACGCGCTGCCACCAGCCCCCTCAGACAGATCACTGCATCCGTCCATCCCACTCCAGCAACTTGGTTCTTTCTACTTTTCCAGATCGCTCATTTTGCATTAGCAAACAAGAAATGTATCAGTACTATAGTTTCCCTCTTTTTCAGGATGTATTTGGGGCCATGGACACAAAGTGGTATGGAGAAAACCTCCCCCAACCCTTCCACCCACTCCTGTAACATTTTTTTTAGACCAGCTAATCTGGGACAGGACACCACTAAATGCTCCAATGTTTCTGCTATAAAACAGAACGGACAGCGCCCCCTTGTGCCTGGGTCAAAATGAGCTCTGTATTTGTTAGTGGCTATTGCTCCATGTATGATTCTCCATTGGATGTCAGCCATCCGTTTCTCAACCGGAGATTTATACAGGATCCGCCAGCTGCCCTGAGGGGAAAAGCCCAAGCCAAACACATCTGTCCACCTCGACTCTCTGACGCCTGCGAGTGAGCTGAGGTTTAGCACCTTTACGCAGCTAAGGTATAGCTGCTTCCCATTGCAGGAGCTGAACGTTCCAGGTGTTAGAGTCCCCAGTGATAGCAGGAGACCATCCTCCTCTCTCCATTCCCCCACCGCAGGACCCACACTCAAGGCAGGAAAGACATACTCATGTCCCTTTCCCCACTGGTCAGCCAGATCTGCATCCAGAGCAAAAGTCCGGTGGGATGGCGACAGCGACTGCCACACCTCATCTACCAAGTTCTCCAGAACTCGGGTTGATCGAATGCCCGTCACCTCAGCCGGTGTTTCTGTGGAGATCCCTGTCAAAGGGCCAAGTTTTACCACTCCCGCTTCAATGAACGCGTTCTTTAGGGTGGCTGAAGAGAAAAGGGTTCCAGAAAGAAAACCAGTGTCAAAGAGTGGCTCCTCAAACAGCCACATCCCAGGCTGGGGGTCGGGTGGTCTGGTAAAACTCAGAATCTTCCAGGCATTGATGACTGAGCAGTAAAAAGGAAACACAGAAACAGGTGTTTATCCAAATCAAAGCCCCCTGCCCTCCAGAGCAACAGCCGGGCCATAGCCAGCCAGCAGGGAGAGGCACCATACAGCAGCCGCTGAGCTGCCTGCAGTCTAAAAGCAGCAGTCCTCGCAGTAATGTCCACAAGGCCCTGCCCCCCTCCGCCACAGGTAGGTACAGGACCGATGCAGGCACCCAGTGATGACCCGACCAGAAGAAATCCACGAGGAGCCGCTGCAGTTGTTTCATGAGGCCCGGCGGTGGGGTTAACACCTGGAGTCTGTGCCACAGAAGGGTCAACAGGTCATGGTGGTGGGCTGTTACAGACCCCCCTCAGCTGTCAAGGACTCCTTGTCTTCACTAGCAAATCTTTTATCTCAACTTGACTACAAGGAAATAGTGCTACTTGGTGATTTTAACTGGGACTGGTTAACTGCAGTATCAGAGGATTTTAAAAACCTTTGTATCTCTCTGAATGTTACTCAGATTGTTGACAGTCCTACTCGCCCTAACATTAAGTCCCCTAATAAATCCTCCCTAATTGATCTCATTAGTGCGAATGCTGTGCCACAGCATTCCACTATAGTACTTCAATTTCTTTATTCTTTCCGCTTAAAATTATTATTTCAGCCAATACTTTGGCTCTCCATAACTTCAGCTTACTTTCAGCTACAGAAACCATTCAAATATCAAACTATTCAGCCTGTTCAGGAATCGATGGGAAACCTTCAACTTTTTAAAAATATTTTATACTTTTTGAAATATTCAGCTTTTTAAACTCTTTTTTTTAACATTGAAGTCAATGGGAGATGCCTTCAAATCCTCTTTTCCTACACTTTGCGCCAAATGCTACTCCTTCCACATACTTTCAGCTAGACACTTCATTCCAACTTTCAAATGATCACAACAACTTCAGCTATTCAAACTTGACTTTTATTTTTGATATCTTTTACACTTCTTGAGATAATTAACTTTGTTTGGAGCTTGGTAAAGAGGCTTTCTTCAGATTTTAACACTAGTGTGGATGGAGCAGCTCGTTAAGTCTAGAGTGCTTTGATCTCAAAACAGAGTGCAGCAGTTCTTCAAATTCTCCCCCAAAAATGTTTTAAACTTGCCATAATTCCCAAACCCTACACTCCTCAGACATATTTTTTCATGAAAAACGTAGGAAAACCTCTCCTAGGTTGGAAAATGAAAAAAAATTAAGAAGAAATATTAAACAAAAGGCCTCTTGAGGGCATGAAGAGACAAAAAGTCCAGCTAGCTCCCAATTGATTCCCATGTTAAATCTTTCCGGAACTTTCTTCAGAACAGAGAGAAGTACACTTTAGACAAACTGCTCCCATCTCCACATTTTACACACAAAACCAAAAAAAACAACATATATCAGTTCATTGGGGTTCCCTGATGCTCACGGTCTGGTCATTTTTTGATAGGAGCCATAGTTTTTCAACAGGTGGCAAAATTGCAACCTGGTCTCACCAGAATGCGTGACTCCACCACGACTCCTTAACACCGCATTGCGTGGTGGAGTCACGAACTTTGCTACATTTACGTGTCTGCACCACGCAAACAACCCCAATGTAAAGTGAACTAGAAAATGCATTTCCTGCAGAAAATGCGTGCGAATGCTGTAAACTGTGAACATTTGTGGCTGAATTTAGCTGAAAATGCAGAAAAAGCTGAATGTTATTAGCTGAATGGTAGCTGCTTTTAGCTACAAAAATGGAGAAAAAGCTTAATATTTAAAAGAAAAGGTTTAAACAAACATGTATAGCCTTGATGTCCTGAAATAGCTGAATAATGTAATAATGGTTTCTGCAGCTGAAAATAGGCTGAAGGAGTTAAATATCAGATGTAAGTAGTAGTGAAGGAATTTGTATTAAGATGAGAAAAGAAAGTAAAAAGGCTTGGGAAAGCAGCAGAATATTTGAACTACAAACTTTTGAACTAACTTGATGGTGAATTATCTGTCGCCATGGCAACGGCATTTGATGACACCCCATAATACGCTTAGATGTGTTGATGGCTGCATCGTTACCAAACCTGTGAAGTTTTGGGCCATTTCGAGCATTTTCACTGAAGTTATGAGCAAACCGTGTTTCATGGTGAGCATTGTGTTGCCATGGCAACGACATTTGAAGAAATCTCAAAACTGTCCCGTAGATGTCTTCACGGCTGGACTGTTAGCACACATATGAAGTTTGAGCACTTTTTGAAAATGTTCATAGTAGTTATACATTACATTAGGAGGTTACATTACTCTCTCTCTTCTCTTGATCGCCCTCTCTCTTCTCTTGATCACCCTCTCAATCTTCTATCGCCCTCTCTCTCTTCTCTTGATCGCCCTCTCTCTCTTCTCTCTCTCTTCTCTTGCTCGTCCTCTCTCTCTTGATCGCCCTCTCTCTCCTCTTGATCGCCCTCTCTCTCTCCTCTTGATCGCCCTCTCTCTCTCCTCTTGATCGCCCTCTCTCTCTTCTCTTGATCGCCCACTCTCTCTCCTATTGATCGCCCACTCTCTCTCCTCTTGATCGCCCTCTCTCTCTCCTCTTGATCGCCCTCTCTCTCTCCTCTTGATCGCCCTCTCTCTCTCCTCTTGATCGCCCTCTCTCACTTCTCTTGATCGCCCTCTCTCTCTCTTCTCTTGATCGCCCTCTCTCTCTCCTATTGATCGCCCACTCTCTCTCCTCTTGATCGCCCTCTCTCTCTCCTCTTGATCGCCCTCTCTCTCTCCTCTTGATCGCCCTCTCTCTCTCCTCTTGATCACCCTCTCTCTCTTCTCTTGATCGCCCTCTCTCTCTCTTCTCTTGATCGCCCTCTCTCTTCTCTTGATCGCCCTCTCTCTCTCTTCTCTTGATCGCCCTCTCTCTCTTCTCTTGATCGCCCTCTTCTCTTGATCGCCCTCTCTCTCTTCTCTTGATCGCCCTCTCTCTTCTCTTGCTCGCCCTCTTTCTCTCCTCTTGATCGCCCTCTCTCTCTCTTCTCTTGATCGCCCTCTCTCTCTCCTCTTGATCGCCCTCTCTCTCTCTTCTCTTGATCGCCCTCTCTCTCTCCTCTTGATCGCCCTCTCTCTCTCCTCTTGATCGCCCTCTCTCTCTCCTCTTGCTCGCCCTCTCTCTCTTGATCGCCCTCTCTCTCTCTTCTCTTGATCGCCCTCTCTCTTCTCTTGATCGCCCTCTCTCTCTCTCTTCTCTTGATCGCCCTCTCTCTCTTCTCTTGATCGCCCTCTTCTCTTGATCGCCCTCTCTCTCTTCTCTTGATCGCCCTCTCTCTTCTCTTGCTCGCCCTCTTTCTCTCCTCTTGATCGCCCTCTCTCTCTCTTCTCTTGATCGCCCTCTCTCTCTCCTCTTGATCGCCCTCTCTCTCTCCTCTTGATCGCCTTCTCTCTCTCCTCTTGATCGCTCTCTCTCTCCTCTTGATCGCCATCTCTCTCTCCTCTTGATCGCCCTCTCTCTCTCCTCTTGATCGCCCACTCTCTCTCCTCTTGATCGCCCTCTCTCTCTCCTCTTGATCGCCCTCTCTCTCTCCTCTTGATCGCCCTCTCTCCTCTTGATTGCCCTCTCTCTCTCTTCTCTTGATTGCCCTCTCACTTCTCTTGATCGCCCTCTCTTCTCTTGATGTGTCTGTGAGAGAGAGGGAGTGTGTGTGTGTGTGTGTGAGAGAGAGAGAGAGTCTGTCTGTCTGTCTGTCTGTCTGTCTGTGTGTCTGTGTGTCTGTGTGTGTGTGTGTGAGAGAGAGAGGTAGTGGTGAATGTTTACAAACACCTGTGTGTGTAAACCCAGAGATGAAAGGTTACCATGGTGACGACTTATGACAATTTACCCACTGCAGCACTGAGTCCCATTAAGAATGCATTGAGGTTTGTATCTGACAATTTTGCCACCTGTTAAAAAACCATGGCTCCTATCAAAAAATTACCAGACCGTGAGCATCAGGGAACCCAAATGAACTGATATATGTTGTTTTTTTTGGTTTTGTGTGTAAAATGTGGAGATGCGAGCAGTTTGTCTAAAGTGTACTTCTCTCTGTTCTGAAGAAAGTTCCGGAAAGATTTAACATGGGAATCAATTGGGAGCTAGGTGGACTTTTTGTCTCTTCATGCCCTCAAGAGGCATTTTGTTTAATATTTCTTCTTAATTTTTTTTAATTTTCCAACCTAGGAGAGGTTTTCCTACGTTTTTCATGAAAAAATATGTCTGAGGAGTGTAGGGTTTGGGAATTATGGCAAGTTTAAAACATTTTTTGGGGAGCACTGCTGCACTCTGTTTTGAGATCAAAGCACTCTAGACTTAACGAGCTGTTCCATCCACACTAATGTTAAAATCTGAAGAAAGCCTCTTTACCAAGCTCCAAACAAAGTTAATTATCTCAAGAAGTGTAAAAGATATCAAAAATAAAAGTCAAGTTTGAATAGCTGAAGGTGTTGTGATCATTTGAAAGTTGGAATGAAGTGTCTAGCTGAAAGTATGTGGAAGGAGTAGCATTTGGCGCAAGGTGTAGGAAAAGAGGATTTGAAGGCATCTCCCATTGACTTCAATGTTAAAAAAAGAGTTTAAAAAGCTGAATATTTCAAAAAGTATAAAATATTTTTAAAAAGTTGAAGGTTTCCCATCGATTCCTGAACAGGCTGAATAGTTTAATATTTGAATGGTTTCTGTAGCTGAAAGTAAGCTGAAGTTATGGAGTGCCAAAGTATTGGCTGAAATAATAAGGGGAAGAATAAAGTTTTGAAGTACTATAGTGGAATGCTGTGGCACAGCATTCGCACTAATGAGGCTCCTTTGTCGTGGTGCACACACGCATTTCTACAACGTCCAGCAGTGAGCTTTTATTCTATAAAACGTTTTTAAAATCTACTTTATAGCTTGTAGTAACTCACAGGGGGCTTCTTTTATTTTATTTGTATTCATAATAATTTTTATTTTTCGTCATAATGTATTATGGTGCATTATTCACCAATGTTTGTTCTCAAAAAACAATGCATTGTGTGTAATACAACTGTGATTTTTATTAAATTAGTTCGTTTTTAAGGAAGGCCAGAGCTTCAGCTGTGTCAAAGAGATTGTTCCCTTTAGTTAACGTTATTTAAAAGATAATTATATTCTTATTTGATTAAGTCCCCTTTATTGTATTACGGACCCAAAGAGCTGAGCGTCCATTCCCATTGGATAACAGAGCATTTTACACCCGGAAGTAAGTATTCTCCTTACTGTCCATTGATTTTATTTACAGTGATATCTGCACTACTCATCAACTCAAAAACACCAGATTATCCTTGTTAATTACACAACATTGATTGGTTTAAATTGTGTACAATGCTTTTGTATTTTCCCCTTTCGATTCGGAGAAACAAATATTTGTTCGGAGTGTGTGGATGGCAGAAGGCACTACACTACCCAGAATCCTCAGCTATGGGACTACACCATGTGCTTAGAACGTGTCCTACCCAAGCCCCCAGGAAGTGCGCCGGACTCTGATGAAAATATTCGTGCTGGCCAAACGGCGGTACTACACTTCCTTTTGGTTGCCAGGCCCGGAAACACTTTTTCCCATTGACTTACATGGGGAAAGAGTGGTCTGTAAATCGTTGGATAATTTTTTTTAAACTAAATAAACTACCCAGTATAAACACTTGTATAGCCCTTATTAAAAACATTCGTTCCTCAAGTTGTAAAAATGTGCTAATAACGTTATTCTGAGAGTTATTTCCCTCTGCATTATGAACGCGCATCTAACCCACGGGACCGCGCCGCCCGGCACGTTCATGTTACGTGTTCAGCACTAGTACATGCGTTTATCTTTACCCATGGATGCACAATAAGAACGGACCCATATCGCCTTACTGCCAGCCCACGGAGCTGTAATAATGGATATATTGCACATGTTTGCTGTAATTCATCATTTGTAAAATATTATACTGGCTGTATGATTAAATCTTGTACCGTAAATGTTGTATTAAATAAAGTTAATATTACCGACGTAGATTAACGTCACTGTAGCTTCTTATTGCACTAAGAAGCTTATTGCACTGTATATATATACATATATATATATACAGTGCAATAATTCTTTCATGCTAAATGAAGCTCTGTTGCTTGGATATCACTAGATCCTGTTACAGCGTAATATAAAAGTACATAACGATTGATGTGTAAATTAGCATAATTACTAGCTAACCGCTAGCTGCTAACTGCTGCCTCGTTAATATCAAATCTATCATAACAAACCATTACCATGCTGTCATGAACGTGCGGTGCTGTTACGTGTACGCAAATTGACGTGCTTGATGTGAACGAGCATTTTGGGGGGCATGGTTAAAGTTGCGCATGCGCTATGAGCGCACATACGGGTACTTCTCAGGCATGCCGGGTAATCTGTGACGTTTCGCTCTCTCAAAAGTTGGGCCATTTTATCATCATGCGCGAATGAGCAACTCTCATAGGAATGAATGAGGCCCCGCCTCCCACGCTGTATCCAGTTCTTATTATACATCCATGGTCCTACCCCCCCCCTTAGGTCACAGGCTCCTCCAACAGTGCAACACAATAAAACAGATAGGCTACACAGAACAAATAGTGCAAGTAAATACAAAAAGAAAAATAGTAAAAAGTGAAATAGTGCAATAAGAGTCTATATACAAGTGATTGGAATATGATATATTAGATAAATAATTTCTAAGTAGCAGCCAGATGAATGTTATGGATGTTGTTTCTAAGTTCAGGTGTTTAATAGTCTTATGGCCTGTGGGATGAAGCTGTCCCTGAGTCTGGTGGTTTTAGTCCGGATGCTGCGGTACCGCCTGCCAGACGGCAGCAGACAGAACAGTTTGTGGGGTGATGGGGGTCTTTTATAATCCTGAGGGCTTTCTTTAAGGTTAACCTGGTATTTTTACTCCACTACATTTATTTTAGTTACTTTACAGATTTGGATTAATGATGTGAAATATAAACAACCCTTAAATCAGACTTTAGTTACACCTGAGTAAAATTCAGTGAATTCAGCCAACAATCAGGCGAGATATTTGGTAGTGGGTGCTTGAGAAGACTAAATATGTATCTGCAGATCCCTAAAGCATATTCATTACTCGTTATTCTCTACTAATAGTTAATTAAAAACTGTATATAATGGCTATTTTGCACATCCCTTTCAAGATTTCAAGATTTTCTAAGGTTTATTGACATATCATATACACAACTACGGTGTAGTTATGCAATGAATGAAACACTTGGGTCACAGGTTCCTCAACAGTGCATTACAAGACATCTATCGATATCTGTGTACCTCCACCATTAAACATATTCTGCACATTTCTTATACTATCTACATACATCTTATAAGAGTATAATTAATATGTATAATATCAGTTAAAATAAGTGCTTCAACATAGTTAACATTGAAGGAAAGTTGATTGTCAAGTTCCAAAACAAACCATGCAATATATTAGACGTTAAGTACTTTGTCAGGCTTAATATCTGTAGATACCCCCAAAGCTTTTTTCTTATTTAAAAGAAGACCTTAACCTAAAGTATTCTTTAATGTTTAAATAAAGCCTTATAAGTTTGTCTGTTTTGCACATCCTCCTATCAGGCACTAAACTGTTTTATTGTAGAGATCACTTACAGTATCTTCTTGATATTTTCTATTCTATATTATTTATATCATTGACCTTCCACTTTCCCACTATATTAAGAGTATGTACTCTTAATATTTAAATGTTTTCATCAAATATAACACATTCAAAAGTGCTTTACAAAAATGAAAGACATTAAGAAAAAGGCATTTTAAAACAGTCAATAAAAAGCAACCCAATCTACCTGCATTGCATTACTCTAAACGTGTAATAACGTGCTTTAACCAGTAGGAGGTGCGGGTTAAAAAGCTGTCAAGTTTACAGTGTTAACAAAATAAAATATACTGCTGTTTCTGGTTTAGTTTACGACGGATATATTCTGTTATTGTTTTGATATTTGTAACACAAAAGCGATGTAAAAAACCCACAGCAACACAGAAAAGATGGTCTTAACATGACCCAGCGGTCTAGTAGTTAATAAAAAACAATAATATCAAAACAAATTATTACTACTAACTTTATTGTGAAATTAAAATAGAACGGTAAAAGAATAGTTTCCGGTCCATTCTGAGGCCCGATCTCTGTAGATAAATAAAGAACTACGACAGATGTGTAATGTTTAATGCAGCCAAACCATTCATTACAATGCATTCATGTGATGACTTTCAAAGAGTAAAGCAAGCACTGCTGAATAAAGTATGATTTGATCTTTGACGAAACGTTTTTTTTCATTGGAATGCAGTTGGAGGTCAACCAATCACAGAGCTTGAGGCAAAGCGGAACAATAGCTGAGGATTCTGGGTAGTGTAGTGTCTTCTACCATCCACACACTCCGAAAACATATTTGTTTCTCCGAATCGAAAGGGGAAAATACAAAAGCATTGTACACAATTTAAACCAATCAATGTTGTGTAATTAACAAGGATAATCTGGTGTTTATGAGTTGATGAGTAGTGCAGATATCACTGTAAATAAAATCAATGGACAGTAAGGAGAATACTTACTTCCGGGTGTAAAATGCTCTGTTATCCAATGGGAATGGACGCTCAGCTCTTTGGGTCCGTAATACAATAAAGGGTACTTAATCAAATAGGAATATAATTATCTTTTAAATAACGTTAACTAAAGGGAACAATCTCTTTGACACAGCTGAAGCTCTGGCCTTCCTTAAAAACGAACTAATTTAATAAAAATCACAGTTGTATTACTTACAATACATTGTTTTTTGAGAACAAACATTGGTGAATAATGCACCATAATACATTCTGACGAAAAATAAAAATTATTATGAATACAAATAAAATAAAAGAAGCCTCCTGTGAGTTACTACAAGCTATACAGTAGATTTTAAAAACGTTTTATAGAATAAAAGCTCACTGCTGGACGTTGTAGAAATGCGTGTGTGCACCACGACAAAGGAGCCTCATTCACTTTACATTGGCGTTGTTTGCGTGGTGCAGACACGTAAATGTAACAAAGTTCGTGACTCCACCACGCAATGCAGTGTTAAGGAGTCATGGTGGAGTCACGCATTCTGGTGAGACCAGGTTGCAAAATTGTCAGATATAATCCTCAATGCATTCTTAATGGGACTCAGTGCTGCAGTTGGAAAATCGTCATAAGTCGTCACCATGGTAACCTTTCATCTCTGGGTTTACACACACAGGTGTTTGTAAACATTCATTCACTACTACTTACATTTAATGTCTTTATTTAACTCCTTCAGCCTAATTTCAGCTGCAGGAACCATTCAAATATCAAACAATTCAGCCTTTTCAGCACATGATGGGAAACTTTCAACTTTTTCAAAATATGTTATACTTTTTAAAATATTCAGCTTTTTAAAGTCTTTTTTTAACATGGAAGTCATTGCAATGCATTTGAGCTGTAACAATTCACACACCCTCTCTCTCTCTCTCTCACAGACAGACAGACAGACAGACAGACACACACTCTCTCTCTCTCTCTCTCTCTCTCACAGACATACAGACAGACAGACACACACACTCTCTCTCTCTCTCTCTCTCTCTCTCTCACACACACACACACACTCTCCCTCTCTCTCACAGACACATCAAGAGAAGTGAGAGAGGGTGATAGAAGAGTGATAGGGTGATCAAGAGAAGAGAGAGGGCGATCAAGAGGAGAGAGAGAGGGCGATCAAGAGAAGAGAGAGAGGGCGATCAAGAGAAAAGAGAGATGGTGATCAAGAGGAGAGAGAGAGGGCGATCAAGAGGAGAGAGAGAGAGGGCGATCAAGAGGAGAGAGAGTGGGCGATCAAGAGGAGAGAGAGTGGGCGATCAAGAGGAGAGAGAGAGGGCGATCAAGAGGAGAGAGAGAGGGCGATCAAGAGGAGAGAGAGAGGGCGATCAAGAGGAGAGAGAGGGCGATCAAGAGAAGAGAGAGGGCGATCAAGAGGAGAGAGAGAGAGGGGGCGATCAAGAGGAGAGAGAGGGCGATCAAGAGAAAAGAGAGGGCGATCAAGAGAAGAGAGAGAGAGGGCGATCAAGAGGAGAGAGAGAGGGCGATCAAGAGAAGAGAGAGGGCGATCAAGAGAAGAGAGAGAGGGCGATCAAGAGAAGAGGGCGATCAAGAGAAGAGAGAGAGGGCGATCAAGAGAAGAGAGAGAGAGGGCGATCAAGAGAAGAGAGAGGGCGATCAAGAGAAGAGAGAGAGAGGGCGATCAAGAGAAGACAGAGAGGGTGATCAAGAGGAGAGAGAGAGGGCGATCAAGAGGAGAGAGAGAGAGGGCGATCAAGAGAAGAGAGAGAGGGTGATCAAGAGGAGAGAGAGAGGGCGATCAAGAGGAGAGAGAGAGGGCGATCAAGAGGAGAGAGAGAGGGCGATCAAGAGAAGAGGGCGATCAAGAGAAGAGAGAGAGGGCGATCAAGAGAAGAGAGAGAGAGGGCGATCAAGAGAAGAGAGAGGGCGATCAAGAGAAGAGAGAGAGAGGGCGATCAAGAGAAGAGAGAGAGGGTGATCAAGAGGAGAGAGAGAGGGCGATCAAGAGGAGAGAGAGAGGGCGATCAAGAGGAGAGAGAGAGGGCGATCAAGAGGAGAGAGAGTGGGCGATCAAGAGGAGAGAGAGTGGGCGATCAAGAGGAGAGAGAGAGGGCGATCAAGAGGAGAGAGAGGGCGATCAAGAGAGAGAGGGCGAGCAAGAGAAGAGAGAGAGAAGAGAGAGAGGGCGATCAAGAGAAGAGAGAGAGGGCGATAGAAGATTGAGAGGGTGATCAAGAGAAGAGAGAGGGCGATCAAGAGAAGAGAGAGAGTAATGTAACCTCCTAATGTAATGTATTACTCCTATGAAAATGTTCAAAACGTGCTCAAACTTCACATGTGTGCTAACAGTCCAGCCGTGAAGACATCTACGGGACAGTTTTGAGATTTCTTCAAATGCCGTTGCCATGGCAACACAATGCTCACCATGAAACACGGTTTTCTCATAACTTCAGTGAAAATGCTCGAAATGGCCCAAAACTTCACAGGTTTGGTAACGATGCAGCCATCAACACATCTAAGCGTATTATGGGGTGTCATCAAATGCCGTTTCCATGGCGACAGATAATTCACCATCAAGTTAGTTCAAAAGTTTGTAGTTCAAATATTCTGCTGCTTTCCCAAGCCTTTTTACTTTCTTTTCTCATCTTAATACAAATTCATTCACGACTACTTACATCTGATATTTAACTCCTTCAGCCTATTTTCAGCTGCAGAAACCATTCTACTATTACATTATTCAGCTATTTCAGGACATCAAGGCTATACATGTTTGTTTAAACCTTTTCTTTTAAATATTAAGCTTTTTCTCCATTTTTGTAGCTAAAAGCAGCTACCATTCAGCTAATAACATTCAGCTTTTTCTGCATTTTCAGCTAAATTCAGCCACAAATGTTCACAGTTTACAGCATTCGCACGCATTTTCTGTAGGAAATGCATTTTCTAGTTAGTGCGAATGCTGTTTACAGCATTCCACTATAGTTCTTCGAATCTTTATTCTTCCCCTTAATATTATTAGTGCGAATGCTGTTTACAGCATTCCACTATAGTACTTCAATTTCTTTATTAGTGCGAATGCTGTTTACAGCATTCCACTATAGTTCTTCGAATCTTTATTCTTCCCCTTATTATTAGTGCGAATGCTGTTTACAGCATTCCACTATAGTTCTTCAAATCTTTATTCTTCCCCTTATTATTATTATTATTATTATTTCAGCCAATACTTTAGCACTCCATAACTTCAGCTTATTTTCAGCTACAGAAACCATTCAAATATTAAACTATTCAGCCTGTTCAGGAATCGATGGGAAACCTTCAACTTTTTAAAAATATTTTATACTTTTTGAAATATTCAGCTTTTTAAACTCTTTTTTTTAACATTGAAGTCAATGGGAGATGCCTTCAAATCCTCTTTTCCTACACTTTGCGCCAAATGCTACTCCTTCCACATACTTTCAGCTAGACACTTCATTCCAACTTTCAAATGATCACAAGACCTTCAGCTATTCAAAATAGATTTTCATTTTTGATATCTTTTACACTTTTTGAGATAATTAACTTTGTTTGGAGCTTGGTAAAGAGGCTTTCTTCAGATTTTGACATTAGTGTGGATGGAGCAGCTCGTTAAGTCTAGAGTGCTTTGATCTCAGAACAGAGTGCAGCTGTGCTCCCCAAAAAATGTTTTAAACTTGCCATAATTCCCAAACCCTACACTCCTCAGACATATTTTTTCATGAAAAACGTAGGAAAACCTCTCCTAGGTTGGAAAATAAAAAAAAATTAAGAAGAAATATTAAACAAAATGCCTCTTGCGGGCATGAAGAGACAAAAAGTCCAGCTACCTCCCAATTGATTCCCATGTTAAATCTTTCCGGAACTTTCTTCAGAACAGAGAGAAGTACACTTTAGACAAACTGCACCCATCTCCACATTTTACACACAAAACCAAAAAAAACAACATATATCAGTTCATTGGGGTTCCCTGATGCTCACGGTATGGTCATTTTTTTTATAGGAGCCATGGTTTTTGAACAGGTGGCAAAATTGTCAGATACAAACCTCAATGCATTCTTAATGGGACTCAGTGCTGCAGTCGTCACCATGGTAACCTTTCATCTCTGGGTTTTCACACACAGGTGTTTGTAAACATTCACCACTACCACTACCACTACCTCTACCTCTCTCTCTCTACCTCTCTCTCTCTCTCTCTCTCTACCTCTCTCTCTCTACCTCTCTACCTCTCTCTCTCTACCTCTCTCTCTCTACCTCTCTCTCTCTCTCTCTCTCTCTCTCTCTGACAGACACACACTCTCTCTCTCTCTCTCTGACAGACACACACTCTCTCTCTCTCTCTCTCTCTCACACACACACACACACACACACACACACACACACACTCACACTCACACTCTCTCTCTCTCTCTCTCTCACAGACAGACACACACTCTCTCTCTCTCTCTCTCTCACACACACACACACACACACACACACACACACACACACACACACACTCTCCCTCGCGATCAAGAGGAGAGAGAGAGGGCAATCAAGAGAAGAGAGAGAGAGGGCGATCAAGAGGAGAGAGAGAGGGCGATCAAGAGAAGAGAGAGAGAGGGCGATCAAGAGGAGAGAGAGCGGGCAATCAAGAGAAGAGAGAGAGAGGGCGATCAAGAGGAGAGAGAGAGGGCGATCAAGAGGAGAGAGAGTGGGCGATCAAGAGGAGAGAGGGCGATCAAGAGGAGAGAGAGGGCGATCAAGAGGAGAGAGAGTGGGCGATCAAGAGGAGAGAGAGAGGGCGATCAAGAGGAGAGGGAGAGGGCGATCAAGAGAAGAGAGAGAGGGCGATAGAAGATTGAGAGGGTGATCAAGAGAAGAGAGAGGGCGATCAAGAGAAGAGAGAGAGTGATCAAGAGAAGAGAGAGAGGGCGATCAAGAGAAGAGGGCGATCAAGAGAAGAGAGAGAGGGCGATCAAGAGAAGAGAGAGAGAGGGCGATCAAGAGAAGAGAGAGGGCGATCAAGAGAAGAGAGAGAGAGGGCGATCAAGAGAAGACAGAGAGGGTGATCAAGAGGAGAGAGAGAGGGCGATCAAGAGGAGAGAGAGAGAGGGCGATCAAGAGAAGAGAGAGAGGGTGATCAAGAGGAGAGAGAGAGGGCGATCAAGAGGAGAGAGAGAGGGCGATCAAGAGGAGAGAGAGAGGGCGATCAAGAGAAGAGGGCGATCAAGAGAAGAGAGAGAGGGCGATCAAGAGAAGAGAGAGAGAGGGCGATCAAGAGAAGAGAGAGGGCGATCAAGAGAAGAGAGAGAGAGGGCGATCAAGAGAAGAGAGAGAGGGTGATCAAGAGGAGAGAGAGAGGGCGATCAAGAGGAGAGAGAGAGGGCGATCAAGAGGAGAGAGAGTGGGCGATCAAGAGGAGAGAGAGTGGGCGATCAAGAGGAGAGAGAGAGGGCGATCAAGAGGAGAGAGAGGGCGATCAAGAGAGAGAGGGCGAGCAAGAGAAGAGAGAGAGAAGAGAGAGAGGGCGATAGAAGATTGAGAGGGTGATCAAGAGAAGAGAGAGGGCGATCAAGAGAAGAGAGAGAGTGATCAAGAGAAGAGAGAGAGTAATGTAACCTCCTAATGTAATGTATAACTCCTATGAAAATGTTCAAAAAGTGCTCAAACTTCACATGTGTGCTAACAGTCCAGCTGTGATGACATCTACGGAACAGTTTTGAGATTTCTTCAAATGCCGTTGCCATGGCAACACAATGCTCACCATGAAACACGGTTTTCTCATAACTTCAGTGAAAATGCTCGAAATGGCCCAAAACTTCACAGGTTTGGTAACGATGCAGCCATCAACACATCTAAGCGTATTATGGGGTGTCATCAAATGCCGTTGCCATGGCGACAGATAATTCACCATCAAGTTAGTTCAAAAGTTTGTAGTTCAAATATTCTGCTGCTTTTCCAAGCCTTTTTACTTTCTTTTCTCATCTTAATACAAATTCATTCACTACTACTTACATCTGATATTTAACTCCTTCAGCCTATTTTCAGCTGCAGAAACCATTCAACTATTACATTATTCAGCTATTTCAGGACATCAAGGCTATACATGTTTTTTTAAACCTTTTCTTTTAAATATTAAGCTTTTTCTGCATTTTTGTAGCTAAAAGCAGCTACCATTCAGCTAATAACATATTCAGCTTTTTCTGCATTTTCAGCTAAATTCAGCCACAAATGTTCACAGTTTACAGCATTCGCACGCATTTTCTGCAGGAAATGCATTTTCTAGTTATTATTATTATTTCAGCCAATACTTTAGCACTCCATAACTTCAGCTTATTTTCAGCTACAGAAACCATTCAAATATTAAACTATTCAGCCTGTTCAGGAATCGATGGGAAACCTTCAATTTAAAAAAAAATGTTATACTTCTTGAAATATTCAGCTTTTTAAACTCTTTTTTTAACATGGAAGTCAATGGGAGATGCCTTCAAATCCTCTTTTCCTACACTTTGTGCTAAATGCTACTCCTTCCACATACTTTCAGCTAGACACTTCATTCCAACTTTCAAATGATCACAAGACCTTCAGCTATTCAAAATTGACTTTTATTTTTGATATCTTTTACACTTCTTGAGATAATTAACTTTGTTTGGAGCTTGGTAGAGAGGCCTTTTTCAGATTTTAACATTAGTGTGGATGGAGCAGCTCGTTAAGTCTAGAGTGCTTTGATCTCAAAACAGAGTGGAGGGGTGCTTCAAATTCTCCTCAAAAAATGTTTTAAACTTGCCATAATTCCCAAACCCTACACTCCTCAGACATAATTTTTCATGAAAAACGTAGGAAAACCTCTCCTAGGTTGGAAAATAAAAAAGAATTAAGAAAAAATATTAAACAAAATGCCTCTTGAGGGCATGAAGAGACAAAAAGTCCAGCTAGCTCCCAATTGATTCCCATGTTAAATCTTTCCGGAACTTTCTTCAGAACAGAGAGAAGTACACTTTAGACAAACTGCTCCCATCTCCACATTTTACACACAAAACCAAAAAAACAAACATATATCAGTTCATTGGGGTTCCCTGATGCTCACGGTCTGGTCATTTTTTGATAGGAGCCATAGTTTTTTAACAGGTGGCAAAATTGTCAGATATAATCCTCAATGCATTCTTAATGGGACTCAGTGCTGCAGTTGGAAAATCGTCATAAGTCGTCACCATGGTAACCTTTCATCTCTGGGTTTACACACACAGGTGTTTGTAAACATTCATTCACTACTACTTACATTTAATGTCTTTATTTAACTCCTTCAGCCTAATTTCAGCTGCAGGAACCATTCAAATATCAAACAATTCAGCCTTTTCAGCACATGATGGGGAAACTTTCAACTTTTTCAAAATATGTTATACTTTTTAAAATATTCAGCTTTTTAAAGTCTTTTTTAACATGGAAGTCATTGCAATGCATTTGAGCTGTAACAATTCACACACCCTCTCTCTCTCTCTCTCACAGACAGACAGACAGACAGACAGACACACACTCTCTCTCTCTCTCTCTCTCACACACACACACACTCTCCCTCTCTCACAGACACATCAAGAGAAGTGAGAGAGGGTGATCAAGAGAAGAGAGAGGGCGATCAAGAGAAGAGAGAGAGAGGGCAATCAAGAGAAGAGAGAGGGCGATCAAGAGGAGAGAGAGAGGGCGATCAAGAGGAGAGAGAGAGGGCGATCAAGAGGAGAGAGAGAGGGCGATCAAGAGGAGAGAGAGTGGCCGATCAAGAGGAGAGAGAGAGGGCGATCAAGAGGAGAGAGAGAGGGCGATCAAGAGAAGAGAGAGGGCGATCAAGAGGAGAGAGAGAGAGGGGCGATCAAGAGGAGAGAGAGAGGGCGATCAAGAGGAGAGAGAGAGGGCGATCAAGAGGAGAGAGAGTGGGCGATCAAGAGGAGAGAGAGAGAAGAGAGAGAGGGCGATCAAGAGAAGAGAGAGAGGGCGATAGAAGATTGAGAGGGTGATCAAGAGAAGAGAGAGGGCGATCAAGAGAAGAGAGAGAGTAATGTAACCTCCTAATGTAATGTATAACTACTATAAAAATGTTCAAAAAGTGCTCAAACTTCACATGTGTGCTAACAGTCCAGCCGTGAACACATCTAAGCGTATTATGGGGTGTCATCAAATGCCGTTGCCATTGCGACAGATAATTCACCATCAAGTTAGTTCAAAAGTTTGTAGTTCAAATATTCTGCTGCTTACCCAAGCCTTTTTACTTTCTTTTCTCATCTTAATACAAATTCATTCACTACTACTTACATCTGATATTTAACTCCTTCAGCCTATTTTCAGCTGCAGAAACCATTCAACTATCACATTATTCAGCTATTTCAGGACATCAAGGCTATACATGTTTGTTTAAACCTTTTCTTTTAAATATTAAGCTTTTTCTCCATTTTTGTAGCTAAAAGCAGCTACCATTCAGCTAATAACATTCAGCTTTTTCTGCATTTTCAGCTAAATTCAGCCACAAATGTTCACAGTTTACAGCATTCGCACGCATTTTCTGCAGGAAATGCATTTTCTAGTTAGTGCGAATGCTGTTTACAGCATTCCACTATAGTTCTTCGAATCTTTATTCTTCCCCTTATTATTATTAGTGCGAATGCTGTTTACAGCATTCCACTATAGTTCTTCAAATCTTTATTCTTCCCCTTATTATTAGTGCGAATGCTGTTTACAGCATTCCACTATAGTTCTTCGAATCTTTATTCTTCCCCTTATTAGTGCGAATGCTGTTTACAGCTTTCCACTATAGTTCTTCGAATCTTTATTCTTCCCCTTATTATTATTAGTGCGAATGCTGTTTACAGCATTCCACTATAGTTCTTCAAATCTTTATTCTTCCCCTTATTATTAGTGCGAATGCTGTTTACAGCATTCCACTATAGTTCTTCGAATCTTTATTCTTCCCCTTATTAGTGCGAATGCTGTTTACAGCATTCCACTATAGTTCTTCGAATCTTTATTCTTCCCCTTAATATTATTAGTGCGAATGCTGTTTACAGCATTCCACTATAGTTCTTCGAATCTTTATTCTTCCCCTTATTATTATTATTATTATTTCAGCCAATACTTTAGCACTCCATAACTTCAGCTTATTTTCAGCTACAGAAACCATTCAAATATTAAACTATTCAGCCTGTTCAGGAATCGATGGGAAACCTTCAACTTTTTAAAAATATTTTATACTTTTGGAAATATTCAGCTTTTTAAACTCTTTTTTTTAACATTGAAGTCAATGGGAGATGCCTTCAAATCCTCTTTTCCTACACTTTGCGCCAAATGCTACTCCTTCCACATAATTTCAGCTAGACACTTCATTCCAACTTTCAAATGATCACAAGACCTTCAGCTATTCAAAATAGATTTTTATTTTTGATATCTTTTACACTTTTTGAGATAATTAACTTTGTTTGGAGCTTGGTAAAGAGGCTTTCTTCAGTTTTTAACATTAGTGTGGATGGAGCAGCTCGTTAAGTCTAGAGTGCTTTGATCTCAAAACAGAGTGGAGGGGTGCTTCAAATTCTCCTCCAAAAATGTTTTAAACTTGCCATAATTCCCAAACCCTACACTCCTCAGACATATTTTTTCATGAAAAACGTAGGAAAACCTCTCCTAGGTTGGAAAATGAAAAAAAATTAAGAAGAAATATTAAACAAAATGCCTCTTGAGGGCATGAAGAGACAAAAAGTCCAGCTAGCTCCCAATTGATTCCCATGTTAAATCTTTCCGGAACTTTCTTCAGAACAGAGAGAAGTACACTTTAGACAAACTGCTCCCATCTCCACATTTTACACACAAAACCAAAAAAAACAACATATATCAGTTCATTGGGGTTCCCTGATGCTCACGGTCTGGTAATTTTTTGATAGGATCCATCGTTTTGGAACAGGTGGCAAAATTGTCAGATATAATCCTCAATGCATTCTTAATGGGACTCAGTGCTGCAGTTGGAAAATCGTCATAAGTCGAATCAATAGATTAATTTCGTGACTATAACACGAAATGCCGTGAGACTGTGTTGGTGTATTACACTCTCTGTGCCTTTACTTAAATCAATACAAGGACAAAATGGTCCGACAGGTAACGGAAGTCACCTTCAGATGCTGGGGACAGCTCAGTCGCTGCTCTCTCTGCTGCTGCATATGGGGTGTGATTTGCAGCCGTCACCCGGAGTCTGTGTGTACGCTACCCAGTGTGTACGGCTGGATGAAATGTTATTAGATACCTGTCATTGTGAATAGGTTGCTAATTTATACCCCTGTAATTATGTTGTGATGTCCTTTTTGTTTTCTGTTGTTTTTATGTGTAACCAATGTACCGCAGGTCTCCCTTGAAAAAGAGATCGTTGATCTCAATGGGATTTTTCACCTGGTTAAATAAAGGCTACAAACAAACAAACAAACATAGCAAAAAGTCATTGAATCAACATTGAGATATGGTCACGCTGAAGATTGTAATCAACATTGATGTCAGACATTGAAAAAACAGTGAATGTGCTCGCTTTGATTAGCATTGAAAGAACATTGAATTTTCAATCAATCCCAACAATGAATCAACCTTGATTCAATTACGATATGATCAACATTGAAAGAATGTAGAATTGCAACAACATTGATTCAACTATATTATGAGTTGCATTATACATTGAAACAATGTTATTATCAGATAGCAAAAAGTCTTTGAATCAACATTGAGATATTGTCACGCTGAAGATTTCAATCAACATCAATGTCAGACATTGAAAATGAACTAAAAGGAACAAACAAAAAAAGAGCCATTATTTATTCAGTTAATTATTACGATTTAATTCAATTATATGAACATTTTGTACATCTTTTGTCCACTTTAGCACACAAAACATTCTCTCTTTTAAAGGTCTTATCATATGCTTTTCCGGTTATTACCCGTCCCCTTGTGTGTTATGTAGCGTTTTCTGACACACAAAAACGCACACACACACACACACACACACACACACACACACACACACACACACACACACACACACACACACACACACACACACAAACACACACTCACAGCCAGGGGTGTGTGTGCTCATGCTGAGTTCCTGTGTCTCGCTGTCTCGCAGACCCCATGCCATCATCATTTTCTGTTTGAAGCAGCTTTGCTAGACGTTGATAACATGCATTCTGAAGATATGGATTTGAGAAAAATGCACGTTTTGCAACATAATACAAGTTAAGGACATTTCTTGACATAATAAACATCTAGCAAAGCTGCTTTAAACAGAAAATGATGATGGCCTTCAGTGTTTCCCACAGATCTGAAATATACTTCGGGGGGTCGTGGTGACGGGGGGTGGGGGTGGAGGTGACGTGCCTTTGTGACGTGCAACAACATTAACATGAACCTTTCTGTTGGTCACTTGTTAGCAGACCCTTCACGCCATGGCAGAGCGAACAGGTTCAGGCAGGGCCCGTAGTGATAGCCCTATCGTTTAAATCTACTACCCACAAATAAACATATGGACATGGGTTACTATTTAAAAAAAATGGTAAATGTATTTAGGAACCTATCCATGTGATTTTAAGTAGGGGTGGACCTCAAATCCTCCAGGGGGGTCCGGGGGCATGCTCCCTTAGTTAAATGCATCAATCTGGTGCACTTTGAGGGGAAAATAAAGAGACTAGATCTATGGGAACACCTATATGAAACAGAACTGTATACATTTCAATAATCATAAAATCATGGCCATAACCAATAACATACAGTTTTCCAATATGAAAAAACACTGAAACTTGTTTATTTATTTATTTTTGGTTCATTTATAGTTGTGAGTGTGTCTGGGCTCCTGAATCAGCCTCTCCTGTCTCCCCCCTGCTACCGCACTGCAGCTGCACTGTACAATCAACACACTCTCACTCCCTAAGCGTCCAGGAGCGACGCTTGGTCAGGGTCCCGTGGCGTCCAGTTGTGACGCGCCGAGGCTCCTTCAGCTTCATAAACGGACGCAAAGAGCTTTCAACTGATTGCAATGTATTCCCATCGGCGTCGGTATTTGACGCTTAGGGAAGCACGGCATTCGCTTGTGTCGGAGGCTGTTAAAGGCAATGTGAGCGTCCATTCCCATTGGATAACGGAGAATTGTACACCCAGAAGTAAGTATTCCCCTTACTGTCGATTGATTTGACAGAGATATCTCCACTACTCATCAACTCAAAAACACCAGATTACTGTATCCTTGTTAATTAAACGACATTGATAGGTTTTAGTGTGTGTACAATGCTTTTGTCACGTTTTCCCCTTCAATTCTGAGAAACAAGTTGTTTTCTATGAGTTTTAGATGGCCGAAGACATTACATTACCCACAATCCTCTGTAGCAACCATAGACTGTATACAAAAATTAAATAATACATTATTCCGAGTGTGCTTGCTTTTCTCTTTGAAAGTCATCACATAACGGCATTGTAATACACGTTTCGGCTGCATTAAATATGACATTTCTTCAGTAGTTAACTCTATGTATAGAGCCCTGATGACAAGACTTCTAGACAAACAGGAACTGCCGCCAAAACTGAAAACTTGACGTGGATCTTAAATATATAAGCAATTAAACAACACCTTACATTTCTTTTCTCACAATACGTCTCCTTGCAGTATCAACACTAATTCAGCTGACTTTTATATTTGATCCAATTGGTAGATAGGCTGTATTCACGCCATAACGGTGCACAGCTGATAGAAAGGGACACCTACTGGTTAAAGCACGTTATTGCATTTTATAATTGTATTATTAGATATTAATAGGAGGATGTGCAAAACAGACAAACTACAGTAATAAGGGTTTATTTAAACATTAAAGAATACTTTAGGTTAAGGTCTTCTTTTGAATAAGAAAAAAGCTTTGGGGGTATAGAAGATGAATATGGAGGGATGAAACCCTCTTTGATGGTCACACATGCAGAGCACACAGCACACACAGTGAAATTTGGATCTACAGATAAATATTAAGCCTGACAAAGTACTTAACGTCTAATATATTGCTTTCCTGCAATGTTAACTATGTTTAAGCACTTATTCTAACTGATATTATACATATGTATTATACTCTTATAAGATGTATGTAGATAGTATAAGAAATGTGCAGAATATGACAATGTAATGGTGGAGGTATAAACACATATTGATAGATGTCTTGTAATGCACTGTTGAGGAACCTGCGACCAAAGTTTTTCATTCATTGCATAACTACACCATAGTTGTGTATAATATGATATGTCAATAAACCTTAGAAAATCTTGAAATCTTGAAAGGGATGTGCAAAATAGTCATTATATACAGTCTTTAATGAACTATTAGTAGAAAATAATGACGAGTAAAGAATATACTTTATAGGGATCCTATTAATATCTAATAATAAAATTATAAAATGCAATAACGTGCTTTAACCAGTCGGTGTCCCTTTCTATCAGCTGTGCACCGTTATGGCGTAAATACAGCCTATCTACCAATTGGATCAAATATAAAAGTCAGCCGAATTAGTGTTGATACTGCAAGGAGAAGTATTGTGTGAAAAGAAATGTAAGATGTTGTTTAATTGCTTATATATTTAAGATCCACGTCAAGTTTTCAGTTTTGGCGACAGTTCCTGTTTGTCTAGAAGTCTTGTCATCAGGGCTCTATACATAGAGTTAACTACGGCAGATATGTAATATTTAATGCAGCCGAAACGTGTATTACAATGACGTTATGTGATGACTTTCAAAGAGAAAAGCAAGCACACTCGGAATAATGTATTATTTAATTTTTGTATACAGTCTATGGTTGCTATGATTGTGGGTAATGTCATGTCTTCGGCCATCCAAAACTCATAGAAAACGACTTGTTTCTCAGAATTGAAGGGGAAAACGTGACAAAAGCATTGTACACACAGTAAAACCTATCAATGTCGTTTAATTAACAAGGATAATCTGGTGTTTTTGAGTTGATGAGTAGTGGAGATATCACTGTCAAATCAATCGACAGTAAGGGGAATATTTACTTCCGGGTGTACAATTCTCCGTTATCCAATGGGAATGGACGCTCACATTGCCTTTAACAGCCTCCGACACAAGCGAATGCCGTGCTTCCCTAAGCGTCAAATACCGACGCCGATGGGAATACATTGCAATCAGTTGAAAGCTCTTTGCGTCCGTTTATGAAGCTGAAGGAGCCTCGGCGCGTCACAACTGGACGCCACGGGACCCTGACCAAGCGTCGCTCCTGGACGCTTAGGGAGTGAGAGTGTGTTGGTACAATCGCTGGAGGACTGGGCTGTCACTCAAAAACTGAGTAGCCAAAGGGGACGCACCCCTGAAAGTCACGAATGAAGAACGATTGCTCAGAGGTGTGTCTGTGGCCATCCTCACCGTCATTGAAGATGATGATGCCGCCATATCACCAAATGTGCGAGACGTGGCTGTTGTGTTGGAAGGGACCATTGTACTGCATGACCTACAGATGAAGCGTCTTATTTTGGACAGTTTAAAGTGCGAGGGTCGTGATCGGTTCGTGCACGTTCCGTGATGGCCGGCCGGCCCCCAGTCTGACTTGATACCGCCCCCATGATAAATACATTTAATTATTGTGAAGCCAGCTGCATTGGATCATTGATCCACCAGGGGGTGCAGTGGGGTTCCACATTGGAGTCATGTGAAATCAACTTCTTTGTTGTTAATAATGTTGTTTAGTCGGAAAAAACGAACGAGCCGGCTCTCCCGATTTTTAATCCTAATTTAATCATCATCATTGATGTTTATGTTCGCCGAATTGACATGAAATCACTGACAAATATGAATATTCTGTATTCAACTTCATTGAAACGATCAGGATGGGTGTTATTTTTCCCCACAATGACCAAGTCGCTGCAAATGATATGTACAGTAAGGCATAGTAATCATAGATAACACGGCAGGGCCGTTACAGTTTGTTTTCATCTGATTTCAAATATTTCAAATGTCTGAAGTTAATAAATACATTCTCAGTGTTCAAGTCAATAATAGTCATATAAGAAAAGTACTGATCTAATAACAGAGATTTTATAAGGACTTTTCAATGTTCGACATCGCTCATGTGAAATACAGTAAACTGGATGTTGTGGTGCCGAGAGGCGGGGTATCAAAAGTACAAGCTAAACTTTTATTTAGCATCTGAACACACTTGTAAACAACGTGATGCCCGGGAAGCGAAGACCCGGCGGAAACAGCTGGTCTGGTTCACTAAAATGTCCGTGTACAGTATATCTGGTACTAATGTATAGCGGATCTTTGTTAAGATCCATATGTCAGTAGAGATGGGATGGCAGAAGGTGCTATATATATATATATATATATATATATATATAATTCCAAAGCTGGTAAAGACCTTTCAAATTTAGCAATAATAGTCATATAAGAAAAGTACTGATTTGTTCTTGAATCAACTTTTTTATGGAAAATGTTTTATGTAATTTTATTTCATTTTAAATAAAATGAAAGACATTCACAGTTAATGTAATTAGATATACATTATTAATGCCATACATTTTTAAATGTAATTAGATATACATTATTAATGCCATACATTTTTAAATGTAATTAGATATACATTATTAATGCCATACATTTTTGCATAAATATTTATTCAGTATGATAGCTGTCTAACAGAAGTTAAATCCATTTCTCACTTATTCTGACAATGTACTTAACCCCAAATAAAAGAACCCAATAAAAATAGTTGTTAAATAATAGTGAAGTCACGTTGTAATAACAATAACTCATCTCTCTCGGTTTTTTTTGTTTTCTTTGTGTGCTTTGCCAAAAGCCACTGTGTCAAGTGTCCTAGTTGGGTTGCCGTAACGAACAGCAGCCGGCTCTCGATTTTTAATCCTAATTTAATCGTTTATGTTCGCCGAATTGACATGAAATCACTGACAAATATGAATATACTGTATTCAACTTCATTAAAATGTTATTAACGTGCCTAAACTCAGTAATTCACTAAAAATTACTGATCCCTCCGCGTCGCGTCGCGGAGGGATCTTGATCCCTGGGTGTTATTTTTCCCCATAATGACCATCCAATCATCCAATGACTGTTTCCACTCGGACTTCAATACAGCAACACCATTGTTTGGTTTCCATGGTAGCGTGTCTCTTTAGTAGCGTGCACTCCTTTCCTGTAAATTACAGGTCCAGCCAGGCAAAACAGTAATATGAAATATGAACGTTAGTTTTTAACTGAAATGATCAAATAAAGTCAAAATGTCACAGTGTTTACAAACATTGACCATACCGTTCACCAGCCCCCACCCCACTATGTTGAGTATAGCCTACTCTTTGTTTAAAACGAATTGGCCATCGGAATGTGTGTGTCCCAACCCCCCCCCTGTGATATCTCTTCACAGGGGGGAGAGAGTTAGACGCTCGTGAATTGTCAACGGGGGGGGCCTCTCTGCACGGAGGAGCCGCGGAGAAGTGAATCACAGTGATCTGCTATTTTAAAGTAAATTCAACACATATCGACCCTAAATATAGCATATATTAAGAACGAGAAAGTGTTAACATCGTTTTTTGTAAACATATGACCAATGTGCGAGGGTGATGACATCAGAGCATCATCCTATGGGCTTAGCCCCGGAGAGGTACAACAGGTATTCACTCAGAGGGGAGTAGTTACTCATTTACATGTCAAAAAGCAACATACAGTAGGCGGGTGGGGGATGGTGAACGTTTACATTTCTCTACAGCAGTGGTTCCCAAACTTTTTGTGCCCAAGGCACACCAAAGGACAAGTAAAAATCTCAAGGCACACCTATTGTGCGAAATAGCCCTTATAACACGTGTTATCACTCATATCATGTAAAATATCTGTAAATGTGCATAATTATTTACTAATGCCAAATAAAATGTGACAAAGACAACTATATTACTCATGAAATATTTATTAACGAAATATTTCAGAAATTAATTTGAAACTTTATAAAATTAGGCTTCATCAAAGCACAGGGATGAAACGTATACCAATATAATCTCAGGGCTCGACATTATAAATGGCCCGCTGGCCCGGAAGCATTATTTAGACACCGCGGCCAGCATAACGTACTTTCAACTCGCCCCACAGCTGTTTGCTGCGGAGCGCAGCGCGAGCAGTCTCCCGTGAGCGGGAGCGCACTCCTTCACTACAGACTGTCTCTCTCTCTCTCTCTCTCTCTCTCTCTCTCTCTCTCTCTCTCTCTCTCTCTCTCTCTCTCTCTCTCTCTCTCTCTCTCTCTCTCTCTCTCTCTCTCTCTCTCTCTCTCTCTCTCTCTCTCTCTCTCTCTCTCTCTCTCTCTCTCTCTCTCTATAACTATCTATCAATATATCTATCCATCTATCTCTCTCTCTCTCAATCTATCTCTCAATCTATAAGGAACCGCAGTAGACAAAAGGCGTTGCTATCGCAACACGTCATGTTTATATGAAAAGGGGTGGGGTCAATATGACCCGCTGGGCGGAAATAGGTATAAATTGACAATTTTTAACAACATAGGGTGCTACATAACACACTTTCAGGAAAAGTCACGGACTGGAAGACTTTAATATTTTATTGAAAAAAAGTTACACAGTTCTAGTGTTGTCCTTCAGCCTTCGATGTGTCACGGTCTTATAATTCCCACCTGCAACTGCGTTAACAGCGAAATATGGGGTTCTGTGACGATTTTTTTTTAAATAATTATTTTTAGGTATAGAGTTTGCCTCTGTATTATGAAATGAGTGCATACAAAGTACTGATATAGTAAATTAAAAAATTATTATTTTTGTGTAGTTGTATATTGCAATAATAAGCATTGCCCTTCTCCTATTCAAACCAAAAGAGAAAATGCAGATATTACACTCTGAAAAGAAAGGGTAGACATATCTGTACTCTTAGTGCCAAGTAGCTAAGCTATTCATTTGCAGAAATGTAAAGTGATCTATCTAAGTTCTATTCATATTCTTGACGGGAAGAGTTAGTATACAATAGAGTTAGAGTTAGTATACTTTAAAAGCCTTCTCCAAATCAAACCAAGATATCTTGGGTATTCACTCAGAGGGGGGTCGGTGAACCGGGCAGAGTTTTTAAACATTTAAACATTTATAACTAGTTTAGGTTGTTTGAGAGGTACAGCTACCATTCTTTAATTAGATGTTTGATAAGTGCAGATCACATAGTAAAACACGTACACAGATACATTATTTTGTATTTTTATTAAATTCGACAATGTCAATTTCACTTTCCACTATGTCCACCGTTGTTTTTCACAACCAATGGCAGAACTTTATTGAGGCCTGTAATTAGTCAACTACAGGTCTCTTGGGTCAGTCTTTTTCTTCCAAAAAGCTTGTGACAAGATGTTATTGCTCTTGGGGCATTAAAAACAAGATTTTAACTTTAGTTTTTTATATAATATCTGCATTTTCTATTGTGAAAAACTAAGTCTTAGTTATTTAATATATAGCGCCATCTCCTGGTTAAACCCTGAAATTGGAGAATAGTGGGAGGGCCTAACATTCCTGAATACTGGTCTTTGGCAGGTCTTAGGCAGGCAACTGGCTGGCAGTCGGCAGGAAGCTGTATGCTGGGGTCCAAAATAAGAGGCTCCATCTGTACCACACCTACTGCCTTTGCATACCTCTGTGACCTACTTTATGTAATGAAAATGTATTATCCAAAGGAGATGAGGTATACCTTTGAAGCCATTCAGACTATATTTTACGAGCTTGGCTCTCGATGCTCGCAGCGCATAAGGTCTCGGAAAACAAAGCTTTTGCTGTGAATGTTAATGGGGAAGCCAGACATGACTTTAACCTATGTTTCGCCTGTTCTAGTGCATTGTGGTTAGTGCTCATGTAAAACCTCACAGCATTCATTTCATTTTAAGCATATATGTTATCTTCTGAAATAGAGAATCAAAGAATGTGTGAATGTGTAAAGGCCCTGACACACCAGGCCGTCACCAGAGAACTCGCCGACACCCGACACCGACAGTTCCATCGACGAGTTCTCCTGCGTCTTGGCCGTGTGTCGCACTGGAAATCACCGCAAAGACTTCAGCCGAGCACGTACGAACTGCGCATGCGTGAGTGGCAATAACTCTCCTTACCAGCAGGCGGCGGTAGTGTGTATTCGTCATTCAAAATAGGCAACAACCGGAAGACAGAGAAGAAGAACAGACTGATATAAACAAACAAATAGCGTGTGCGTTCCATTTTCACTCTCGTCCATCGAAAACATGTTTTACAATATAAAAATACATGAATGATGAAATGAGCACATAAAGTGCAGACATACTATAACATCACAGTTAATAGACCTGCATCTGATGATCGCAGTGTTCTGGCGGGTGTGTCGTTTATTGAGTCAGCAATGTAATAATGGCCACTTCTTGCTAAATTTACGATGAGATGAAAAACCGGACTTGACCAAACAAATCACGGAGCTCTCAGCAGAGGACAGCCGGGGACGCTCCCGCCGATATCAGAGATGTCCCTGCTATGTGTGGGAGGTAAGAGAGGACATTTAAGGGCTATGTTTGATGTCTTTTAAGTATCACCTGCTGGTGTTTAGCTGCTGTCCTGTGCCTTAAATCGTTTGTTTACGTCCCTCACTTCCGTTTCGCTTCTCATTTGCTAGCTGAACAGCTGATCAGAGTGGTTTCTTGGCCCGATAGCTTGTGTCCGACACCCGGCCGATTCAACATGTTGAATCGGCCGGGTGTCGACTGTGAAAGGCCAAATAAGGCGTGTCACGGCCGAGGGTTCGGGACACACCAAATTGACTTTGGGCGACAAGGAACCCGTTGTCGCCAAACAACGCAAGACGGCCGATATCGGCCTGGTGTGTAGGGGCCTTAAGTTGCCAGTTCAAAAGAGGGGCATATCCAGTATTTCTACTGTTCTAGTTCATTGTTAGTGATCAGGTAAAACTTCAATGTATGTACATGCTTGCACATGCAGTCATTTTAAGCATGAAGTCCCATTTGCCTGTGAAATTGAAATGTGTAGAATTGTGAGTTGCCAGTTGACAAGAGGCACTGGATTGTAATTGTTATATTTGTTTATTCTTAAATTCTTTGATTGTGATGTGCTGAAGAGGCTGAGGCCTGATTTATCACAGTGATGTCAGGTGTGTGAATCCTATTTTGACCTGATGGATAAAAGCAGAAGCAGAAACCATCCTCAGAATCTGTGTTCAAAGGCCATCATCATTTTCTGTTTAAAGCAGCGAGACACAGGAACTCAGCCTGAGCACAAACACACACACTCACAGCCAGGGGTGTGTGTGTGTTGTGTGTGTGTGTGTGTGTGTGTGTGTGTGTGTGTGTGTGTGCGTTTTTGTGTGTCAGAAAACGCTACATAACACACAAGGGGACGGGTAATAACCGGAAAAGCATATGATAAGACCTTTAAAAGAGTGAATGTTTTGTGTGCTAAAGTGGACAAAAGATGTACAAAATGTTCATATAATTGAATTAAATCGTAATAATTAAATGAATAAATAATGGCTCTTTTTTTGTTTGTTCCTTTTAGTTCATTTTCAATGTCTGACATTGATGTTGATTGAAATCTTCAGCGTGACAATGTCTCAATGTTGATTCAAAGACTTTTTGCTATCTGATAATAACATTGTTTCAATGTATAATGCAACTCATAATATAGTTGAATCAATGTTGTTGCAATTCTACATTCTTTCAATGTTGATCATATCGTAATTGAATCAAGGTTGATTCATTGTTGGGATTGATTGAAAATTCAATGTTCTTTCAATGCTAATCAAAGCGAGCACATTCACTGTTTTTTCAATGTCTGACATCAATGTTGATTACAATCTTCAGCGTGACCATATCTCAATGTTGATTCAATGACTTTTTGCTATGTTTGTTTGTAGCCTTTATTTAACCAGGTGAAAAATCCCATTGAGATCAACGATCTCTTTTTCAAGGGAGACCTGCGGTACATTGGTTACACAGAAAAACAGAAAACAAAAAGGACATCACAACATAATTACAGGGGTATAAATTAGCAACCTATTCACAATGACAGGTATCTAATAACATTTCATCCAGCCGTACACACTGGGTAGCGTACACACAGACTCCGGGTGACGGCTGCAAATCACACCCCATATGCAGCAGCAGAGAGAGCAGCGACTGAGCTGTCCCCAGCATCTGAAGGTGACTTCCGTTACCTGTCGGACCATTTTGTCCTTGTATTGATTTAAGTAAAGGCACAGAGAGTGTAATACACCAACACAGTCTCACGGCATTTCGTGTTATAGTCACGAAATTAATCTATTGATTCGCCATTTTTTTCGTGTCACACAGAACGATTTTAAAAGCAATGTAAATAATAACAAATGAGAAGGAAAAAAAGATGACATAAAATACAGATGTCAGTATTCTGAGGCTCTGAGCCATTTCTTTTCCTCACTGACGGCAAAAAAACTCAGACATTATACAATTTTAAATAAAAGGGATAGGGTTAGGCTTAGGGTAAGATATTGAGTAAGAACATGTTTTTATGAACCACACAGCTTCTGGTCTTCCAAGACCCGACCGGACAAAAAGACGTGTTGCAGGCACGAAACATACTACCAATAGAAATACATTGCATTTAAAATCGTTCTGTGTGACACGAAAAAAATGTGAAAATCGTGTTGGTGAACACGAATCAATAGATTAAATTAATTTCGTGACTAATAACACGAAATGCCGTGAGACTGGGTTGAATACACACTATTAAAAAGGCGTGTTTGTATTCCTACCGTTTAACGGACGGTCGCCTTTTCAGGCCGTTTCGTTATAGCCAACAAGACACTACACAGTGACAGTGCTAGCTAGGTGATCGATAATTTTTATTTTGTTAGCTAAGCAGTTTAAAAAATACGTAGGTTACCCTTACATGTCACAGCAATGAATTAACAAATTAAAACAAGTTACATCCCGAATGTTTACCGCATAGACTGTAAATAGATGTGTTATCGCTCATCAAAGACAGCAGAAGCTTGTCGTTTTTGCACTGTGTAAAGGCAAAGAGTTAGAACCATAGACTGGGTTAGAACCTTTATTTTGAAGAGTACAGCGCAAGCATAGGGCAAACTAGCCAATCAGAAGCAAGGAGGCACTGTAGACACACCCACCTATGGAAACGAAACATTGAGTGGTATATGTTACGAACTCAGACACTTAGGATGTAGGACCCAATTGCACGACCCGGGAGACAGAGGTAAAGTATTAGTAAGATACTTTATTTTCCAAAATACAGCAATGAACAACAAAAAAGGTAACTATCAAATCTCTAACCGAGATGACAAAAATAGAGGAACAAAATGAAAGCGCTCACGTAGTGAGGAATCAAACTTTACAAGAGTGCAAAGAGCATAGACCTGACCATAGCAAGAGACAATACGAACTGACAAAGAACACTTGGGAGACAGGGGAATATAAGCACAGGGTAACTAGACACAGGTGGGACCAATCAGGGGCGGGGCTGACATTGATGAGCACAGGAGACACAGGTGAAAATAATCAGGAAGCCTGGAATGAGAGAAAGCAAACGTAAATAACATGCATCTCTCTAGCATTTCTGTCGGTGCACAACAGTACCCCCCCCTCTAGGGCCAACTCCTGATGGCCCAGGCTGATTGTAAAAATCGTGGATAAGCGTCTTGTCTACGATAAATGACGCAGCTACCCAGCTTCTAGCCTCAGGACCGTAACCCTTCCAGTCTACCAGGAATTGCTTCCCCCTCCCCCTATTACGGACCTCCAGTAGCTTACGGACCTTGTAAACCTCACCCCCTTCAAAGAACTCGGGCGGTGGAGGGGGCTTGGAGGCGGGAACAAGTGTGCTCTCGTACACCGGCTTGATTTTACTGACGTGAAACGTCGGATGTACTCTCATAGTTCTGGGGAGTTGCAAGCGTACAGACACCGGGTTGATGACTCTGGACACCGGGAAAGGACCCACAAATCTCGGAGCCAGTTTCTTTGAGGCGACATGGAGTGGTAAGTCCTTAGTGGAAAGCCAAACATTTTGGCCTGGTCTGTAGGAGGGAGCGACCCTGCGATGGACGTCTGCAACAGCCTTCATCCGAGCTGAACTTCGGAGAAGAGCCTGGCGAGCACCAGCCCAAACTCGTCGACAACGTCTGATCATGGCATGAGCCGATGGAACCCTCACCTCTTCCTCGTTGTTAGGGAAAAATGGAGGCTGGAAACCATTGACACAATGGAATGGAGAGAGACCTGTGGCTGCCGTAGGAAGAGTATTGTGGGCAAACTCGACCCATGTGAGGTGGTCACTCCAGGTAGTCTGGTTCCGGGAGACGAGACAACGTAGCGTAGTCTCTAGTTCCTGGTTCAGACGCTCCGACTGTCCATTTGACTGAGGATGATATCCTGATGACAAGCTGACGGTGGCACCTATGAGTCGACAAAACTCCTTCCAGAAAACGGAAATGAATTGTGGACCCCTGTCGGAAACAATGTCATCAGGGAATCCATGGATCCTGAATATGTGATTCATCATGACCTCTGCGGTGACTTTGGCAGAGGGAAGCTTGGTCAATGGGATGAAGTGAGCCATCTTTGAAAATCGATCCACCACTGTTAGGACCGTAGTCTTGCCTCTGGATGAAGGAAATCCTGTCACAAAATCCATTGAAATGTGTGACCAAGGACGTTGGGGAATCGGCAGGGGCTGGAGCAAGCCCATCTTGACTTGTGATGAGGTCTTATTACACGCACACACCGGACAAGCCGCTACGTACTCTGCCACATCTTTCTTCATGGCTGGCCACCAGAAACGTTGTTGTATCCTGAACATTGTCCTTGTTACCCCCGGATGGCACGAAAGCACAGATGAGTGAGCCCAGTGGATGACCTTGGAGTGAAGAGCCTCAGGAACAAACAGCAGATTGTTGGGACACTCGCTAGGTGCTGGATTCTTGACATTCGCCTTTTTTACGTCCGACTCCACTTGCCAGGAAAAGGCTCCGATCACACGGTTAAGTGGAAGGATGGTCTTGGGCTCTACCGCAAGTGGTTCCGGATCATAAAGACGAGACAAAGCATCGGGTTTTTGATTCTGAGACCCGGGACGAAAAGAGAGGGTGAAATTGAACCTACTAAAGAATAGTGTCCACCTGGCCTGACGGGAGTTGAGACGCTTAGCCTTTCTTATATATTCCAGATTCTTGTGATCTGTCCAGACTAAAAACGGCTGCTCTGCACCCTCTAACCAGTGTCTCCATTCCTCGAGGGCAGCTTTTACAGCTAACAGTTCCTTGTTCCCCACGTCGTAATTCCGCTCTGCCGTTGTCAGTTTCCGCGACAGGTAAGCACATGGATGCATCTTGTTGTCTTCTGCAGAACGTTGAGACAGTACTCCTCCAATTCCCTCATTGGAAGCATCAACCTCGACCATAAACTGGCGCTGGGGATCTGGAATGGTGAGTATGGGGGCTGATGTGAATCTCTCTCTGAGACGTTGGAAAGCGAAGTCCGCCTGGGGAGTCCACTTGAAAGGAACCTTAGGAGAAGTCAGAACATGTAGAGGGGCAGCAACAGAACTGAAATTCCTAATAAACTTCCTATAGAAGTTAGCAAACCCTAGAAACTGTTGGACCTTCTTCCTGGAGTCTGGTGTAGGCCACTGGGATACTGCACTGATTTTAGCCGGATCCATTTGCATATGATTAGGTGAGATTATGTATCCTAAGAAGGATACCTCTTTTGTGTGGAACTCACACTTCTCTGCCTTGACATATAACTGATTCTCTAGCAGTTTCTGCAAAACCTGACGGACATGGTTAACATGAGACTTAGTGTCTGGGGAGAAAATCAGAATATTATCCAGATACACAAACACTGAAATATTCAAAAATTCCCGTAAAACCTCATTCACAAGAGCTTGAAACACAGCCGGTGCATTGCATAGTCCAAAGGGCATTACTAGATACTCATAGTGACCACTCTGAGTGTTGAATCCTGTCTTCCACTCATCCCCTTTTCTTATTCTAACCAAGTGATATGCATTTCTTAAATCTAACTTGGTGAATATTTTGGCAGTTTGAAGTAGTTCAAAGGCAGATGTCATGAGTGGCAGAGGATAGCGGTTCTTCACCGTAATGTCATTTAGTGGACTGTAGTCTATGCAAGGTCTCAGAGACCCGTCTTTCTTTCCCACAAAGAAAAATCCCGCTCCGGCTGGAGAAGATGAAGGACGGATAATTCCTGATTTGAGTGAAGAGGAAATGTATTCGTCCATTGCTGCTCTCTCAGGTCTCGAAATCGAATAAAGTTTCCCCTTGGGAATGGGGGCTCCCGGTAAGAGATCAATGGGACAGTCAAAATCTCGGTGAGGAGGTAGCGACATGGCTTTGGATTTGTTAAAGGCTTCCTTTAAATCATGGTAACAGGAAGGTACCTTCTGTAGATCAGGATAGTCGGGGTGATCTATAATGATTTTACGAGAGTCTGTTGGTGCATTAACAGGTTGTGAAAGTTTACACCTGCCCATACAATCCTCTCCCCATTCCTTAATTTTCCCTGAACGCCAGTCAATGTGAGGATTGTGGATCTTTAGCCATGGAAACCCCAAAATAATCGGGTGCTGAGCCGACTCAAAAATATGGAATTGCATGCTCTCGGTATGGTCCTTATTCACAGTAATCTGAATGGGCTCAGTGCAATGGGTGACTGTGAACAACAAGCGGCCGTCTAAGGCACTGGCATTAATAGGATGAGATAGCGGAACAGTCTTTATTTCTAGCTGATTTACTACGCCCCAGTCCATAAGACTTTCGTCAGCCCCTGAGTCTATTAACACACCCTGGTCAATGGTTTGATTGTTAATACAAATGTTTACCTGCGTAACAGGTCGAGGAGGAAAGTCTGCGGGAAACTTGCTCACCAGCGCCCTCCTTTTGACTGGTGAGCACGATCTTTTCCCGGGCATGAAGCGAGTTGATGATCCGACTGGCCGCAGTAGAAACAACAACCCTCCCGTAGACGGCGCTGCCTCTCCTCCAGAGAAAGCCTGGTTCTTCCCAGCTGCATGGGTTCCCCGGAGTCATTCGGAAGTGTAATCCTCTGACGGTGTGGTAACATGGGCTGGACATCCTCGGCTGGCGGCGCGACCCACCAAGATGCATTCTGGGAGCTGGGAATAACGTCTCGGTTGCGTCGACGCTCCCTCTCTCTTTCCCGAAGACGGTTATCGATCCGGATGGCCACGGCGATGAGAGATTCCAGATCCCGGGGTGTCTCCAGTGGAGCCAGCTGGTCTTTTATCGGTTCCGAAAGTCCCGTCATGAAGGCGTCACGAAGAGCCGGAACATTCCATCCGCTGTCCGCTGCTGCTGTGCGAAACTCGATGGCGTAATCAACCACCTGGCGGTTGAGCTGGCGTATATGAAAAAGTTTTCTGCTGGCCTCTGTAGCAGGCGATGAGTGGTCAAAAATACAACTCATAGTCTCTATGAAATCGGTCAATGAGTAACATAGTTCAGTTTCTCTTGACCATTCTGCAGTAGCCCAGGCTGCAGCTCTTCCCGTTAAATGAGACACAATAAACGCCACTTTACCATGGTCCGATGAAAAGGCTCCTGGGTTGTGTTGAAAATGCAGATCGCACTGTACCAAAAAGGCTCTGCAATTAGAAGAATCTCCGGAAAATCTCTCCGGAAGAGCCAGCCGTAAAGGGGAAGAAACAGCCTGACTTGGGAAATCAGCTGGAGCATTGACAGGCAACCTCTCAGTTGTGGATGACGTCACCGGAGGAGCAGTCTGTTGGTGAGTGAAAAAATGATTCATTTGGACAGCCAGTTGTTGCATCTGTGTGGATAATGCTTCCTGAATCCCGGCCTGGCGTCCTCTTAGTTCTTGCATTTCCTGGTTGACTAGGCCCAGCTGTTCCTCGTGATGAAAGATCTTCACGCCCTGTGCTGACAGCGCTGCGTGAAGCGTTCTTGGGTCGGCTGGGTCCATAATGGTCAGTTCGTTCTGTTACGAACTCAGACACTTAGGATGTAGGACCCAATTGCACGACCCGGGAGACAGAGGTAAAGTATTAGTAAGATACTTTATTTTCCAAAATACAGCAATGAACAACAAAAAAGGTAACTATCAAATCTCTAACCGAGATGACAAAAATAGAGGAACAAAATGAAAGCGCTCACGTAGTGAGGAATCAAACTTTACAAGAGTGCAAAGAGCATAGACCTGACCATAGCAAGAGACAATACGAACTGACAAAGAACACTTGGGAGACAGGGGAATATAAGCACAGGGTAACTAGACACAGGTGGGACCAATCAGGGGCGGGGCTGACATTGATGAGCACAGGAGACACAGGTGAAAATAATCAGGAAGCCTGGAATGAGAGAAAGCAAACGTAAATAACATGCATCTCTCTAGCATTTCTGTCGGTGCACAACAGTATACTTGTTTTAACAGTGAGAACAGAAAAACGAGCTGAATTTCCGTTTTTCCGTTTTGGGGCAAAATTGAAAAACAAAAAAACAACCCATTTCTGTTTTTGTTGTTGTTTCAATTAGAAGAAGAAGACCTAATTAAAAAAACGGTCCGATTTTGGTTTTTGATAACAACTTCATTCAATTGTCCGTTTTGTATTGAAGAATGAAGAAAAGCGGTCCGGTGGACCGGAAGTTAAAGAACATATTTCAAAATAAAAGACACGAGGATATAATGGCAATGCTGTACAAGTTCAATCCTGGAACCCAGAAGTCTGACGAGGATACGTTTATTTCTGCATTCACATGCAGATATGCGTTTATAGAGATTAATACAAGTATGCAAGCTCTTTGCATAACTTTAATTCGTTGACTTCTGGTTTGTACGACTTCCGGTTTGTACTGTGTCGGTAAATCCAGTGTCCAGCTTGTCGCTGTGTGACAACGTGAAGTTTGTTGCATACCTGCAAGCATTACCTGTGACAAATGTCAGCGATGTGAACAGAACTGTCGCCCTACTTTCACCTGCACCCAGCAGCAAGCGGGAGAACGATATCTCATACAGTCGACCCCTAAAACAGTTCACACAGTAAATGGAACAGTTGTTAAGCATTATTTTGTCCAACTAGTCTATATTATGAATTTGATGTTTGTCTAAACTGCTAAGAAGCTGACAGCTGAGTTACAACAGAAAGACATGCAGGCCATAATCACTAGACGCTCAAAAGAGGAATGTGTGTGTAAGGCTGACATGAACTGAATTGAAACACTGTCCATTAGTTGATTAATAAACAAGAAATTCAAGTCAAAGTTTTAGACATTTTCATTTGTAGCATGCTGTAAATATGGACTATGAATGAACACATGCAATGTGGAAACACACAAATAGGTTTATTCTCAATACTCATAACAGTATCAGACACAATGACTTTACTGAGAGTGAAGATGGCATGAACATAGTTACTGTATGGTACTGAAGACAAAATACAGTATATTGCATTTACCTCTTCCTCTAACTCTCTCTCCAAAATTGGCCTCCATTGTTGTGCACAACAAAGTGTTCAAGCTCAGGTTTCTAAGTGATCTAATTGGTTACGTGGCTTTTAACATGTTTCTGGGGGCAGGGGTTTGATAATTGAGTGTGGTATTTCAGTGGCAGTGTTTAGCAAACAACACACAGGCTGTTGGTTTTGAATAACGTATCTAATGTAGGCTAAATAAGAGTGAGTAGTTATTTTCAAAAAGTGTATTTTGGAATATCAAACTTAGTGTAAAGCAGACGATGTGCTTATGATTTAGCATATTTGTTCAATAGATGAAAGGCAATGAGTTTGTGGTTTTAATAATTGTGCCAAAAGTACCAGTTTGTGTCTTGGTAATTGCACAAAGCTGTAATAGGCCACAAATAATCACATTTTTCTAAAAACACAGCAGCAAAACCTATGTTATCCACCCAAAAATTAAGGCCCATCTGAAAAAAATCGCTATTTTTAGCATTAAATAACGTACACTTAAACTGATATAGCTTTTTTGGGTGGATAAAATAAATGTTGCTTCTGCCCACGTCCTCAGCAGTACGGCTCTGCTGTGCCGGGGCTCCTGTTTCTCCACACGACTACTGTAGGTAGTACACTGATTATGGATATATACCACATACTACCCCACTTCAAAAGACCAGAACTATCCCCTTAAGGGCAGCTGTTGATGTTCACAACAACAAAAAACGCATGCAGATGGTTGTAGTCTGTAGCCAGCCAGTGGTAGATCTGGCCATGGTGGAGCATGGTGGTGGGCAGCGGTGTGACTTCTAGCTGTCATGGTGATGTTCATAGGACAAGGGACTGCCAGCTTGAACTTTACAGAGAGCAGAGTCCACTAGTGGCACCTCACAGGGATACCTATGGTGCAGAAGCAGCGGTGAAGTCCTTGTAGATCCCTGGCACTTTGAGGGCAGACAGATCCAGCAGCTCTCAGAGACATCAACACATAAACTATTCTGTGTGTATAGCTTACTTTCACATAACTACTAATCTCTCACCTTACTTTCTCTGACATTGTTCTCTGCTTTGGATTGCGGACATCCCAGCCATGTTCTCTACCGGGCCTGGTTTTACACACTGGGTTTAAGCAAGATATAGAAATGATGAGATGATGTGTGTATGAGACATGATGAGTGTGTAGTTTTAGTATTTCATGACATTATTCTCAGACTTGCCATAGTTCTTGGTTTGTACCACTGCTGCTCTGTACAGCTGAGTACTGGGGACCCACTGGGAGTCATGTGACTGGAGCAGGAGAGTAACACACGTCACACCTGCAGCCATGATGCTCCAGCTCAACGGGGGTCGAGTCTTTCAGCCCCACGTGTAAGAAGAGAAACAAAATAAATACGTATTCAGTTTGCTTTGTATTATTTCTTTTAGGGTAACATTTTGGTTTAATAACATTGTGCTATTTTAAGGAGTAAATAAGAAGTCATCTTTTTTCCTAAATGTTTTCTACTTACAACTTCTTATACATACTGATATGAATTGATTTACTTTTATACTATGAATGAAGAAAAAGAACTCTTTAACAACAGAACAGGAACAAAACACAACTGTGACCTCTGTGCAGCACACACAGACCAGTCAGTCCATTTCTGGGGAGTAGCTACCTTGTGCTAGTTATATTAAAGTGTATGTTTTACTATTGGCTGTGTCTAACCTGTCTAAAATGAGCCACATCCCCAGGAACATGTTTAACCGGACGGTAACTAAGACAGTAACAACACTTCATCCTGAACGCACGTTCATTCATAGTCCATATTTACAGCGTGCTAAAAATGAAAATGCCTAAAACTTTGACTTGAATGTCTTGTTTATTAATCAACTAATGGACAGTGTTTCAATTCAGTTCATGTAAGCCTTACACACACATTCCTCTTTTGAGCGTCTAGTGCAGGGGTCGGCAACCCCTGGCACGCGTGCCAGCATTGGCACGCGGCACCGTAACCAGTGGCACACTAGGAATAAGTGGAATAAGTGTGCAAAATATTTAAATTGTATTTTCGGATCCTGAACGAGACCGCCGCCAGGGCGCGTCTCCCCGTTACCTGCAGAAGGAAGCCATGCACGCAGCGCAGCCCCGCTCTGTTTAACTCCAGGTGACTTTCTGCCGCTTTCCTCCGTGGTGCAGGGCTGATCGTTTCACCACGGAGGAAAGCACAAATTGCAGTACCCATAAGGAGCTGTACAAATACCACAGTTTTTGCGTGGCTGTGTCTTTAGTTGAAAGCCCAGTGGCGATCTGCTCATCTCTCATTGAAATAATATGCTACAAAGGGGCGGACTGGCCATCTGTGTGTTGAACTTTCCTGTCGGCTCCCAGACCGTAGTCGAGGAGGGCAGAAGCAAGAGAGTTAGAGGAAGAGGTAAATGCAATATACTGTATTTTGTCTTCAGTACCATACAGTAACTATGTTCATGCCATCTTCACTCTCAGTAAAGTCATTGTGTCTGATACTGTTATGAGTATTGAGAATAAACCTCACTGAAAAAAAAGTGGAGTGACATTTACTTAGAAAAACCTCTGTAACAATATTCCACGCAGAAATTGTAAATAAATGTAACAACCTATATTTCAAGTAAATTCTACTTACAGTTCAGAAGTGTTTCTAACAACAGGTACACAAGTAAACTTTACTGTGCTTTCTGTTTTTGTTATTTAAGTGTACTCACTATTGCATAGTATTTTTTACTTAAATATATAAGTAATATTTACATAATATTTCTGCTTCTATTTAAGTGTACTCACTATTGCATAGTATCTTTTACTTAAATATATAAGTAATATTTACATAATATGTATTCTACCTTTAACAGCACTACCCTGTTAAATATGGGCATACAAAACATGAAACAATGTACTCTTTGAAACAGCAACTTTATGTTTTGAAACACTGGTACCAGCCAGGACTAAGCAACAGTTTACAATGGTTCAAACATATGCAATCTGGTGCACACAGCACCTACATCGGTGCAGCTAAACAGAATGGTTAGAACACTTTTTACCGATAGTCTCAGTGAAGATGAAACATTCTTAAAACAACATTCTCTGGCTGATCCTGAGGACAGAATTTATAGTGATCTATTTCAGTACATCTCAGATAAAATGTCCAATGACCATGTCCAATTTTTATGGAATAGGATTAGGGCCATACTCAAAACATTAATTATTTTAGTTTTCAAGTCAGAATTCTGACTTAAAAAAAATAAATCACATGTGGCCCTAATCATATTCAGCACATCTACAGTACAATGACTTTGCAAGAAAACTAAGTGCAATCACTCATCCCTGCAAATACTCAAAGCACAACAAATGAAACTGTTTCCAGGGGAAACTAAAAAGTGCGGTGTCAAGAACCCCCTAAACAAGGTTTTGAAACATTATCTTAACAATATACAAAACATGTAGTTGTACAAAGTGGGCTCAGGCAAAACATATGAAAAAGGTCACTGTTGCTCGACACCATAACTACTAAGTATTTCCTCTGAACTGCAAGTTGAAGAAACACCTTTGCATACACTTAGGCTACAAGTTTGTTGCACAATGCATGGACTTTTGGAGACATCTTCAGGACATTTAGCTCAAGAAAGAGCTTCTGAAATACCTCAAAAGTGTATTTCATCTTCGGTGGATAACTTAAGTTCATTGCATATATGAAGCCCATGAGCAGAAGGCAAGCCTTTGACACACATCTGCAGTCATCAAGAACCTCACTTCCCTCGATGATGATGGACACATCGGCAGGGCCTTCGTGTGCTGCACTTCCACGGAGGACAACTATTTTCATGACGTGCTCAGCATAGTCCTCTCTGACGATTTCTTTGCTCACATCCTGTCAAAACATGTGAATCGGTGTTGAGATACACTATACTGTACATGTTTTCTTTGAAGTGACTGAATATGCAAAAGGTGATTCATTAGGTTAAAGTGCTGAACAATCAATTAAAATGTTATCGAAACTGCAATATTGCCTACAACAATTTTCAAATCGCAGCAGGTGCGATATTTGTAAAAGGAAAAATGTGTGTCAAAGTAGCATTTTAAATGTAATATTGTCGTGCTGCAGAGATGCCTACACATCATATTCTACAGTCTGAAGAAAACATTTTTGTTTGCTACAAATCCTCGCAAAAATCACACCATGATCATTTAAAAATGTTTCAATGAAAATGAGAATAATGATGATCATTTGTTTCCTGATATCGCAATTGCAATATCAGTTAAAATAATTGCAATTACATCTTTTTTTTTAATCGTTCAGCCCTAGTATTTAACTAACTATTGATTTTAGGCCGGCCAGATCATTACATTATTATTATTATTATCTTTTCTCAGTGAATAAGAGCCCAACATACGTTGATTGATTGTAATTGTATGAATTTGACACTTTACCTGACTGAGTGAATCCAGCAGGGGTCTTATTTTTGTGCCTGCAACTCCGCCTTTTGTCCAAAGTATCTCCTGCAGTTTTGGGGTGTAAAAGTCCAGTTTGGTCAAAAAGGTTCGCTCGAGATGAATTGTTGTAATCCTTCGGAACTCCTCTTTGATCTGAAACAACAAGGTGATAAAAACACATGTCATGTGCTGTGTTGCAACAATAATGATTACCCAATTAATTAGGTACACCTAGCTAAAAGTAATGCAGTCAATCACAGCAATCTCAGCATCAGGTAGAGAAACACACGAAGAGCTGGATTACCTGAAGTTCGGAGAACATTGCGGGCCATCTCTCCATGAAGTCGTGGACTGCAGGGCAATGCTGGACAACTTCTAGTCTTCGGTAGGAGAAAGACTTCTCCATTTTTTCACCAATGATCTTGTCATTGTTTTTCTTCTTTATTACATTCAGTAAGTCTATTCTCTCCCTCTCTAAAGTGTCACCTGTCTCCCCAAATGGCAGTGGTGGCAGGTAGTTCACTTCAGCTTTCTTAGGCCTTTTGATGCCTTTGGGGCCATTTGACGCCTGACTTTTACGCGAGTTCACCTCCAACTCTGGGCAGACAAATTTACGGCATCTTAATTTTGCCCGGTAATTGCCCATTTTATATCTGATCCTCTGCTGCCAACCATACATGCCATTAAAAGACCCTGGCTCTTTGAGGCATGGGTACTTTTCTAACAAGGCTTCTATCACAGCTAAAACTTGTACACCGGTTGGGTATGCTGTATAGCGAAATATTTCCTCAGCTAATTTCTCAAGTACGCTACTTCTCAGTCTTGGATTGCTCAACAGGGTGCCATCCTTTTGGTAAGCCTGGTTGCCTGCCTCCAGCAAAACGTCTACATCGTAACAAAAAGTAGGCACTTGAAACTTAGCTGGCCACAGTTCGGACCAGTAAGATGTTCCAGAGGAAGAGAGCAGGATGGTGTCCTGAGGTCCAGATGAGTGGCGAGAGGAGTTGTCAGAAGATTGTTCTGCTATTGAGGAGTCAATATCCAATACTTCCACAGGACTGAGATTAAGGACAATTGGTTCAGTTTGTAAAACCTTTAGTGTTCCCTTGTCTTCTACATCTTCAATGCAGCTCAAAGTGCAAAACTGGCCATCAAAATCCATGTCTTGATACATCACAGTAAACTCCCCTGGAATATGAAATGCCTCTTGAAGTTCACAAATAAGTTCCTCAAGTGTTCTTGGGATTCCCGAGGGCAGAACCAGTTTGCGAATATCATTATGTTCAAAAATGATACGGACCTTTGCAGGTGTTGTATCCATTTCAACAGAAGAAGCTGCATCAGAAACAGAGAAATAAAGAATGAATCAACTTGAAATCAATCCCACTGATAAAGGATTGCAACAACTTGTACTCACATTTCACAACTAATAGGAGAGGCAAATGTAGTGCTTCAAAGTAGTCAGTCGTCTTCCTGCTAGAGTGTATGCAGCCAAAGGGCAAAAATCAGCCATCTCTTTTTGCTCAAGTAATTGCACATTGCTGGTGTTCTCTAACTCGTAGCTCCTAAGGTGCTCATTGTACCATGTGTTTTGTAGTCTGACAACAAAGGCCAGTTTGTCACGAATCAACATCATCTGTAACACCTCGGCAAAGTCAGGCAATCCTGCGGTAGAACCATAACACACCATCATCCCAGTAGCATAGTTGGTGCCTAAAAAGCACACATTACTTGCAACATGTACTGTTGTGACAGTTGGATATCTACACTTCACCATGTCTTTTATGTCATCCTTAAGTACATCTAAAGAGACCTCTGTTGTTTTTGTGACTGACAGTGATGGTCTGACTGCATTTGAATCATGGAGATGGTGTGCAATCATGAGCTGGTGCTTATTTGCAAGGGACAGCAAGATATTCCTAAAACAGCCCGTTTGTCTGACAATTCTCTTAAAGAAGCTGTGTTTAGCCTCAAATCTCATTGTCCACAGGGCAACAACAGGGCCAAATTCTCGAATGAGCTGAGGATAGTGCTCAAGGAAGTGGTGCTTAGGACGGAGCTTTAGTTGGGGAAACGCTTCAAGGAATCTCCATCGGTGCTCAGAAATCAAACTGTCAAGATAACAAATGCTTTCCTCTGTATGGACTAGGGACATCACAAGGTCCACTATGTCTTTCAAGATCATCAGCATCTGCCACACTGGCTCATGTTCCGGTACTTTTAAACCTATTATCAGAGGAAGCAAACGCAGCAAACACCAGTTTTCATGGGCATTGCCTCCCACTGATCTTCGTTTGGCAAAGTTACCAGGGACAAGATGAGAGCGATTTGTTTTATCGCTCCACTTAAATGGGAACTGTCGAATGGAGTCATTGAGTTCCATGAGAGAAAAATATTTCTTCTTGATCAAGATTTCAAATGACAATGCCAACTCCACTGGAACAATGCCCTCAAGAAAATCATGTAAAACATCTGGAGGGTAACCAGATGTTACATGGAAATGGTCAAGTGTTTCAGATAGTGCACACTTTTTTTTCACACCATTGCAATGAGTGTGATTCAGACTAGACAAAGCTGTCTGAACATGCAGCTCATGTTGCTCTTTAGTTCTTTGTTGGAAAAAGCCAGATCTTACTTCTTTAGACTGAAAGTCGGACCGCTCCCCGAGACAAAACCGACAGACATGAGAAGACATAAAGCTTTCGACAAATCCTGCTACAGAATGGGCACCCAAATGATCTGCCACCACACTCACCACAGTCCCTCTGATGACTTTTCCCAAAGCTGTAACAAAAAGACCATCTTTCTCCAAGCTTTTCAGATCGGTTAAAAGTGGCTCTAAAACTCTCTGGAATCCAAACTGCTTAGTGTCCTGTGCCTTACACAGAATAGCTAAATAAATAGAGTCCAATGTTGATCGTGACTGTGCTGGAATGTCTCCCAGCACCCAATACACAGCCGTGACTTTGTGCTTTTTTCGGGAAGTCCCAAGAGGATTACATACCTCAAAGTCATCAATGTACAGAATGATACTAATTCTGTCCTCCTCTGCAGAGAAAAAATCATTTTTCTGATAGTGAGATCCATCATGAAAGGACAGATATTGTGAAGTATACGTTCAGAGTTTCTTTCACTACCTAGTGCCTTTTCTTGGATATTCTTATTGTTTAATAACTGCAACAAGGACTGCAATATAGGTACATACTGGAATGTTTTACCCTCTCTCTTATCCAGTATGTACTCTTTTGGTTCAACAACGGAAAAATGTTTCTTCATAAATTCTCTTCTCTTGTACGAAGTAGTAAAAGGTCCATCTGTTCCCAAAACTGAACTCATAGGGTGTGACTCACAGAGATTTTTCACCAAATCTGAGATTACAGCTTCATCCAAATCACAGTTATGGCTCTTTAAAGTGGACTCAATCACATCTCTTAAAACTGGACCAGATGCAGAGCAGGATATGAACTGTAGCTCATCTACAATTGTGTCAATACACTTGTTTGGAACATTGAAAGTGCTCTCTAGTTTTAGTAAGAGGTGGCCAAACTTCTCCTTTATAACCTGAGGTAAATCCTCTGCTTCCTCAACAAAATGCTCAGGGCCATCATCCTCATCCTCCGTAAACAGAGACTCATCCTGAGCAACAGTGGGATCAGGGTATCTTTTCAAGACCTCAGTTTTAAAGTGTTCAGGGCCATGTTGAGAATGTTTCCTGTGTCTATGAGTAACAAAGGTTGAATATATGTTTGTACTGAAGCTGCAATCTTTGAATACACACGCAACTACTTCAAACCTCCTCAAATGGCTACCAAGATGTTCAAGATATATCCTCTCTGAATGAAAACTAGAATTGCATAGTAGACAATTAAATGAAAGACCTGGTGTTACTGACTCTGTGTGCTCTCGGGACAAATGGGCACGAAGGGCATTAAATGTTTTAAACGAACAAGGGCAATCTGTATAAAGACAAGGGACTGAGTTGCAGCGTCCACCATTTACATGTTTTAGCCTGTAGTGCTTTAACAATCCTGTCCTTTTGTTAGATTCAAAGCTACATGTTTTGCACACCCATCTAGTGGAATCTGAAAAAAACACAAATTAATTCAATCTTTAAACCTCTTGAAACTAAACCATGTTACAAAAACATTTATATGTCAACTTAAACTTCTAACAGTACTGAGTTGATCAACTTACTCTGCATTAGCTGTCGAAGACAAAATTGCTGAATGACTCAATTTCCCTTGGTAACCTGTGAAATATATAGAAAGTACATTATAATTTATAAATTAATTATGTAAATTACAGAACTTACTGTCTTGCAATTTATTGCTTAAATATGAACACATCAATATACATTCAGAGCCATTTTTATCATGTAAAATGTTATTTAAAAAAAGAATTCTATCACACATGTATACATACAACTTGTCACTGCATTCAAGGCTAATCAATACGCAAAGTAAAAATAACGTAATAATACTTTTATCCAAAATACAACCCTTCAATACAATGACAGACCTCCGGTTCTTCATAACTGCTTTATCCATAGCTTCTTAACCTCCTTGTGTTTTTCAAATTTTAGTAAATGTATCACTACATTTTAATAGACAGGATGCATTACTAAACTGGACCCTTTATCACAACTGTGAACATCAGGCTCAAAGCCATTTACAAAAGTAGTTTGTCAAAAGACACATTACAAAAAAGCTGGAACATTATCTGTGTTAATTTAGTCTGGAAATATGTCCTTACACACAGTCTTAAGTTGAAATAATACACTGTCAACACCACTTTGCTGCTTAGAGTTGACATGCTGGCACATATGCATTTCTAATAATTTTGTTTGTTAATTACAGTTTTTCCCATACATTGATTTATTTGTGCGGTGCGGTGCCCCCACAAATAGAATCAAATTCTGTGGGAAACACTGAATTATAACCACGAAATGGTCAGATACAGCCAGGTGAAGTGCTCTGTGGCTACAGAGTATTTTTTACTATCATTTTTATTTGTGTTGTACCAAAGTACAAAAGATACGTGATTAAATATCATGCAAAACATTATACATTTAAGACGATTAACTGTCAGTAGCACTTGTCCATCTATTTTATTCATAGATTATTTTCTGACAATTTGTAACTCTAGACATTCACTGTCATCATGGTTTACAGCTTACCAGACTCCACTCAGACAGCAGCATTTATACCTCTCTGAGCTCTGCCACACCATCTCCCTTCCTCCGCCACCCAATGCACACTAAACGCTACTTTAAGGCTGTGCTAATCTGCTATTTTTCGACAGTATTTACATTTAGCTTTGGTTTGTATGGTGTTGGCTGAAGACTAAGTGTGACCACATAACTTATCGATGTGACTGAAATTTGGTCGGTAACAGATTAAGAACGTTGGTTTTGACGACTTTTTAAATATACCTAGCCCTACACAATATACAATTATTTGTAAAGTTACCTCCATGGTCAGGTGTCTTGTCTTGCTGTTGTAACTTGATGCTGTTGTACAGCACTGTAATTTCAACAGGCTGCTGGAGGAAACACCAACCATCAAATGAAATGTTGCCTAAGAACAAAACTGAAAAGGGAAGGGAACAGATAAGCATGATTAGCTAACATAATGCAAGCACATCTAGTCAGCCCTATATCATTAAAGTCACTGTTACTATAGAAGACATTGCAATTAATATAAAGTAAAAAAGGATGAATATATATGAGACACAGAAATAGTATTGTTATCAGTGGCGGCTGGTCAATAAAGGGCGCCGACCTTTTCCTCCCTAGTGGAAAGTGTTTTGTTTTTCAAATACTTTTTTCATATTTTTAAAATGAAATGTCACTAATCATCAGAATGTAACTTTAATGTACAATAATGTGTTTTAAACCGTAGGAATACTTTCTCTGAGTATGGCGTTATTTTTATCTCTTGTCCTGGGTGGCAGATTACGTCACTTCCGCCGCCTAAAACCCAGGAGCTAACGGTACATTAGCAAAACAAACGCAATTTGTTTGTGTGCAAAAGGTGCAGTGGGCTTCAAACGCGTTCCCCTCAACTGTTTCAATTGTATTGTTTACTCTCAGTACAGCGCCACTTTCCGAACAGGAAATGCACGCTAATACAAAATAAAATCGCAATGACACTTATTATATATATATATATATATTTATATAAATAAATAACGATATCTTGTATAGTTACACCCGCTAGACAACAGTGGCGGGTTCGACAAACAACCGTGTTGGCCGGGTGCACCGCGGCGGAGGTGGGGAGGTTCCAGCCCTGAACCTCTACCCCGCTGCGGGACCCGTGGTGGGACCCGTCAGACGGTGCGTCGTCGGCCGGCCGGGAAGGAAGAGACACGCAGAGTGGGGGAAGTCCCCCACCCCAACGCAGCACACCCTCCCGGTCATCAGAGTCGAACCCGCAGTTCGGAAGAACCAACCGCCAGAGCAGCAGCACTAGGCCGGGCCGGCGGAGGCCCATGGTGGGTCGCATGTACCAGTTAGAAGGAACCGGGTGAAATAGCCAACAAAAGAAAAATTAATAGAACCGGGGAAAATGTGAAAAAAAGTGTCCGAAAATAGGCACTCGTGAGGCGGGGAGAGTCCCCTGTCAACTCCCGTTACATTCCTCCATGGTATCATTTGAGCGAAAAATGGCTTTTACGAGAACCAGGCTGGGGGGGTCAAAAGGGCTTGACCAAGGCCGACCCAAAGTGCATGGTGAGCGGACTCATCACCTCCGTGATGAGTCCTTCGGGGGGCCGGGGAAAAAACGTGTTCAGGATCGTCACTTCCTGTACTGCAGGAATCTTCAATAGCCGCGTTCACACCGGAACATCAGCCGTTAGCTGTTAGCACTCAGAGCTCACAGCTCCTCATATTTGTTCAGAAACTAGACAAAAGTGAAACAAGTACAAACCGCAGACTTGTCAAAGCATTAATTCATGGTTTTTACTAACCGGTATCAGTATGGTGTTACGGGCCGGGACAAACCAAACTGTGCTAAGTGCTGCACTGGTAAAGCGCCAACAGTGAATCCATCGAGGCAAACACACAGACACACTCACCTTTTAAATTGCGCTGTTCATATTTCATTGCAAATATAATATTCCATGACCACTTTGTCCTTCTCTAGGCTGCAGTGAAACTGACCGCATCACGTAGCGTCGCACATACTGTTGAGTATTTATTTTGTCGAGCTAGAGCCATGAACACCCCCCTCTCCCGAAATAAAAAACTATTCAAATTTTAAAAAGTGCGCCAGTGCCATAGTTTCCATTATAAACGGCGAATGTTGTCGTAGCCGACAACTTTGAAGCTTCAAATAAGCCATTAAAAAATATATATTATATCTGATTTGTGCAACTTGCATGAAACCGGGCTAAGTTTGCTAGCACGATAATGAGCTAGTTAGCCAGCTAATCTGTCGGCTAATGTTAGCTAACTTAGCCTTACATTTTGAATAACCAAATACTGACTTCAGCTGACAAGCTAATAGGAATGTAACAAGTTAACCAAGCACATAAACATACTCACATGACTCCACATCGATGAATATTCAAATGAAATGGTCGACCAAGCAGTCTTCAAGTTCCACTCAAATGTCAACCTTCTGAGTAGACTGTCAGTGCATGTCTGCGGGGGCAGAGATGGGGTCGTTACTAAAAATAATAATACTTTACAAAGCCAAAAAGTCCTTTTTTTCAGTGTTCCACATTGCATGTGTTCATTCATAGTCCATATTTACAGCATGCTACAAATGAAAATGCCTAAAACTTTGACTTGAATGTCTTGTTTATTAATCAACTAATGGACAGTGTTTCAATCATAGACTGTATATATAAATGGGGTTTCAATTCAGTTCATGTCAGCCTTACACACACATTCCTCTTTTGAGCGTCTAGTGATTATGGCCTGCATGTCTTTCTGTTGTAACTCAGCTGTCAGCTTCTTAGCAGTTTAGACAAACATCAAATTCATTATGTAGACTAGTTGGACAAAATAATGCTTAACAACTGTTCCATTACTGTGTGAACTGTTTTAGGGGTCGACTGTATGAGATATCGTTCTCCCGCTTGCTGCTGGGTGCAGGTGGAAGTAGGGCGACAGTTCTGTTCACATCGCTGACATTTGTCACAGGTAAATCTTGCAGGCAGTGGCGGCTGGTGGAAAATATTTTAGGTGGGGCTGTGGAAATGGTGATCAAACAATACTAGAGGAGTCTGGGGGGATGCTCCCCCGGTAATGTTTTTTGAGAAAAGACCCCTTAAATCATGACTTCTGGTGATGTTAGAGGGGGGGAGGGGGGGGGGGGGGGGGGGGAGGAGAAGGACAATTTGAGGCTTAAAAATATGAGAAGACTGATCAATACCTCCATAACTTCAGTGTGGTTAGCTATGAATCTTCCAAAACTTCCAAACACCTTGTCCTGGACATAGTTTCTACAGCATAAACTGTGCAACAGTACAGTAGGCCCACACAAACTGCAGAACACCGGGGCTTTGGGAACACTGATTTAATTCCCATTTAACCTGTTAAGGGGCTTTTTTCCCCCGTTTTTTTTTCTCACGAAACTGTGTCTCAGGGCTTCTTAAAATGTAATAAACTATTCATGTGTCCTACTCAGAGGAAACGCCTCTAACTGATGATATGAACCATGTTTACCGAAACAAAACACAAGTCTCACAAGAAGCGTCTAAATGAGCCCTGAGCGAAAAAATGCTAACGCACTCTAGGTATAAATCAATCGATATACTTATCGGATATGCACAAACAAGCTTACAAGCTGAGATTCCACATATTCTAGAAATATAAGTATCATCACTGAGCGATCAGAACTCGCGACAGGGGAAGCGAATACAGACATCACACGACGTAGCTTTAGGTAGCAAAACATGGAGATATGCTTACCTTTTGCAGAATAACAATTCTGATCAAAGACGAGAAAAACGCAGCTGAAGGTTAATCCATAGGTTAATCCAATGTGTCTGTCACTTTGAAAAATGATTGATGATCCATAATTCCATTTTTATGTCAAAAACGGAGTTTTCATTAGCTGCTAATGGTAGCTTCCAGAGTGTATGACAGCTTCCTGTTTTGTCTCCTTGGATACGAGTCCAAACAACTCACAGACTGCACCGGGCGCTCACGTAGGAGCCCTGTGACCATCATATTTGACGACGCTGATTGGCTGAAATTATGTTTTCGCGGCATAGTTTACACATTACAGATAGCAACAGTCAGCTGCTAGTGGCTGCTGCTGCGAGAAGGGTCTAGCTGCGGCCGCGGCCAGTACACGACACTACACGACACGCCCCCTACACGACACGCCCACCTGACACGACACTACGGTGGCTGAGAGACATTACCGTACATGGCAGATTAAAAGCGAATTGACGACACTGACGCTGACGCAAGGATATTTAAGGAGACATGAGGTTTACAGAGAACAGACAAACAATATGGCGCACCGAGTACAGGTAATTAACGTATTGTGGTTTTAGATATAATTACATACTATTTAGGTTCTTGTTTGTTTGTCGATGTGGCTGTTTAGCGCAGTGTAATTGTGTTTATTTTGCTAATTTGTATTTTAAATATTAAATGTAAAGGAATGGAATACATATATATATATACATATATATATATATATATATATATATATATATCTTAGCTCTTAGCTTGACATGCTCGACGTTCAGTTAGCATATATGCTAACTGAACATGCTCGTTCAGTTAGCATGTCAAGCTAAGAGCTAAGATATATGTATATATTTTAGCTTGACAGATGGAACAATGCATGTACTCGCATTTTTACAGGAATCTGATTTTGTGTAAGTTTTAAATATTCATTGAAGGTGTCTTTCACATTTGAATGTTTTAAAAAAAAAAAACATGTATTAGCTGCTATACTGACATGCACATATGTATAATTATATTATTATTTTAAGTGTGGTTTAAAGTTAAATAATATATAGTTATTGGGTAGAGCCAAGTAACCCAGGTGGATGCAATCAGGCCTCTGTTTTTAGATGGGGTTTGTGGCCATGCTGTAGGCCTGACATTTAAACCATAGACTGTATATATAAAGATTTAAACTAGCTGAAGGGCTTTCTGTTCGAACCACAGTGACATCTAGAGGTTGTTTTGTGCATAACATGTCAACCAAAAGGGTAGAGCTGGCTGAATCAGATGGAGTTAAACTTTTTTTTTTTTCAACAAGATATCAAGACACAAAATGTGCTCTACCAAATGGTGGCGCTGGCAGTTAAAGGGTTACCTTCTGAAAGTGAGGAAGTATGACCAGCTTTCTCCCATAGGATTATACAGGCCAGTCCATTGCTGCTTGTTTAAGGAGTTAACTATTTCCAATATTAAAGTCACTGAAATTGTATTCTATTTTATTCACCTATAGACAAACAACACAACACTCCGTGATGGAGCACGCCCAGAGCTCAACAAATTGGACTTGGACACCTTCCGTCCGGACACAGACGGAGAGAAGGTTCACAGATGAGGTGGCATTCGTCATGGATGTGCTTCTGCCAGAGGTTAGATTTCACTGACTTTTTATTTGTCGACTACACATTATATAAAATTACATATGTTGCACTTAAACTCATGGTCAATGTCCAGTAGAATGTTGATGCCAATTAGTCTGGCATAATTGTCACCTGCAGAATGGCACAACCTTTATTGGATGTCTACATTTTACTCTAACTGTTAAACGTGTGGCTTTAATCCCTTCATGACACAGGCGACAGTCCACGCCCTTGCAGCTGTACTCTCGGTTTCCCTTGAAAGAGCCAAGGAAACGTATAAATGTGGACCCGAGTATGACTGGAGGTAAGCTGGAAACATGAGGAGAATGCTATACAATTTCCATTTAAAGTGTACAACCCCTGATGCATGTGAATTTATAATATTACATATATGACTTCTTTATACCATCTTGTCTTATCAGTGAGATGGAACTTTGTTCTCATTACCTCACCAAGAACATGAGTGAGGAAGCGCACCAAAGGCTGAAGGACTCCAGTGAAAGATTCCGAAGAGCTTTGGATTCCGAGGAGTTTTTAAATAGGCTTTAACCTCCTGCAGGTCAATCCTGGCTGCTTACATTTTTATTTAAAATCATGTTGATTTTACTGTTGGGATCAATTTAAAAGGTTATTTTTTTTTTTTTTAAGCAGACCAGCTTGAATAGTGCCCCTCTGATTTTCCACATGATGTTCTGTTCAATAAATGTTCATTGAGGAAAACGGTATCAGTGTCTTATTGTATATTCATCACAGTGAATGCAGTGAATGCTGAACTTGCCGGACCATATACTGTAGTTGAAAGTACACAATGAAACACTGGCTTGCTTGTATCAAATCAATACAATTCCCACATGCCCTACCCCGGAACCTGCGGTCTTCAGACTCTGGCCCCCCGCACCAACCTGCGATCCTTCGGGGACAGAGCCTTCAGTATGGCAGCCCCCACTCTCTGGAACGCTCTCCCTGCGGAGATCTGCAACATCCCCACGCTTGACGCCTTCAAAAGGGCCCTCAAGTCTGCCAAGGTCTTTGGCCCCAAATCTATTTGTTCTAACTGTTCGTCTGACTGCTTTTTGTTATGTTTGTTTCTACTCCTGTTCTTTTTAAAGCGACCTTCGGTCTCATGAAAGGCGCTATATAAATCCAAGTTATTATTAATACATCATTGGAACGGTAAGAATCTCAGCTACAACACTGACTAAAGCCTTCCCATCTCCAGTATGCCTACATGACAAGCATTTTTATAATATACAGTAAACATATCTTTGACTTATTGCAAAATTATAAAATGAAATTCACCCCTGCTGTCATTCTGGCTGTGACTGTTCAAATGAGATGTCAACCATCAAAATGGGATAAGGGGTTCCAGAAATATCACTGTGCAAAACACACCGGCCAATTTTGACCGATAATAGTATGGGAAGGGGGGTATGACCGAACGCAAGAGAAGAGACAATCATCAAGCCAGATACCAAGGTATTTACAACAGGCAACCACTTCAATTACTTTTCCTTTATGTTGTTATTTGGTTTTTATTAGTGCTTTTGTCGTTTTGAAGGAAATTAAAATACTGTATTGAGTTGGTTTCTTCTGTTTTGGAAGCCTTGTATATCTTTTTGGTCTTGTTAGAAATACCCCATGGTAAAACTGTGTTCTAGCAGCAGTTAAAGAAGCTTAGTTTGCTGTCTTAGACTGCCAGATGTATTAAGATGGTTTGTTCACAATTTACACATAAAACCTAAATGTTCATCTGTTTATTGTTCTTCTTCCTTTATATTCAAAGCATGTTGATTGTCTATTGGCTATATCTTGACATTATGTTAATTTGATCATACTTGCCATACATTTATTTTAATTGATGCGATTCCTTCAAAGGTTTTGTAATAGACCCCTAGTACTTTTAATTTATAAAGTAATAATACATGTGAATGATTGAGCTCATTAGTGGCCTGACTGGCCCTCCTAATTTGTTCCTTAATGACCCCATGATGTGATTATGTATATCTTAAAACCTTTAACAACTATATTTAGATGTTCACAAATATCTACATTTATGTATAAAATACATGTGTAGCAGTTAGACAAACATAATCAATAGATTATCTCATTAATACCTATTTTATATATTAAAAAAAAGTTTACTAAACCACCGTTTGTTGACAAAATGATTTGGGTTGAAAGTTATACTGTTGTGTCTCAAACGGATAGACTAGGTTATTAATTTATTTGCCTAATAGTTGCTTAAAATGCTACAATAACATTTGCAATTCGTTTTTAATCTGCCATGTACGATCTCAATAATAATAAGTGTCGTCAATTCGCTTTTAATCTGCCATGTACGGTAATGCCTCTCAGCCACCGTAGTGTCGTGTCAGGTGGGCGTGTCGTGTAGGGGGCGTGTCGTGTAGTGTCGTGTACTGGCCGCGGCCGCAGCTAGACCATATTGGCTGCTGCACTGGTTGAGGGCTCCTCTCTTAGCGCCCAGACGAGAGAAGGTACACCGGCAAGGCCAGGCAGGAAACATGTGATTTATCAGTAACTTTAGACATCGTAACACAATTTTAAACGAGATTTTATTGTAGATTATACCAATGATACCAATTATATAATATTTACCTTGTTCATTAAAAATAAAAATAAAAATATATATATTTTTTAAAATATATATATATATTTTTTTTTTTTCTTTTTTTTAATATGGGAAGAGGTGATGGACCGGCCGCCACTGCTTGCAGGTATGCAACACACATCACGTTGTCACACACCGACAAGCTGGACACTGGATTTGCCGACACAGTACAAACTGGAAGTCAGCGAAATAAAGTTATGCAAAAAGCTTGCATATTCTCCATAAACGCATATCTGCATGTGAATGCAGAAATAAACGTATCCTCGTCAGACTTCTGGGTTCCAGGATTGAACTTTTACAGCATTGCCATTATATCCTCGTGTCTTTTATTTTGAAATATGTTCTTTAACTTCCGGTCCACCGGACTGCTTTTCTTCATTCTTCAATACAAACCGACTTTGGTTTCCCGTTTTTTCGTTTTTGATTTAAAAGGAAAAAAGGCTGGTATTTTCGTTTTTTTGGTTCAAACGAAAAATCAAACTAACAAAACGTACAGACTTTTTTTGGTCAGTGTATGTTTTGGTCATTGGATTTTCTTTTCACAAATGGAAATTCAAAAACAAAAAACAACTGGATATTTGATTTTCGTTTTCAAATTGAAAAACCAAAATTGAAATACAAGGCGTTTTTCTTTATCACGGTCAAAAAGGGATTTACTAAACTTAAAAAACGGGATGATTTTCATTTTCTACTTCTCAAAACAAAAAATAAAATCACTAGAAAACAGAAACAAAAAAACCCCGTTTTTTCATATTCTGCTACCGGAAGTTACCTTACAAAATAAGAGCGCAGACGAAACTCACGGAAGTGATTTCAAAACAAAAGCACTCGTAGGCTATGCTAAAATCACACTTTGAATCACTACAGTATCCTGTTGAAAAAACTGTGATTATTATAAACAAGGGGAATTTAGCGATCACAATGAAAACGGCCAAGACACACATTGAGCCTAGAAAATGAATGTTATTAAGGGCTGTAAATATAATAGGCCTATGTCTAAAATGGACAACATTGTTAGGAGATTTCATCTATACAGCGATTCTGCACTGCGGTCAACTCAGCCGTCTGGGTGACCAGATGTCCCGCTTTGTGCGGTATTGCACAGCATTTTCACGACTTTTGGTGCGTCCCGCAAATTGAGACGTTGTCCCGCATATTTCATTTTGATTGGCTAAAACGCTTTTCTAAAATCTGATTTATGACATGAATCAGATGCGGAGAAAGGCCGGCTCGGTTCGCTGACGGCCGGCACCGCCCTTTATTATTATATGTTATAAACTGTATACAGTCTATGGTTTTAAACGGCATCATGTAAGTTGCGCTGACAGGCGACAGAAGTTCACAGCGCTCTGTCCCACTTGTGGCTTTCTGGCACCATGGTCACCTCAGCCGTCTCTCGAGTTTGATTTTTCAAATCAGCTGCTCTTAATTTGTTGCCCTGCTATATTCAATGAGTGATACAAATATTTTTGTCCACAAGTTCTTAATAAAACTGACACTGTTGGACTCGGTACTAATTTGACTGCTACTGTTACACCACTCAGACCGCAAGGGTATTATAGGTGTAGAAAACGTTCATTTATTAACTTCCACAAGGCACATGTGCAAGATGTCAGCATCTCAAACGATCTCAAAGCACAACACACAGACACATACTTCTTCTGTTCATCTCCAGCATAAAACAATGATGAACCATCAGGTGATCTGCCCCCTTGTGGTATAAACATGCATGTGCAGGTAGACAACCTCAACCTTATGGGTGCTACACTACCAGAAATGAAATGAAGTACTTTTACTGTGTACTTTGTGAGTAATCCTCTGTCAGAGTCCCCTCCATAGTAGCCTCCACCTGTTGGAGCCTATCTCTAAAGAAGTTCCAAGGTGTAAAAATGCTGCTGCCGGAGTACTGACTGGAAGTATTGCTGATATCATGTCTACCATCCTCTTAAAATACTCTGTCCAACAATATCAGTCTCAGGAAGAAATGTTTTTTAACGCTTATTAAAAGAAAAACATGCATTCTTGTACTCGGGAGGGGACATTGACAGAGGATTACTGGAAAAGTACACAGTAAGTACTTCATAGTAGCTACTTGTGGGGGTAGTTTCAGTAGTACTGAGTCCAACAGGATCAATCTCACGAAGAACTAATGGCAACAAAAAATAATTCCCTCATCAAACTTAGCAGAAGTGGCTTGATTTTGTTCTCAGCAGGGGACTTTGACAGAGGATTTCTCAAAAAGTACACAGTAAAATTACTTCAATGTATTGTTAGTAGTAATATCCTTCAGCAAAGTAACACACTCTGCCACTCTGGTTGCCCTCTTATGATGCTGCTGTCTTTTAATATATAACTATTTCTCAGCCGCTAATTCGTTCCTCGCAGATTCTTCAGTCTCATCAGCCTCATCCTTCCATCAGTCCCAGTCAACGCCTCCAGCACACTTCCAGTGTCTGACTCCATATGATATTGTCCTGATGCTGTAAGGGTGATGCCCCATGATCACAAAATGTGTGCCAAGGACCTCATATTATGTCTGTCATTAATGTTACATCACCCATTATAACAGTTTTCTTTCCTTTTTTCTCTTCTCTTAACTGAATAGTCCTGTCTTTAAGTATAATACAATGTAAAGTCCTTTTCCTGCACCATTTTAAGGCTTCAAAAACAGCCATTTTTACTGTATGAGTTTGGAGAAATGACACAATCAATGGCCCAGAATTGTACTTTATAAACTATGAATCTTGTGGTGCTTGAAAAAATACACACTGGCTAAGCCGGCCAGGATATATGCCTTTTTTGGAGCCCTTTTTTGCAATATTTATTAAAATGTCACTAGTTATTTAAACAAACCCCTATCTGAGGATAATACAAGCAACCATAAAACGCCCTTTATCTAGAGAGCCATTGAAGCCCATGAAGAATGTATCCTTCCACAAATCTTTTCATCTGCTGTATTAATAAAGCTGCCACGTGTTTTCAAATTCAAGTTAAGGCACTATCTGTGCAGAACATTACAAATATTCTTAATTTGCAGTATTTTATTTTAAAAGTGTTCAGAAAGACTGCATCAAATATGCTATATCTATATATCTATATAATATCAATATTGTTATTAACTTCAATCAAAGTCAATTTAAATAGCGGGCAAGACTTTCCAAGGGGTAACAATGCTGCTGCCGGACTACTGACTGGAAGTATTGCTGATATCATGTCTACCATATCCTCTTAAAATACTCTGTCCAACAATATCAGTCTCATGAAGAAAGGTGTTTTAACGCTGATTCAAAATAGCAGAGAAACATGCATTCTTGTTCTCAGGAGGGGACATTGACAGAGGATTACTCAACAAGTACACAGTAAGTACTTCATAGTACTTGTGGGAGTAGTTTCACTACTAGCCTACTGAGTCCAACAGGATCGATCTCACGAAGAACTTGTTGAATTATGAAATGTAATATATGAATTCTGTTTATTTAGTACTCTTATACTAATCACTTCCTGTATTCCCGTGATAAAAGGGACATGCGCAATAAAACGTGTCACTTCCGTTTGAAGCACAGCTGATGGTGTACGTGTGTATTTATTCCTCTGTCACGTTAAACTATGTTCACGGTATTCCTGCCCTAAGATCATGGCATCGCTAACAGGTTATGGGCCCAGGAGGGACCATGGAAGCCGGTGGAACCGTTTGTGTTTCGACGGAGATGAGAAGAACTACGAGTTATGGGAGACAAAGTTTTTGGGTCACCTGCGACTGCTAGGATTGAAGGCTGCCATCCTAGAGGAGCCAGGTGTAGAGGATGAGGCTGATGATGAGAAAAACGAAGAAGCCTATGCGGAATTGATCCAGGTACTGGACGATAAAAGCCTTTCACTGATCATGAGAGAAGCAGCGGACAACGGAAGAAAAGTGTTACAAATACTGAGGGACCACTACGCTGGGAAAGGGAAACCACGGGTGATCAGCCTCTACACTGAACTAACGTCGCTGCAGAAAGCCGCTAATGAGAGCGTCACTGACTATATTATTCGTGCCGAAACGGCAATTACAGCACTGAGAAATGCTGAAGAGACTCTTAGCGACGGGCTGCTGATAGCCATGATTTTAAAGGGACTGCCAATCTGTTTTAGGCCGTTTGCCATCCACATTACACAAGGGGATGAGAAGCTAACTTTTGGTGAGTTCAAAACAAAGTTGAGGAGCTATGAAAGCACAGAAAAATACAATGCCAACTTGAGTGAGGAATCTGATAATATTATGAAAGCGAGTGGCTGGGTGAAGTGGAGAGATGGCCCCAATATCACCTGCTACAACTGCGGTCAGAAAGGACACCGGGCTCGTGAGTGTCGAAGTGCGAGTAGCAGCAACAGCAAAGACCAGAGACAGTGGTGCAGTTTTTGCAAAAATTCCACACATATAGATGCAAACTGCAGACGCAAAGAGAGAGACAATGCTAAACAAGCAACTGACGTTGAGGACCACTCATTTGTTTTTAAAGTACGTGACAGTCCAGTAACCGGAGTTACACATAAAGGGCTGATGGTCGACACCGGAGCAACGTCACACATAATAACGAACATCGACAAGTTTAAAAGGTTCGATGAGACTTTTCAACCGAAAGACCACTTTGTTGAATTGGCTGACGGGACAAGAACAAGTGGTGTCGCTTTGAAGAAAGGAGAGGCGGAGGTCTGCCTGCAAGACACGGAGGGACGACGAGTGACAGCGATGCTGAAGGACGCGCTCTATATACCGTCCTATCCACAAGACATTTTCTCTGTTAAAGCAGCGACAGCCAACGGAGCATCAGTGAACTTTCGTCAGGGTTGTAACCAGCTGATTCACCAGAGAGGTAAAATATTTGACATCAAGGAATATGATAGACTTTATTTTTTAAACACTGTGGACTGTGAAGCTGAGGACGAAGCATGTTATGGATGTTATGACATTCAAACATGGCATGAAATACTTGGTCACTGTAACTATGATGATGTGTCACAACTGGAAAAAGTCACTGAGGGGATGAAAATTAAGGGTGGGATTGATAAATCTAACCTTAACTGTGAAGTGTGTACTCGAGGTAAATTTGCTCAGAGTAGGAACAGACAACCAGATGCAAGAGCTAAAGCAGCGCTCAATCTTGTGCACACTGATTTAGCAGGTCCCATTGAGCCAGAGGCTAAGGAGGGATTCAGATACACATTGGCTTTTACAGATGACTTTTCAGGGGCAGTATTTGTGTATTTCCTAAAAGCTAAGAGTGATACTTTCAAAGCCACAGAGAAATTCATTGCTGATGTCACACCTTATGGTAAAATCAAATGTATAAGGTCTGATAACGGTACAGAATTCACCGGGACAAACTTTCAATCGCTCCTTAGACAACATGCAATACGACATGAAACTTCAGCACCTTACTCACCCCATCAAAATGGGACAGCTGAGAGAAACTGGAGAACACTTTTTGAAATGGCAAGATGCATGCTTCTTGAGAGCAATTTACCAAAGAAGCTATGGACATATGCCGTCATGACTGCAGCTGTAATACGTAACAGATGTTACAACAGACGTGTAGGACAGACACCTTATTATATGCTGACAGGACGTAAGCCGAACCTCTCGAAAATGAATATATTTGGATCTGTATGCTATGCATACAAGCAGGAAAAGAAAAAGTTAGACTCGAGGTGTGAGAAGGGTATTTTTGTAGGGTATGATAAAAACAGCCCAGCATACCTAGTCTACAACCCAGACACTGGTAGTGTTCGAAAACACAGGCAAGTGAAGTTTGTCACAAAAAGTATAGTCGAGCGACATACACAGACTGATTTTGAGGCAAGTGATGACGATTTTTATGAGAAAAGGTTTGTATCCACCAAGCCAGAAACCCAGGGGACTGACTCGTGTCCAAAAGAGACACAGGAGGCTCGAACTGAGACAGATGACACAAACACTCAGACAGGAAAGGGAGCAGAAGGTCAAAATAGAAGCTATCCCCAAAGAGAAAGGAGGAGACCTCAGTATTTAGAGGACTATGAATGTAAAGTACAGTGTGACGACCAGAAGTATGTAAATATTGACTACTGCTACAGAGTAATGTGTAATGTACCAAACACCTTTAAAGAGGCCATGAATTCAGCAGAGTCAAAACTCTGGACTGATGCTATGCAGGAGGAAATGAATTCTCTTAAAGTACGTGACAGTCCAGTAACCGGAGTTACACATAAAGGGCTGATGGTCGACACCGGAGCAACGTCACACATAATAACGAACATCGACAAGTTTAAAAGGTTCGATGAGACTTTTCAACCGAAAGACCACTTTGTTGAATTGGCTGACGGGACAAGAACAAGTGGTGTCGCTTTGAAGAAAGGAGAGGCGGAGGTCTGCCTGCAAGACACGGAGGGACGACGAGTGACAGCGATGCTGAAGGACGCGCTCTATATACCGTCCTATCCACAAGACATTTTCTCTGTTAAAGCAGCGACAGCCAACGGAGCATCAGTGAACTTTCGTCAGGGTTGTAACCAGCTGATTCACCAGAGAGGTAAAATATTTGACATCAAGGAATATGATAGACTTTATTTTTTAAACACTGTGGACTGTGAAGCTGAGGACGAAGCATGTTATGGATGTTATGACATTCAAACATGGCATGAAATACTTGGTCACTGTAACTATGATGATGTGTCACAACTGGAAAAAGTCACTGAGGGGATGAAAATTAAGGGTGGGATTGATAAATCTAACCTTAACTGTGAAGTGTGTACTCGAGGTAAATTTGCTCAGAGTAGGAACAGACAACCAGATGCAAGAGCTAAAGCAGCGCTCAATCTTGTGCACACTGATTTAGCAGGTCCCATTGAGCCAGAGGCTAAGGAGGGATTCAGATACACATTGGCTTTTACAGATGACTTTTCAGGGGCAGTATTTGTGTATTTCCTAAAAGCTAAGAGTGATACTTTCAAAGCCACAGAGAAATTCATTGCTGATGTCACACCTTATGGTAAAATCAAATGTATAAGGTCTGATAACGGTACAGAATTCACCGGGACAAACTTTCAATCGCTCCTTAGACAACATGCAATACGACATGAAACTTCAGCACCTTACTCACCCCATCAAAATGGGACAGCTGAGAGAAACTGGAGAACACTTTTTGAAATGGCAAGATGCATGCTTCTTGAGAGCAATTTACCAAAGAAGCTATGGACATATGCCGTCATGACTGCAGCTGTAATACGTAACAGATGTTACAACAGACGTGTAGGACAGACACCTTATTATATGCTGACAGGACGTAAGCCGAACCTCTCGAAAATGAATATATTTGGATCTGTATGCTATGCATACAAGCAGGAAAAGAAAAAGTTAGACTCGAGGTGTGAGAAGGGTATTTTTGTAGGGTATGATAAAAACAGCCCAGCATACCTAGTCTACAACCCAGACACTGGTAGTGTTCGAAAACACAGGCAAGTGAAGTTTGTCACAAAAAGTATAGTCGAGCGACATACACAGACTGATTTTGAGGCAAGTGATGACGATTTTTATGAGAAAAGGTTTGTATCCACCAAGCCAGAAACCCAGGGGACTGACTCGTGTCCAAAAGAGACACAGGAGGCTCGAACTGAGACAGATGACACAAACACTCAGACAGGAAAGGGAGCAGAAGGTCAAAATAGAAGCTATCCCCAAAGAGAAAGGAGGAGACCTCAGTATTTAGAGGACTATGACTGTAAAGTACAGTGTGACGACCAGAAGTATGTAAATATTGACTACTGCTACAGAGTAATGTGTAATGTACCAAACACCTTTAAAGAGGCCATGAATTCAGCAGAGTCAAAACTCTGGACTGATGCTATGCAGGAGGAAATGAATTCTCTTAAGGAAAATGACACATTCACATTGACCACACTACCAGAGGGCAAAAATGCAGTGGGGGGTAGATGGGTCTATACAATCAAAGAAAACACAGAAAAGACTGAGATATATAAAGCCAGATATGTTGCAAAGGGATATATTCAAGTGGCAGGAATAGACTATAAGGAGACATTTTCCCCGACTGCAAACATGACATCAGTACGAAGCTTGATGCAATTGGCAGCTCAACATGACTTACACCTACATCAGATGGATGTTAAAACTGCATATTTACACGCTCCAATTGATTGTGAGCTCTATGTACAGCAACCTGAAGGTTTTGAGGTCAAGTCAGACACAGATGAAAAGCTAGTCTGCAAGCTGAATAAATCACTGTATGGGTTAAAACAATCTGGAAGAAACTGGAATAAAATGTTGCATGATCATCTCTGTGAGAACGGTTTTGCACAAAACCCAGCTGATCACTGTGTCTACAGTAAAGGAATAGAAAATGAGAGGATCATTCTGATTATTTGGGTGGATGACTTAGTTATCGCAGCTAATGATATTCACACAATTAATACTGTGAAAGAAATGTTGAGCACAAAATTCAAAATGAAGGATCTTGGGAAACTTAAACATTTCCTAGGCATTGACTTTACTCAGGAAAAAGGAGAAATAAAGATGGGTCAAAAGAAATTCATTACAAAAATACTGGAAAAGTTTGGTATGAATGACTGTAAGCCAAGGTCCACCCCATGTGAACAGAAACACAACTTTGATGATGATGGTGAAGCTGTTGATGCAACACAATATCGTGAAGTGGTAGGCAGCTTAATATATTTAATGACATCTCCACGGCCTGATCTAAGTTGGATAGTCAGTAAACTGTCACAGCATTTTTCAGAGCCAAAAGAACAACACTGGTTAACTGCTAAACATGTATTGAGGTACTTAAAGGGCACAATTAATCAGGAGCTATGTTTTAAACAACAAGATGAAAAACTGAAACTTGTTGCATACTGTGATGCGGATTGGGCAACAGACCAAAATGACAGACGGAGTATAACAGGGTACTGTTTTAGTCTAACTAGCAATGGGCCTGTTATTTCTTGGAGATCAAAGAAACAGCAAACAGTAGCTTTGTCGACATGTGAGGCAGAGTACATGGCACTGGCTGCCACAGCACAAGAGAGTTTGTATCTTGTGCAGCTAATAGAGAGCATGGATAGTGAGGGTCAATATACTCCTGTGAACATCTTTGAAGATAACCAGGGTGCAATTGCTCTATCCAAGAACCCAGTATGTCGTCAACGATGTAAACATGTGGATGTCAAGTATCATTTTGTTCGAACTGTACTGAGTGATAACATGATAACCATTGACTATTGCCCTACAGCTGATATGGTTGCTGATATTTTCACTAAGCCTGCAACAAAGGTCAAAAGTGAGAAATTTGTAAAGTATTTGTTTGGAATGTAAATAACCCCAGAAGTTTCAAACACTGTGTTATTGTGCAGGTGTATAAGGTGTTTACATTTGAATTCATGTTGAGAAATTGTGCAGTATAAGAGTAAGTGGGGGTGTTGAATTATGAAATGTAATATATGAATTCTGTTTATTTAGTACTCTTATACTAATCACTTCCTGTATTCCCGTGATAAAAGGGACATGCGCAATAAAACGTGTCACTTCCGTTTGAAGCACAGCTGATGGTGTACGTGTGTATTTATTCCTCTGTCACGTTAAACTATGTTCACGGTATTCCTGCCCTAAGATCATGGCATCGCTAACATGGCAGAAAAAATTATAACAAACTCGAGAGACGGCTGAGCTGACCGCAGTGCAGAATCGCTGTATAGTTTAAATCTCCTAACAATGTTGTCCATTTTAGACATAGGCCTATTATATTTACAGCCCTTAATAACATTCATTTTCTGGGCTCAATATGTGTCTTGGCTGTTTTCGTTGTGAAAACAAATGGACCGTAGATACACGGATTGACCGTCCTCATCTGCGCTCTTATTTTGAAAGACAACTTCCGGTAGCAGAATATGAAAAAACGGGGGGTTTTTTTGTTTCTGTTTTCTAGGGATTTTATTTTTTGTTTTGAGAAGTAGAAAATGAAAATCATCCCGTTTTTTGAGTTTAGTAAATCCCTTTTTGACCGTGATAAAGAAAAACGCCTTGTATTTCAATTTTGGTTTTTCAATTTGAAAACGAAAATCAAATATCCAGTCGTTTTTTGTTTTTGAATTTCCATTTGTTAAAAGAAAATCCAATGACCTTTTTTAATGAGGTTTTCTCGTTATCCTTCTTTTGATTCAGACAACAAAAACGGAAAAACGGCTTTGGTTTCCCGTTTTAAATAAAAAACGAAAAAACGAAAAAAGGCTGGTATTTTCGTTTTTTGCCTTTTGGTTTAAACGAAAAATCAAACTAACAAAACGTACACGGACCCCCCTTGCTCCAATGACCATTAGACCATTTAGTAAGGTAAAAAGCAAAAAGGCCTCTCAGACGCTCTTCCGTTTACGTGTTTAATAAAGAAAAACAATTGGACGGTAGATACACGGATTCGCAATAATCCGTGTATCTACTGTCCAATTGTTTTCGTTTGCTAAAATCACACTTTCAATCACTACAGTATCCTGCTGAAGGAACGATGATTATTATAAACAAGGGGAATTTAGCGATCACAACGAAAACGGCCAAGACACATATTGAGCCCAGAAAATGAATGTTATTAAGGGCTGTAAATATAATAAGCCTGTGTCTAAAATGGACAACATTGTTAGGAGATTTAAACTATACAGCGATTCTGCACTGCGGTCACCTCAGCCGCCTCTCGAGTTTGCTTTTTCAAATCAGCTGCTCTTCATTATTCCTGCTATATTTTACGAGTGATACAAATATTTTTTTACCTCAAGTTCTTAAGGAAACTGACACTCTTGGACTCGGTTCTAGTTTGACTTCTACCAGAAATAAAATGAAGTACTTTTACTGTGTAGCTACTTTGTGAGTAATCCTCTGTCAAAGTTCCCTCCATAATGCATGTGTTTCTGCTGTCTTTGATGAATGATAAAAATAGAATTTTACCATTAGTTCTTAATGAAATTGATACTGTTTGACTTTGGCAGGGTTGCCAACTTTGGGTACCTGGCTGGAGTGAGATTTTAATATCATGGGTTTAATTACACATATGCGCACTAAATGACTGCTATCGTGTCAGTAGCTGGACCTTAGCATATATATATGCAGTGGCGGCCGGTCCATAGGGGCGCTAGGGGCGCCGCCCCACCTCTTCCCATATTGAAAAAAAATAAAAATAATAATAATTAAAATTAAAATTAAAAAAAAAATATATGTTTAAAAAAATATATATATTTTTATTTTTATTTTTAATGAACAAGGTAAATATTATATAATTGGTATCAGTAAAATGTATAATCTACAATAAAATCTCGTTTAAAATTGTGTTACGATGTCTAAAGTTACTGATAAGTCACATGTTTCCTGCCTGGCCTTGCCCATGCACCTTCTCTCATCTGGGCGCTAAGAGAGGAGCCTTCAACCAGTGCAGCAGCAGCCACCAGCAGCTGACTGTTGCTATCTGTAACGTGTAAACTATGCCGCGAAAATATAATTTCAGCCAATCAGCGTCGTCAAAGATGACGGTCACCGGGCGCCAATGTCAGCGCCCAGTGCAGTCTGTGAGTAGTTTGGACAGTGACTCGTATCCGGTTGACGCAGTAGTTGATGAGGATGGCTTCGTGTGCAGGTGGAGTCTCCGGACCTCGGTCCCCGCCTAATTTTGTTCAAGAGCTAATCTCCAATCCTTTCGAAAGGAGAAGTTTGGCAGATAAATTGTTGCTTAAAGACCTTGGACCGGATCAACCCGATTTGAATATATCGCAGCAATCTCGTGAAAAAGACAAAATGTATACACGAGGCTTCACAAGTAGCTGGTACACAAGAAAGGCTTGGCTAGCTGGATGCAAACAGGTAAATGCTGTCTTTTGTTTCCCATGCTTGGATATCACTTTATATGTAGAGAGGAGGTTTCCCATGGTTGTTAGAAGTTTATTAATAAGTGGGCATTTATCACAGAAGTGATTGTTCTGTCTCCACGTTTGTTGCATTGTCTGTGATGTATTTTCCAACGGTTATAGCTCCTGTTCTGTCCCAGCAACACTACACGGTTTGCAGCTCCACCACATTTTTGGTTTATCTTCGGTGTCGCTTAAAATCTGCTTCCCATCGGACTAAAACCTCCACGTAATCTGAAGACAGATACTTGAAGTTATTTAAACCTTTTGCAAACTTTATGTTCTTTCTTGCTCTAGCCTTGCCAGTTACATTGTACATAACACATATATTATCATTATGCTAACTGGTTGTTCGTGTTAGACGATGTAGCTTTTTCATTTCTGAGTTATTGCTATATGTAAATAAGCCTGTTTGTAAATAATCCTCAGAGAAACAAAGAAAAAACACAATTTATGACATTTTGTGCTGTGGTTATTTTTTTTAAATTGCATTTATTCACAGTTCAGTTTGAAATGCTGTAGTGACTTGTATTGAACCACTTAAATATTTATAATTAATGCTACTGAAAAGATGCTATTAATTTTATATCTCACATGCAGTTCACTGTAAAGCTACTTGGTGGAGGTGTTGGTTCATAAAACATGAACAGTTTTAAGAAAGAAAAAAACAGACCAGTTCTGAGAACACAAATTCCTGGTAAAGTAGTAGATGTTCAGGTTGATAAATAATATTTTCCACACTGAAGATTATGGAGGTATTGATCAGTCTTCTCATATTTTTAAGCCTCGATTTCTCCTTTCCCCCCCCCTCTAACATCACCAGAAGTCATCATTTAAGGGGTCATTTCTCGAAAAAAAATGTCGGGGGGGAAACCCCACGGACCCCCCGGGTAGGTCACTTACGGTACGTCAAGAGCCCCACCAAAAAAAAAGACCACCGGCCGCCACTGTATATATGATATATATACAATATACAAATACACAATATTGGACACAGACTGTAAAGGGCACAAAGTTTCATTCGTAATGAAAGTCAAACACATGTTTGTTTCCACTGTTTTATTGTGTGCATAGGCCTGTCGCGATAAGCAATTAATTGACTTATCATACGATAAATAAAAATGAACTCCATAACTTTTCTGACCTCGATAAATTGCCATTTACATGAGGATGTGACTAGCAGTTTGAAAGGATGTACTTGAATTATTATTATATATTATCATTATGTCAGTGGTCTAAAATGGTCATACAACGGTGCCGACAATATTATCGTTTATCGCAATAATTTCCGGGAAAATGTATCCAACAAAATTAATTATCGTGAGAGGCCTACACACTGGTTTGCTGCTGCGCACGGGTGATATGTTTGGTTTACCTGAGTGGAGTCTTGCAAGCACATTGCCTTGTCTTTTTAGTTTATGAACACTGACAGTGTATTTATGTGAGCTCCAGGGTTCTTATGGTCATTAAAAACCTGGAAAAGTCATGGAAATTCAAAATGCTAATTCCAGGCCCTGGAAAAGTTATGGAAAACAATATTTTCCCCAAAGTTTTGGAAAAGTCATGGAAATGTAACTAAAGTTGCATAAAATATAATTTATATTTTATCTAATCGCCGATATAGTAATACTATAATGATAATACAATAATGATAATTACGAAAACAACATAATCGAAAAAAACGATTATTTTGCTTTGCTAGGTTGTGACTGCACTGCAACATATTTGATCAAATGTATTTGTATTTATCATATTTATATATGTTTAGTAGCTTGTTGAAGTGCGCTCCAAAATATTTGTTGATCTTGTTTATTGGTATTTATTATTTTGATATTATTTATTTAAATGTAAATGTATCATTTATTTAATTTATTTTTGTATTGGTTTTTCAGTTGAATTATACGTTCAGGGTAATCAACAGTTAAAAAGATACTGTTCAAATTATTATTTGTATTTGTTTAAAAGTTCAATAAATCGATGTTTTCAAAGTCAATGAATAATCGTATTTAATAATCGTGATATCAATTATTGCAGTGCTGCCGCTCCACCTCTCGTCTCCACACGGGAGAATTACACATAAACATGCAGCGGGGTGTCACAGTGTTGTCGCCAAGTTTAATGTAAAGTTTCACAGCTTTCTTACAGCGGAATCCAGTTTGTTAATGTTAAGTAGCCAACAGCTAGCATAGCATAAACAGCTAACCGCTAACGTTCGGCTAACTTGCTAGTTAGCTCTGCTCTATATATTACAAGCTAACATGACTAGCTAATGTCACACTGTGTGAACTAAAATACTTGTTGTATTACTACATCATACATGCTTGGTCCAAATCACTGCTAAAATTAATTATTTTTGAAAATGTATAGTAAATAAATACTCAGCCATGCATGAAATAACATAGCAAAAGAATACGGGCAATGTTTGACCCATGTTGTCCATTAGAAGTGTAGTGATACAAACATGATTTTTATTCAAAAAGTAAGAAAGTAAAAATTAGAATCAACCAAGCATATCTTCCCCCTCAAAATCCCAGTTGTACTTCGCTAACATGGACTAGGTCATGTTAGACAAGCAATCCAGTGGTTAGTTTTAGGGTAAGCTCCATTGTTTTTTTTGTTTTTTATTCACTTTAAGAGAAAGGGATTTCAGAAACAAGTATCACAAGTTTGGCTCAAGGTAAAATTAACAAAAGCTAACTGTTGTTAGACTATGTTCCCCCCTTCTAAACTTATGAAATAATCAATGCCCTTGGGATGCTCTCGTGTGTGTGTGTGTGTGTGTGTGTGTGTGTGTGTGTGTGTGTGTGTGTGTGTGTGTGTGTGTGTGTGTGTGTGTGTGTGTGTGTGTGTGTGTGTGTGTGTGTGTGTGTGTGTATACAAGATTTAGGGGATCTATTGGCAGCTGCTGATAATAACATCCATCATTATGGTTTACTAATAGTTATCACTTCACTTCCTCCTCCAGCACCTGGACACAGCAGGAACCTACGCCAGGATCCTGTTTGTGGACTTCAGCTCTGCCTTCAACACCATCATCCCAGCTCTGCTGCAGGACAAGCTCTCCCAGCTGCAGGTGGATCACAGACTTCCTGTCTGACAGGAAGCAGCACGTGAGGCTGGGGAAACACGTCTCTGACCATCAGCACCGGTTCCCCTCAAGGCTGCGTTCTTTCCCCTCTGCTCTTCTCCCTGTACACCAACAGCTGCACCTCCAGTCACCAGTCTGTCAAGCTCCTGAAGTTCAGACGACACCACGCTCATCGGACCCATCTCTGGTGGGGACGAGTCTGCCTACAGGTGGGAGATGGACCATCTGGTGACCTGGTGTGGGGAAAACCACCTGGAGCTCAACGCTCTCAAGACAGTGGAGATGGTTGTGGACTTTAGGAAGAACGCAGCCCCGCCCGCCCCCATCACTCTGTGTGGCTCACCATCACTCTGTGTGACTCCCCAGTCACTGCTGTGGAGTCTTTCCGCTTCCTGGGCACCATCATCGCCCAGGACCTCAAATGGGAGCAGAACAGCAGCTCCCTCATCAAAAAAGCCCAGCAGAGGATGTTCTTCCTGAGGCAGCTGAAGAAATTCAACCTGCCAAAGACGATGATGGTGAACTTCTACACCTCCATCATGGAGTCCATCCTCACCTCCTCCATCACCATCTGGTACGCTGCAGCCAAGGATAAGGGCAGGCTGCAGCGTGTCATCCGCTCTGCAGAGAAGGTGATCGGCTGCAATCTGCCATCCCTCCACGACCTGCATGCCTCCAGGACCCTGAGGCGGGCAGGGAAGATAGTGGCCGACCCCTCCCACCCTGGACACAAACTGTTCACCCCCCTCCCCTCTGGCAGGAGGCTGCGCTCCATCAGGACCAATACCTCTCTCCATCAGGACCAAAACCTCTCCATCAGGAACAAAACCTCTCTCCATCAGGACCAAAACCTCTCTCCATCAGGACCAAAACCTCTCTCCATCAGGACCAGAACCTCTCTCCATCAGGACCAGAACCTCTCTCCATCAGAAACAAAACCTCTCTCCATCAGGACCAGAACCTCTCTCCATCAGGACCAGAACCTCTCTCCATCAGGACCAGAACCTCTCTCCATCAGGACCAGAACCTCTCTCCATCAGGACCAAAACCTCTCTCTATCAGGACCAGAACCTCTCCATGAGGACCAAAACCTCTCGCCACCAGGACCAAAACCTCTCGCCACCTCAACAAGGCCCCCCCACTGACACTTTACCTCATCCACAACGCAGACTCTATGCATTACATAATGGAGATCACAGGATGGTAAATAATGCAATGTTTAAATATTGCTTACTGCACATATTTTATATTCTATAATTTATTGCATTCTATTTCGATGTATATTACTGCTTTATTTTATTGCTATCTTACTATATTTTTATTACAGTGTTCTTAATATAGTTCGCTATCTGTGTACTTTTTTTTATTTAATTTTTTTTATTTATATGTGTATGTACGACACCTAGTCAAATTCCTCATACGTGTGAAAAACCTGTTTCTGATTCTGATCTTTTTGTCCTCTAGGTTGCACTGCCACGTCTACAGTAGCGCAGAATGGACAGAGCAAACATGATTGGGCCTCAAGTTTTTTGCAGCCAATATACATTCTACAAACTTGGGATAGGAGGGTGAGTGAACAAGTTATCCATTGGTTGGAACCTACATCCCCATTGTTAGACGTACTAAATCCTGCACACTGCTCCTTCAAATTGACAATGTGAAAATATGTCGCCATTTTGTAATGTCTGTTATTTTCAGTTGAGAATGTTTCAAAGTACTCTTAAAAAATTCAACTTACTTTTTGTTTCTACTGTTTATAAGTATGATGTTTAAATATGAAATGCTGTATTCATTAGTTTTCATATTTTAAGTTTTCAGAGTAATTGTTTCCGACAGAACATTTTGTGATGTCTTTTCATTGAATGTCTTTGATTGGAAAATGTTAGAAAAAAGCTGTAAAATAACAGTATTCTACCTGTAGAACTTTAGGTTCTGTATTTATTTTAGTGTTTGATCATACAAATCTAATAAAAAAAAAAGTAAAAAACAGTTTTTCTCATCCGAACTTTATTTAAGGTATTTGAATGTAACATTTTAAGACAATGGATTTTGAAAAGAGAGGAAAGTTTCCTGTAAAATCGTTAAGGACAATTTCTGTATATTAATTGCTTTTGCACTTTATTTGAGTTAAAGTATTTTTACTTTAATTTTATGGTTTTTGTTTGGCAGCCGCTGCTGCCAGTACTTTGACCGTTTTTTTACAGGTTTTTTGCACGTTAAAGTATTAGTAATGTACTTTTATTAAAGGTTATTGACTGTAAAAAGAGAGGATAAATCTGTAAAATTAGAGTATTTGTACGTTAAAGTATAAGTAATGTACTTTTATTAAAGGTTATTGACTGTAAAAAGAGAGGATAAATCTGTAAAATTAGAGTATTTGTACGTTAAAGTATTAGTAATGTACTTTTATTAAAGGTTATTGACTGTAAAAAGAGAGGATAAATCTGTAAAATTACAGTGTTTTCCTGTAAAATCTTTAAGGGCAATTCCCGTAAATTAATGGCTTATTCACTTTATTTCAGTTAAAGTATTTTACTTTAATTTAAGGGTTTTTGTTTGGCAGCCGCTGCTGCCAGTACTTTGACCGTTTTTTTACGAGTTTTTTTTTTTACAGTGTGCTTGTGTGTGCTTTTGTGTGTGTCTCTCTCTCTCCCTGATTGTCTCCAGGTGCAGCCTCTCCCCCAGGTGCTCCCAATCCCCAATCAGGGCCTCCTTAAAGGACCTGAGGAAGGCTGCAGTGGTCTCCCCTTCTCCTCTGGCTGCATGTGTGCAGCATGGTGTTTCTGTCTCTGTGTGAGACCTGTGTTTTGTTCATCATTAGGAGATGTGCTCCAGTGTATAGTTGTGTTCTAGTTTACTTTGCAAGTTGGCTGGTGAGCCCTTTTTTTTGTATCCCTTAAAACCTCACTTTGTGGCTTTATAGCTCAGTTTCCTCTCCTTTTTTCTCTCTCCCGGTTATCTCATATGTTGTTACTTCCCTCTGGTTCCCCTAGCCCAGTAGGGAACGTAACAGGGCCGTTCCTCTGAACTGATTTGTTAGTGACTGTAACTGTCTTTTTGTCCATCTTCTCTCTATGGCTTTTAGCATCCATCCTCTCTGGCTGTAGTGCTTGCCTCTTCACTAGAACTTCTTTGCCGCAGCCCAAAAAAACTTTCATACTTAAAGTAGCAGCGAGGCCCGAGCCTACCCAATGTTCTCCAGCAGGCCCTGCGAAATGTGAGGGAGAAAATAAGTTATCTTCTGAAATAGAGAATCAAAGAATGTGTGGATGTGTAAGTTGCCAGTTCAAAAGAGGGGCATATCCAGTGTTTCTACTGTTCAAGTTCATTGTTAGTGATCAGGTAAAACTTCAATGTATGTACATGCTTGCACATGCAGTCATTTTAAGCATGAAGTCCCATTTGCCTGTGAAATTCTAATGTGTGGAATTGTGAGTTGCCAGTTGCCAAGAGGCACTGGATTGTAATTGTTATATTTGTTTATTCTTAAATTCTTTGATTGTGATGTGCTGAAGAGGCTGAGGCCTGATTTATCACAGTGATGTCAGGTGTGTGAATCCTATTTTGACCTGATGGATAAAAGCAGAAGCAGAAACCATCCTCAGAATCTGTGTTCAAAGGCCATCATCATTTTCTGTTTAAAGCTCCCATGTCATGCTTTTCCGGTTATTACCCGTCCCCTTGTGTGTTATGAAGGTTTTTATGCATGTAAACGGTGTGCAGAGTCAAAACCCTCAAAGTACACCCTGTAGCGAGTAAAACTCTAACACAGAAAATACCTCCCCAAAACGCCTCGTTGGAGATACGTCACTGCCCATTTGAGTCTTCCATTTAGTTCCGGGTACCGCCTGATGTCATGCGGTACCCGGAACGAAATGGACCAATCCCGAAGAGCTATGGCCACACCAGCAGCGGCGTGTTCCTCCTCCAGAGGTTCGAAGAACCGGCATTTCACAGACGAAAGCTTCCAAAAACATTGCCCAGTTTGAGGCCGGATATGCACAGCTTGTTTGGACCGTTTGGAGCAGGGGAAGATCTGGGTATACAACCTGTAAGTTTGCATTGTTATTTGTGTATTTATCAAACAAGACTGTTTAAATGTGTAAACTGTGTTGGACTGCTAAGCCATTGACACAGTGCTAATTGTGCTAACTAAGTTGCTAGAGTTTCCATATATCAACTCTAATATCAGCAGATGGCCTTGCATACATGTATCTCATAGCAGGAGAATGTCTGCATTCACACACAAAATACCTATTGACAGTATACTGCGGGTGATTTGCCGGTCAGTCGCGAAACGTAATTACATTATAGCTGGCGTAGCGATCTAACACACGGAGCTTGAGCTAGTTTTGGTCAGAAAAACATTTTTGTGATGCTACGTTGCTAGCGTTTAAATATATCAACTACAATGTCAGCAGATGGCCTTACATGTTTGTCATGGCAGGAGAATGTCTGCAGTCACACACACGGAATACTCATACAGTATACTCCGGTTTACCGTACATTGTGACCGTACATATACTGCATGTAGCTAACGAGGCTAGCTGTATGCTAGCGCAAAACAATGTATTCATGCAAGTTACATTGTATGGTAGCAGAATACCCGTATACGATTGCAATTATAAACACGTTATTGCTAGCCTAATATGAACCACTAGCTTTTGTTCATAGTAGTTTTATTACACTGCATTATAGTTGCCTTTCCTCCAAGCTAACGTTCATATCGTGTTAGCTACCAAGGTAAACAAAGCTAGGTTAGCATATTAGCAGGCAAGCTGTTCATTACACAACTACTACTAACGAATCTAAAACAACTAAGTTTCTCTAATATTTTGTGATTTGCATTTGATTTCGTCCAGCCAGATCCTGGCGGACAATCCATGACGGGGAAGGGATTCTACTACTACTGAGGCCTCGTGCTAAAAGGCACCGCACCGCACCGGCTGTGCGCAGGCAAGAGGAGGAGGAATGGATGATATACCGTGTATATATGTATATTTATGTTCATTTTGTACATTTCTAAAAATAAAGTTTAATGGAAATACTTAGTAGGCCTATCCTTTCTTCCCTGAATTCATATATAGCAAACCATGATTTGATTTCTCATCAAACAGTAGTAGTTTATAACGGGTAAAAATAACTTACTCTTTGTTATGAGAGTAGCTCGTAGGCCACAACGACAAGAAGACATACACGAGTTTACAAAACCACGGCACATTTATTGTGGTAAATGCAAAGATAGGTGGTTGAGAGGATCGCAGAGTTAGTCTTCCTGCAGCCGCTTTGGAGAGAGACTGGGGCCGTAGTGTCCGGAGGTGTCCGTGATCGTGCTGATTAGCTTCTTCAGCTCCACCCCATCGTAAGACAAAGGCCCTGGGGCCGTCACACTCTTCTATAACAACAGTTAAAAATATATATGTATATAAAATATACCGCTGTACCGACGCCATGATAAGACTGATGTTACGCTGAGAGCAGCCGGGAAAAGCACTGACATGGGCGCAGCCTCTCTGGTGGTTGACTAATCAGAACGAGTGGCCGAGCTGACCAATCGGAGCACACTAGGCTCACAGGGAGGGGGGGGCAAGAGCTCCAACGAGTCGTTTAGTGGAGAAAGTGAATACTGCTGAATACACATGCTTGACAGAGATGCTGTATGCGAAACCAATGTGAGTTTGGAAAATTGCACAGTATAAATCTATTTTAGTATACCTCAACAATGTAATTATGATCAGTGGAAATGGCCATGACATGGGCCCTTTAAAGCAGCTTTGCTAGATGTTTATGTCAAGAAATGTCCTTAACTTGTGTTATGTTGCAAAACGTGCATTTTTTCAAATCCATATCTTCAACATGTGAAGAATGCATGTTATCAACATCTATCAAAGCTGCTTTAAACAGAAAATGATGATGGCATGGGGTCTGCGAGACACAGAGGAACTCAGCCTGAGCACACACACACACACTCACAGCCAGGGGTGTGTGTGTGTGCGTGCTCAGGCTGAGTTCCTCTGTGTCAAACAAACGATTTAAGAAGGCACACACACAGACGGTTATTCATTTTCTTCTCATCGGTTTATTTGTCATCATGGCGATCTGGAATGAAGGAAACGAAGACCTGCTCATCACCTTGATCCAGGAGAGGACAACTCTGTTCGACATCACAGAGAAAAAGTACTGGAACCGAGTAGTGAAAACCGGACTCTGGCGAGAGATTGAAACTCAACTTCATGGTTTCTCAGGTAAGATTCTCTTTTTTCATCAATTGAGCTCTTTAGCAGAAACTGTTCGTTTATTATTGTTTCCAGCGTACGTGAAATGTAATTTGTTATTTCAACCTTGTGTTTTGTTGTTCTCTTGTTGCTAGCTGTTGTTTGTTTGGCACTGCATATAGATATGATTTGAGCCACAATGCTTACATCGTTTATTTGTGTGCTTCAGAGAAAGAGCTGAAGAAGAAGTGGGATTCTCTGCGAACCCAGTACAACCGGTACAGGAGACTTGCCCCTTCGGGTAGTGGTGGAGCACAAAGGACTGACAGACAGCAGTGGATCCTGACCAAGCTGCAGTTTCTAGAGCCCTACACAAAAAGGAAGGAGAGTACTTCCAACCTCACCATCACGGTAACTATTTTATTTGTTGAGTACAAATAAGTGTTTCTTGCTTCTTTCATTTACACAAATATTATTTTCATTCATTTGGTGGTTACAGTGGTAAATATAACAATAACAGAATAATATATATATTATTGTATTATAACCTTAATGTTGCAGCTGGTAAAGGAGGAGCTAATTTAAATTACATGATATACTGCTGGGTAGCTTATGAAATCCACCATGGGATCAATAACGCTTTTATCTTAACCTATAATAATACATGATAAAATATGTCTTGATTATATTTTGTAGCGTTCTGAATCTTCTAGAAGTACGTTTTAGCATCTGAATAGAGCCATCACAATGTGCCTCTCACACTTGACCACACCCCGAACTAATGGCACACACATTTCAGGGTATTGTTTTGTTATGAATGCTTAGTAAACAGTTTTAAGAAGCCATGGTATTAAATCCAGCTAACTGAATTCATTTAAAAAAAATTAAGGAACGTCCGGTGGCTGCAGAATCACCACCCGGTGGCACCAGCAGCACTGAGGAGTCCTTCCACTTTGATGCTGAGCCCTGCACTCCCCTGGCAGAATCCACCATCTGCACCGCACCGGCACCGCTCAGAGAGAGGCCAAGCACACTCGGCACTCAAAGGCCTCCGGCGAAGCGCAGGATGATGCAGGATTCGCAGGAGGAGTCCGCCGTTGAGGCGTCAAAAACATTGCTGGAGGAGATAAAAATAAGTCTGGCACAGTTGGCCCCGAGTGGACTTGATGACGAAATCGCGGCCCATTCCAAAGTGTTTGAGCACATACTGCGGCTGTTGCCACCTCATCAGATTAGACGCTTCCTGAATCAGGTGGAAAATACCTTCTTCGAGTGCTTAGAGGAAAATGAAACCTCTAGTAATTTCACTTGTCTCTAGACATTTCACTTGTCTCTAGACATTTCACTTGTCTTGTCTTCACATGTGTGTACATAAAGTTCACTCATTTTTAAAGATGTGGCTAATTCTTTTTACAGACAGTTGTGGCAATAATTTTTTTTTGTATTGCATAGTATTTTTATTGTATTGTATTTTTGTTGTTTACTTTTTGTATTATTATTGTTTATTTTGATAATAAACCACTTTTTACCGATACTGCAAAATGCAAAACTTTATTTCGTACCTTCATATATTCATACCTCCATACATTCAATTTAGCAAGAAGTGGCCATTATTCAGATGGGTGTTTCTGCAGGATAGGCAATGCAAAACTGTATTTCGTACCTACATACTACAGCCTGATAACAGATAGATAACACAACATAGAATGATTTATTTCTGCTTCAGAGAGCTGAAGTGGAGGAGCTGATTGAACTAGTTGAAATCTCCTAACAATGTTGTCCATTTTAGAAATAGGCCTATTATATTTACAGCCCTTAATAACATTCATTTTCTGGGCTCAAAGTGTGTCTTGGCCGTTTTCATTGTGATCGCTGAATTCCCCTTGTTTATAATAATCACAGTTCCTTCAACAGGATACTGTAGTGATTCAAAGTGTGATTTTAGCATAGCCTACGACGTGCTTTTGTTTTGAAATCACTTCCGTGAGTTTCGTCTGCGCTCTTATTTTGAAAGACAACTTCCGGTAGCAGAATATGAAAAAACTGGTTTTTTTTTTGTTTCTGTTTTCTAGTGATTTTATTTTTTGTTTTGAGAAGTAGAAAATGAAAATCATCCCGTTTTTTAAGTTTAGTAAATCCCTTTTTGACCGTGATAAAGAAAAACGCCTTGTATTTCAATTTTGGTTTTTCAATTTGAAAACGAAAATCAAATATCCAGTCGTTTTTTGTTTTTGAATTTCCATTTGTGAGAAGAAAATCCAATGACCAAAACATACACTGACTCAAAACATACACTGACCGAGCTGCTCTCAGGAAAATACAACTGGAGGTTAAAGGTGAGAAACTAAATACCTGAGATTAATGATAAAGGTTTCTCTGATAATGTTGTTAAATACAGTCAATGCTGTCCATCTGTTTCCAGCTACTATCAACAACGTCAATAGACTAGCATTAGACTTCAATTCAATTTAAATAGCTTTATTGGCATGACCCTAATGACATACCGTATTGCCAAAGCTTAAAGGGGACCTATCATGCAAAATGCACTTTTGTACGTCTTTTCTACATGAATATGTGTCCCCGGTGTTCCAGGGAACTCACCAAGTGTCAGAAAACACAACCCTCTCTATTTTCCTCCATACCCAAATCTCTAAAAAAGGGGCTGCAACGGATCTGATAAAATCTGATCCAGATTTGAACACTGTCCTGACGTCAGGACGGTGGCGCTACGGCTATTGGGCCAACTCCACCAATCAGGAGGAGACAGCCACGGCCATTGCCGTTCGAAAGCGCTGGAGACGCTGTAGTACATATGCCAGGCCAGTAGATGGTGCTGTTCTCACAGAATCTGCCCTTGCTAAAACAGGACTAAAAAAGTGCAAATTGAGCGAAATGAGGCATGGCTAAAATGCATGATCTGTTTGGTATTTTGAAAAAAAAAAAGTATAAATATGCCTTATATAGGTATGGTCCTACACTATATTATTCAAATATAGCATGATAGGTCCACTTTAAGGTTTCCATGATTGATGAGACAGAGAACAGAGTTCACTAGTATCACTACAGTGAGAGCGGTGACAACAGTAAACAGAGGGACAGACTGATGTGGAGCAGAAACCAATGACCCAAAACATCACTGATAACTTCCCAACAGGCCCCCCCCTGCGATACTCGATGACTGGTCTGCTCCATCTTTGAAAAATATGTAATTTTTTCCGGCTAACAAAGCTCTGTCTTGGATGTTTACTTGTATTTCTGTGCTACATGGTTGCGTTAGCAGTAGGGGGAAATGACGGTACAGATTCAGCCACACAAACATCACTATCTTTTTATGTATATCAGCTATTTCTCCTTTGCACGGAGAAATATTGCTCCTTCAACTTATTAAACATTTGACTCATTTTTATCTAGTACCATTAGACCGGGGCTCATGTAAATGCTTAAACCTGCAAAGTGCATATGACATATTAATATGAGCACAAATATTATCCTTAAATTAACTTGGTTAGAAAGTTCAAATGTGACTTTTTAATGGTAATAAAGATGTATTTGTGTTCAAGGCTTGCAGATAACATTAAAATACCAAACCAAAAGGGAAAACATTGGGCATTTAAGTATTTATAACACTTCTTCGGCTTTATACAAAGTACATTTTCCTCGAATGTATTTAAGTTAACTATGTAATCTTAGTTTAATTAGGGGCCCCTTGCAGATTGTGTCTGAATCTAAATCCTGGGACGGCTCCTCCACAAAGCAGCAGCGATTCTCACTGACTGACCATGACAAAAAAAACCTGTAGATTGTAAAGTACAACTATTATTTCATGCGAACTAAATTGAACTCAATTCTGACCGTAAATAAAACAGTGGGGGGAAAAAACAATGTAGTCCACAGTGTCAATCATTAAATATATGTTTTTGTCTGCAAGGAAATTCACACTAAAAAGCCTATGTTTTTAAAATACACCCGTGATCGTATAATAAATTAGAACAGCATTGTGCTCCTTTAAAAAGGCTCATATCTATATAAAAAACGTTAAAGGTCTCCTATTATACTGTTTTTCATCAATATATTATAGGTCTCAGATACAAAACATGTCTCTGAAGTGTTTGGCTCCAAACACCAAACAGATTATTGCAGCATCCCATAATCCCCTCTGTTTCAGCCCTGTTTCCAAAGTGCTGATTCTCTGTCTGTTACTTTAGATGAAAATAAGGAGCCCCTCCCCACGCCCCTCTGAGAGACATTTGGTTAAAAAGAACTCAATGGTGCTCGAGGAGGAGATTCAGGTGATAAGGGGGGGGGGGGGTTACCTTGGTTGCTGATTGTCTAATGGTTACACAAGACAAAACAACATTAGGACATCATAAAGTGGGGGGGGGGTTGGGGGGGGCATTGGGATAATTTTTTTTTATAAATCCTCTGGAGCAGAGAGAGGAGCTGTGGATTATTGTTATTGATTAATGCATCAGTGTTTCTTAGGGTCAAAAACACTAAACTCACAACTTAAAATGAAAGCGTTTAGTTTATTTAATAAAAGAGCACATGTTCAATGTGAGAAGTGACAGTAGATATAGATTAGTTGCAATTTGGTGCTATATATGAAAAAATAAAAATAAATGTCAACACCTTGAATTTCAGGGGGGGCGCGGGGCTCCGTTGGCGGGGCTCCGTTGGCGGGGCGCAGCGCCCCTCCAAGACAATGGTAGGGGAAACACTGAGTAATATTGTGAACATAAATGTTAAAGTTTTGTATCTTTATCGTTTCTGTCATTCTAATTTAGAAAAATAAAACACCTCTGGGGTCATTTGGGTGCATTTTCCATATCTCTGGCCCCCCTTGGTCGATTTTGATGAGACAGAGCAGCAATGAGGAAAGACCAGGCAGGCATTTCTTTGAAATGAGGCGAGGGTCCCTTCTAGTTACAGAGAGAGGTGTACCTGCTCCACACTGACACACTGTGATGTTGAACACCGGGGTTGGAAGAGGACGTGATTTTCACAACCAGTCATGTAATCCAACATATTGTCTTTCTTGTTGTAAAAGCTTTCTAGTATCTCCACTTTGACTCAATGTCATTTTAGGCCAAACACACATTCAGCAATGTGTTCAGAGAGTATTATTCTTCATATAAATAAAAATACTTCTTTCAATCTTTGAGCTTTTCCAGGGTGGCTAATAATGTTTTTCTGTAGTGTGTCAGCTCAAAACAGATAGGTGTGTTTGTTTTGTTAAACCAACCGCACATGCAACAACATGATTAATTGACTTAAAAATGATCGTATTGCTTCCGCTAAGAAAAGAAATATCGTTCCACTGCGTACCAATGGCAGGAAGTGATCATTGATTTGAGGTTTTCTGTAACCGTCCAAGTCTGTTCACAGTTTCATTTTTCTAAGGACAACAGTTTGATCTTTTAGAAGCCCCAACAGATGGTCCTATAGATGGTTTAAGCAAGCTGTCCTCATATTGGATCAACACAGATCTCCAATGTAATAATTCATTGTATAGGATTGTTTTCAGGCTTGGTTGTTTGGTTCGCTACAGAGCACTGCAGTTCTTCTTTTAGAGGAGAGCATTTTAGAGACTTCTTCTAGCCGAGTCGATTTCATTCCTGATGGATTTACGAATACAGCTCTTTACAACTGGAAACCAAAACTTAACTCTGGATAATGAGTGTGCATAGGATACAACTACACCAGAATCACCTTAAGAAAAGGAGCGTTAAAATAGTCTTTACCAGATAAAGACTTCAATGTTAGGAAACTTAACTTAGAGAACTTAGAGAATCTGCTCTCTGTCTGCTATAAAATGTCCATTAAAAGGGAAAATGTAAAACATTGTACACTGCTGCATTGTTGGCAAAAAGCCGGCCAACGTGTACTACATCAACTGGTGATAGAAAACATTTAAAACTAATGGAGGACCGTGTGAAAATATAACAACAATAATACATGTTTAATGTGTTTGTTTGTTTGTTTTTAAATCAATTGAATTATGAAAAGCTAAGTATAAGATGACACATAATGAGCAACAGTTTCTTGTGGTTAGTGTTTTTGCAGGAAATTCAATGTCAGTCATATCCTGTTGGCTTAATATAGCAAGACCGATGCAATGCTGCAAAACACTCACACACAGCGGGGGGGGGGGGGTTATGATTACTATAATTTTCTACTTACCAATGTACTCGTTAAAAACAGCTTCTGGTTAAAAAAGCCCCCAACTTCTCCTTCACAGATTAAAACATGAGTCATTTTATTACCCTGTGAATTAGTTTCACATTAGGGACCAGTCAGATTTCTGAGGATGATTTTCTTAATTAACCAAATGAGGAATGATACAAAAAATATCTACTCTAAGTTTCTGACATGTTGTGTTTATGTCAGGGACTTCCTGATAATCCAAAGTGTATTTGTCTGTGTCTCTCTTTCTCACAACTTATTTCCTGTGTACTGTGAACGCTAAAAAAAAATCTACATATAATGAGGAAGGAGCTTTGATTACTAAGCGGAAGAAAAAGGGGAAGGGCGGAGAGAAAGCTGGGGGTAGAAAGATTTAAGGTAAGGCACGACAGTAATTGGAAAACACAACACTCATACCAACGAACTGTAGAGACCAGTTTAATAATCTGACGGAGGATCTCAGCATCGGACAGCAGCACCATGAAGAGGCTTCTGCTGCTCTTCCTCTCACTGATGACAGGTACAAAGATTACTTATACCCAATTGCTGATTTGGATCAAATAAACAGTTTTCAAGATATTCTGCATCAAGTTTGAGCTAATTTCTTTATTTTATTGATCATAAGTTGTTTAAAAGGGTGGTGGGGTTGGTGGAGCGCTTTGAGGGCTCCATTGTCTATTTTGCTGGATGGAAAGTGGAGGGCATCCTGCTGATAGACCAGTGTTTCCATCACTTATCATTGGTGAGAACTCAAATAATATAAAGTATATCAAGATATGTTTGACCAATTACCTTGATTTCTATACAGAGATAATATTGTAGGGTTCTGACTCTTGAGTCCAGAGAAGAGGTTATTTTTAATGGATTCATCTTTTCTCTCATTGTGTTTACATCACTTCTCATTGGCCGAGGAGATTCAATTACATTTTCTATCTCAATCAATCTGAACAGACCCACAAAACAATGCATTATGGGTCTTTGTATTGTACATTATTAGATACAGACATGAGACTTTCTCTTTAAGATCCAAATACCTGAAAATTAGGACTAACACTGACTGAAAGGCAGTACTGGAAGTTCTCTACTTTCATCCACATTTGTGGAACTTTATTTGAGTATTTTTCAGATTACAAGTTACTAAGTAAAGTAAATAAGGTAACAATTGATTTTCTAACAAATCATTCAAACTGAGTCCTCAGTCAAATATAACCTCAAGACACGACTGAACACGGATTACTGTCAAACTTGTATTAAAAGTTATCAAAATAAAAACAAATTAATATCATATTTAGCTTATAAGCTCTTTACTGAAAACATTGTACTGATGTTAGTCTTTTGTAATCATACATGTATATATGGTAAGTACATTAAATATTCTTTCATCAGTTAAATGCAACATACTTATAAATCGAGAAACAGTTTTTATTTAAGTTTTAGTAATACCCAGCAGTATTTGAATCAGCACAAAACATAAATTAATACACACCTTCCTCCAGCCCTTCCTCCACGTCCATGCTGTCTTCCTCCTCCTCTTCATCGTCATAGTTGTAGTTCGGGTCAAAGGTCATGAACTTAAGGCAAAGCTTTGTCACCGTGGCAACATCTCCTTTGGACAGCTGTCAATCAACGGAAACAACATGAAGGTCAGTGTGTGTGTGTGTGTGTGTGTGTGTGTGTGTGTGTGTGTGTACCTGCGTGTAAAGGCTTCAAAGGCCTGGAAACAGTACTCTCTCAGCTCGTCGTCCTCCACGTCCGTGAACTTCAACACCATCGGGATTAACTTCCACACACACACACACACACACACACACACACACACACACACACACACACACACACACACACACACACACACACACACACACACACACACACACACACCACACACACACACACACACACACACACACACACACACACACACACACACACACACACACACACACACACACACACACCACACACACACACACACACACACACACACACAACACACACACACACACACACACACACACACACACACACACACACACACACACACACACACACACACACACACACACACACACACACACACACACACACACACACACACACACACACACACACACACACACACGTGTGTGTGTTTGTGAGGTTGTGTGTTTCCATGGCGACGTGGTGCATGCAGTAAACGCTGTGTCTGCTTGTGGCAATGTTAATTCAACTAATATGGCTGAGTGGAGAAACACATCCAGCCTACTGATGAGGAGGAGGATCTGAAACACAGAGGAAGGGCAGGACACAAGGCTGCAAGGAAGGAGGGGATAAGGAAGGATGAGGAGGAAATGAAGTGTGCAGGGTGAGACGGGAACACATTGAAATAAAACACCTGAAGTACCGACTCAGCAACATGACTGAGCTCGGTGTGTTTTTACTCCAACAATTCAATTTCCTGCACAGCCAGTATTCAGTGAATGTGACTGAAATGTATTAATTGCATACAGGGTGACATATGTGATGGATACACACTGTGTTTCAGGATTAAATCCCTCCATACTAGTTGTTAACACACATGGTGGTGTTAGGCGTGCAGATACAGGTCCTTGAAACAAATCATGTTTTTGATTCAATTTCAAAAGGGAGACACACAGTTTCTGATCTGATGCAAGAAATCAGATATCAGAGCCTTTCTGAAACTGGAGCAGGACTTGTAATTTCCCCCTTTGGCATATCAGAAAACAACAGAGTAGTTAGCAGGGATGCAAACTCATCAGGTATGAAAAAGGTGACAAGGATCCGAGCCCCCCGACCCCACGGAATATCGGCTTTAAAATGAGGAATAACAGGATGTTAGCAGTCAGAACAACTAAAGCAGTTAATAATAACAGAAACGCCAAAGAGTCACATCTAATAGAAATGTATAAAAGCATTTATTTGAATTGTGTAGCAGTCAGTTTATAATGTTGGCAGCAATGTTGAGCATTTTGAAAATGTATTTTCATGCCTCTGTGCAAGGCTTAGTCTTTCTATCTGTATAGCCAGTGGTGTAAAGTAAGTTCATAAACTCAAGTACTATACTTGGGTACAATTTTGAGATACTTGTACTTTATTTAAGTATTTCAATGTGTTGCTACTTTGTTCTTCTACTCCTCTACAGTTCAGAGGTAAATTGTGTACTTCTACTCCACTCCATGTATTTAATACCTTTAGTTACTTCACAGATGTGGATGAATGATGTGAAATATAACCAAGTGTTAAATCAGACTTTAGTTCCACCTGGAGTAAATCCACAAGCTACCCTGCAGTATACAAAGTCATTCAAACTAGCTGCACCTTTACCAGCTTTGAGAACACTTTCATGATCAATCATTATAAAACATATCATATATATTATTCTGAAATGGACCAATCTGCACAATGACTACTTTTACTGTCGCTACTTTCACTATATTTTGATGAGAATACTTTTATACTTTCACTTGAGGAACATTTTGAATGCAGTACTTTTACTGTAACAGAGTATTCCTACACTCTGGTACTTCTACTTTTACGAACAAGATCTGAGTACTTCTACTTTTACTCAAGTACAAGACCTGAGTACTTCTACTTTTACTCAAGTACAAGACCTGAGTACTTCTACTTTTACTCAAGTACAAGACCTGAGTACTTCTACTTTTACTCAAGTACAAGATCTGAGTACTTCTACTTTTACAAACAAGACCTGAGTACTTCTACTTTTACTCTAGTACAAGATCTGAGTACTTCTACTTTTACTCAAGTACAAGATATATACTTATACCACCTCCGTTTATAGCCACGCGTGAGGTTTAGATTATTTCCCTGTCTCAATCCAAATGGAACTGTATGAAATAAAAAGGCACATTTGTCTTGTAGTAAATAAAAAGGGCGACCTGGAGCCAATCCTGCAATTTCCCCACAAGTGAAAGGCATGCTGAAGACCCAACCCCTGCAGGGGGGTCTGGGGGGATTTTTTAAAATACTAACATAAAATACACATTCTGGTACTCTCTTGAGAAGAAAAATAAATACATCTATTACTACACATTTAAAAAAATGAATGCCATTTTAGTTTTGTGTTACTTTGTTCTGAAAGCTGAACCTGCTGCTCCTCACAGAGAGAAGAGGGAAGAGGCTGTGTGAATTACTTTACATTGTGGATAAGGGTGGATAGCCCCCATTGTTCTGTGTGTCAAAATGAAAGACAGCCCACACACCTATCAATCATCAAACCGTGGGGTCTTATTTCATTACGTGTTGATTTCTATCAACACGTAGTGTTGTATCGATGTATAGAGATGTACTACCGCAAAAGTATTCTCCGTCGGGACTTCCTGCAACAACACCACGCCGTTATCGTGATTCTGATTGGCCAGAAGACATTATCAAAGATGTTTTATTGAGAAGACGATCACTACGTGACAAAAAATTTCAAAACCGTTTCTAGTCTTCGGTATTTCCAGACAAGTGGCTGCTGAAATCAATCTTACTAACTGCTGTCTGTGCAATTTACTCCGCGAGTTGGCGTACTTTATTTTGCTTACTTTAACATCATTTTTCATGGCGGGGCTAAGGTGGGGCTAAGCCATTTCTTGGTATGACTGTAGCCAAGGGTGTAACTTTGGTTTGAGAAGTGGGGGGGACACAAAACCGGGGTTCCTCCGCAATGAAATATTTTCTCAATTTAATTCCATTTCCTGCCTTTCTACAAATATATTAGGGACTATAGTGTTAACAAATCCAAGAAAAATGTGTAGTGTATATAATGAGTGTGCACACTTATCTAGTATCCTATCCATGTGAACCTGTTTTATTTGTGATTACCTGACATCCTCTAGGGGGGTCCGGGGGCATGCACCCCGGGAAGATTTGTTTCTTTAAATTGAAGTTGAATGCATCAATCTGGTGCACTTTGAGGGCAACATTAAGAGATTTATGGATACAGTTCTCAACACTCATATGAAACAGAACTGTATATATTTCAATAATCAAAAAGCCATTAGAATATGCTCACAAGCAATAACAAATCATTGATAAACTCCTCTCTCCTATCTTTATCTTACCTAGTCTGCATTTTTTCTTTTTATTTATGCATATTTGACTAATCACTCCCCTTTCAAACTGTGTTTTTTATTTTTGTACTGACCTATAGTACACATTGGAAGGATTTCTTAACTTATTTTATATACAACTATATATTACATAGATGGAAATATTTGTTTACATAGATGACCAAACCATTTGAGACCCACTGAGATAACTAGACTAAAGTTTACAACCTAATCACTCAGAGAGTCCTTTACCTCCCTGAGCTGACGTTATCTCTCTCAGTCCGACAGGAGAGGACTCTCCCTCTCCTTATTGTTGAAACAGCTTCTAATCTCCGTTAGCTCCGAGCTAGCACCAGATGCTTTTTTTTTTTTTTCT